>NC_045476.1:1692665-2020165 GCF_009650955.1 Corvus moneduloides
CAGTGCCAAGAGAACAGGAATTGAGAGTTTTCCTTGTTTGGAAATATCTGGAAAACTCGAGGACAAGGCCTAAAATTAGACTTTAAGACTTTTTGGTTGATTTATTATTACAAGACAACTGGTGCTCGCTTTCATTTTTCAAAGCTGTGCAAGAGGCACTGAAAAGAAACACAAATAATGTCTTTTTTTAAAGAGGTATAAAATAGAAAAAAACCCCCTTATTTCTCTCTCGACATTAATTGGAATTGGAAAAATAGTCCAGGGAAACCCAGTTTTGTCAATGCTGGTGTCTGAAAGGAAAGCAAAAGTGGCCACCACCTAAATATGTGCAAAGATTAAACTTTCTCTGAAATTCCATCTGAGCAAATCCAGAGGGCGTTTGCTCTTTCTCTTCCACACACGCAGCAAGAAAGGCTTTTCCCAGACTTTCCAGGAGCTGCCATTTATTAGATGGATTTAATCCTGATTCTTCCATTAGAACTGGGAAAATGAGGCAGGGTGGGACATCACATCTCATTTAATAGCACAATTTGAGGCTCGGCAGCCTCAGAAATATGATTTAAAGCAAACCCACCCTGAACCACAGCAGGGTTTGAGCTCTGCCTTTGACAGGGTTCTTTATTAGTGCGATTATTTTAATATCCCCATCCTTGACATTCCGATAGAACAGAGCTTTCCAGGGAAAATGAAGCTGGAGATGGTGGGAGGATGGTGTTTCTCAAGAAGAGGCTGTCACAGAAGAGTCTTTTGATGGGAAGCTAAGGCTCTGAGTACTGGGAAGGAAAAAAATTAAGGCAGAAGAATCCAGTGAAAAATGGGATCCTAAATAGTTTTGGGAATTAAAGGAATTCCTTGGGCAAAGGTCGGACTTCTACTGATAACTGTGAAATAAAACCGTGGAATATTAGGAGGCAATATCTGTCCTCCACCCATGGAAGTGCTTCCAGTTAAAGCTGGGAGGTGGCTGATTGGTGTGGACACCTACGGACTCCGGCAGGCCTGGAAAGAAGATGAAAGTGGTTATCCAAAGGGATTTAGCTGAGCATTCCAGTGCTATCCATCAGGAATCAGTTTGTTCTGCTGAATCCTTCCTTTTCCCAATGCTTTCCCTCTGCCATGTCAGCTCCCCGATCAAATAAGCGCCCCTGTGGTTCTTTGACCCAGCTTTTCCACTTCTCAGTTTTCCATTTCCAAGAGTTCTTCCCCCAGATTTTGTCTTGTCAGGTTCCCTTATTCTCCTGGTAAGTGAGAAATTCTCTGAATTTCCTTTCCTGGCTATTTTTGCAGCCCCTTTTCTACAACATCCTGACGTGATCATACCCCAGGTGGTTCTGTCTGACAAAGACAACCTGAATTAAAAATTAAGATCACATCTCTCGGTCACTGTGAAAACCAGAATTCCTGGGAGTTTTCCCAGCCAGCTGACAATACTTGGAAACCCTCTGGATTTCCTGGGAGTGGAGATGAGCAAGAGGAAGGGAAGTGCTCCAGCAGGATCCAGCCATGTGTTGCTCGTGGATTTCCAGGAGAGCACAGAGGGATATCAGGTCCCACTCTCCATGGGATGGAATAAATCCAGAAGAGGGAGTCATTCTGTGATTCTCTAGCAAAAATAAGGAAAAAAGGGAAGGGAATAGTTTTCTGTTTCTGAGTGGTGACAGTGTCACTACTGGGAGCCAAAACACCGAAGATAACTTTTTATTACTTTTTGTCCTCAAATATTTTTCCTGTGTTGTCCAATATTTGTGAATTTCTTTCCTCAGGATATAGCTGAGATGATCCTGGCTGGAACAGATCCCAGTTAGCAAATCCAAAGACAGGAAAATACCTCAGGAATGCAACATTTTCTGCTGGCATAAATTGATGCTGAAAATCCATCAGCTTTTCCTCAAACACCTTCTGGACCCCCCAGATATTTTGATTTCCAAGTGACAAAACTCCAGGTCTTGGGCACAGCAGCTCTTCAGGTGTAACAGCTGATTAGTAGAAATTCCCTATTGGAATTTGAGATGGAATATTGGGAAGAAATGAATTCCTGTGAGAGTGCTGAGGCACAGAAACGGGTTGACCAGAGCAGCTGTGGCTCTTCCATCCCTGGAAGTGTCCAAGGCCAGGTTGGATGGGGCTTGGAGCAACCTGGGATGGTGGGAAGTATCCAAGGCGATTGGACCAGGTGATGTTTAAGGTCCCTTCCAACCAAACCATTCTGGGATTCTCTGATTCAACGATCTCCCCTGGGATCATCTTTTCCTTGGAACCTACAGGAATTCCTCTCCGTTGTTATAAGACAAGCACAGCGAGGCAGAGATTTCTTTATTCCCAAGGATATCCAGTCCAAAAGATCCAGAACTCCAGGACTAAACCATCCAATCTATAAAACTCCTCTCAGACTTTTCACTATTTCCCGATTCTCAGAAAATCTGACATTGGCTGACAAGAAAACCTCATCAGGAAAAGTATTTTGGGCAAAATAGGAAGCTCCCAATCCTGTGAGTCACTTGGGAATGTGTGGAGCTGGATATTTAAATCCCAGGATCTTTAGGCTTGCCATGCTACACCCTGTCTGAAGGCCTGGAAACTCTGGGAATGCTCCAGGAAAGCTCCAGGAAAGGCCATTGTTGGCCTTGGCAGAGCTCCAGGTTCTATAATTGTTGTTTAGGGGGCCCAGCAAGGAGCAATGTCCCGTTGGGAAGGACTTTCCACGGACATGGGAGATTTGATGGGATCAGATGCCCCCAAGACTGCTAAATGAATAATATTAACTCATAATATTAATTTTTTTAAATTAGTTGAGCACCGAGGATTTGTCCTGCAGCCCACCAAGGATTTTGGGAGTGCTTGGCTTTACTTTTCTAAACACTTTCTCAGGTGAAACTTCCTTTTTGTTTTTTCCTGAGGGAACGGCAGTCGGGGGACACAAACATAGATCCAGTAGGAAGTTTCCAGAGGCCTGTGGAGTATTTCTTATAGGACTGACCTTCCAATATCACCTTTTTCCACTTTTATTAAACCTTTTTCTGAAAGACTCTAAATTCTCCCATTTTCCCAACAATTTCTGGTAAGTTGGGATGCACATGGAGGGGGAAATGCCAAGGTGTCATTCCAGACTCCTTTGGGAGCCAACTCAGCAGATAAAATAACTCCTCAAGGAAGATCTGAAGGACACATTGGAAATTTCTCCCCACATCCACATTAGGATCCATGGGACTCATTTTAGGATGAAGATTCTCTTACCTTTGGCTATGTGGATTAGGTGACAAGAATTCCACACAATTTTAGAGTGATTCAGAGGAAAATTGGGCCACGTTAGAATCCAACTTCCTGATTCCCACCTGGAAAATACATCTGAAAGCTCCTTCCTCAGCCTTCACAAGGAGATTTGTGTCTTCAGCAGAGCTAAATACCGTTATCAGCACAAAAATAGCCATATTGGTATCAGAATAATCAATTTCAGCAGTTTTAGCATTGATAGCCCAGGGGGAAATATCTCGCTGGAGACAACACAAGAGTGAAAGTGCCAAGATCCACGGAATTTTAATCTGAGCTGGAAAAAAGGGAAGGAAAAGATGTGTCAGGATGAGGAATGCATGAAACCAGGTAATAAAGATAAGGCAGACAATGGTCCATGCACAGAAACAGGTCAATAAATTCATTTATTTTTACACTTTTTATGGTCGTCCCAGAAAAACGGCTTCTTAAGGAGGATTTTGAAGGAAGTTTGGGAGGAGCAGCCACACTATCCTGAACAGAAGCCAGCAAAAACACCTCTGCCAAAGTCATTTTTCAGTGGCAAGTGGAGTTTTCACCTAAATTATCTCCACCACAAAAAAAGGCTCTGCTTTCTGCGGAATATTTTGACGTTTCGTTGAAAACTTCAACACAGGAAAAGTGAAACGTTTCCAGCTGGGAAATTGTGTCCTGCACCATCACCAGAGTCCTCTGATGGATTGATTGGGGATAAACTGCCTGGATTCACTTTAGTTAGGGGCTCCCGTGGCAGAAGACATCTCCCAGGATGCAGATGGCCATGAATTCCCACAGAAGCAAGGATTATCCTGCTTATTTACAGTGGAGCTCATCCAGTGCTGGACAGCAACAGAAACTCTCTCTACCTGTGGTGATTATTTTATTTTATTTTATTTTATTTTGGTTTATTTTATTTTATTTTATTTTGTTTTGTTTCGTTTTGTTTTATTTTATTTTGTTTTGTTTTATCTTATTTTGTTTTATTTTGGTTTATTTTATTTTATTTCTTTTGTTCTATTTTGTTCTATATTATTTTATTTTTATTTTATTTTATTTTATTTTGGTTTTTTTTATTTTGTTTTGTTGTGTTTCGTTTTGTTTTATTTTATTTTATTTTGGTTTATTTTATTTTATTTTGGTTTATTTTATTTTATTTTATTTTATTTTGTTTTATTTTATTTTTTTATAAGGTTAATCCCTCTTGGGACACAGTTGCCCAGAGAAGCTGTGGCTGCCCCATCCCTGGAAGTGCCCAAGGCCAGGCTGGAGGGGCTTGGAGCCACCTGGGATAGTGGAAGGTGTCCCTGCCCATGGAATGGGATGATCTTGAAGGTCCCTTCTGACCCAAACCATTCCAGGATGGATTTTATGATTTTATATCAAGATCCAGCAGTGGAGTTTCAGGACTTTTGGGATTCTTCCCTTGCTCTGAGCTGTTGTATCCCTTGGAGTCACTTTCCTGTCACTTCCCTTCTCTTTCTCCCTGTGGTGTCTGTCCGGGTGACAAAATCCAGGGAAAAGGGACTGCCCCTATGTGCTTCTTCCGTGTCAGTCATGTTTGGACCCCAAAAATTAATTAACAGCTCTGCTTGCTGGAGCCAAAGGAATTTCCTTGCATTTTCAGTGGGTTTAAAAGGGGAAAGTTAAAATCGGGACACTGAAATTTCAACAAAGGCAGGGAGAGCCAAAGCATCTGGGTCAAATCCGTGCTTTGGTGAGGAGACTGTGGAATTTCTGCGCTGGCCCAGTTGATGCCAAAGACAAATGGAAACAACCATCACCTCATAACATCACAGAACCCACAAATGGTTTGGGTTGAAGGGACCCTAAAGTTCATCCCATTCCATGGCCAGGGACACCTCCCACTATCCCAGGTGGCTCCAAGCCCCTCCAACCTGGCCTTGACCTGGGGGTTTTTTGACTGTTGACTTCGGGGGTTTTTTTGCCCGCTTTTCCCTCAGATATTTGTCCCCTTTCTCATCCCGAAAAGAGGTGATTCCATGAATTCCATGGATGGGATGGGGCAGCAGACACCCGTGGGTGGGTGGGTGAGAGCGCCGGTGTTGGTGTGCGGGGAGGGACACGGAGGGACAGGGGCTCGTTGCCGTTCCTAAAAGAGACCTGAAATAAAAGCGGTGAGCTCCCGCTCCAACCTCCAGCTGTGTAAACTCCGACTGCAGCCTCGTGTGGCCAGTTACTTATGGAAAAGGAGAGACGAATGGCTTGGCTCCGAGGGATTTGCCCATCAAACTGTTTCACACCGCTGGGCAAACAAAACTCTTGGAATGAGAAAAAAAAAAGAGGGGAAAAGAAAAAAAAAAAAGGCATTTTCTTGTTCCAAGCTTTAATAAATTGAAGCCCTGCACCTCTCATGGCCTTGGAGTGATTACATGGATTTTTTTTGCTACATAATCATCAATAAATCAAGCAGAGCCCATTAAACAATAGATGCCTCCGAGGCCTCTCTTCAAATGTGCTTTTGATAAGAGGCAGAGAATTTTTTTCTGGGCTTGTAACGTTTTTCTTTCCTCTGTTTGTTTTTTCTAAGGGTCAAATAATGCTGTTAAAAGAGCAGTTAATATATAGATGTATTTTTCCATATTCCCGGCATGGTGTTTGACTTTGGGAGATTTATGGAATATCTTTTCCCAGTTCAACAATCGTGTGTTTTGTTGTACTAAAAAGGTATTTTAACAGGAGTGGGGATTCTTAATAAGTTCACTGCTGTCTGCTTTCCAAAACAGGCCTCAGCCAAGACAGGGAACAGTGAAAATACGGGAATCTATGTAGAAATATAAAACATATATATATTTATACATGTATTTATAGATAAAACACGCTCTTGTGGGTATCACTGGTTTATTTTCACATCATGAACTCCTAAAGGTTGGCATGTCCTGGCCAGAAACCGCCGGTCACCTTTTGGATGAGGCAGGACACGTATGACAGGGAAAGGAGGAAGGGTTAAGTGGCCTGGGCCACGTTTTGGGATGGGGCGCCAATGGTTTGGGATGGGGCTTTGCCAAGAGGGGATAATGTGACCTGATCCATCCAAACACCCTTCAGATGTCAAATGTCTCCTCTGAAGGTGCAGCTTCGGCCAAGACAGGATCCCACAGACTCCTCCATCCCTCAAATCAGACCTTTCTTCTCATCCGATTAAAATTGCCACCCTGGTTTGTAAGAGTTGCAGGAACTGCTCGGTGTCATTGTGAAATCCCAGAATGGTTTGGGTTGGAAGGGACCTTCAAGATCATCCCATTCCATCCCCTGCCATGGGCAGGGACACCTCCCACTGTCCCAGGCTGCTCCAAGCCCCATCCAACCTGGCCTTGGCCACTTCCAGGGATCCAGGGGCAGCCACAGCTTCTCTGGGCACCCTGTGCCAGGGCCTGCCCACCCTCACAGGGAAAAGTTTCTTCTCATGACCCGTTTCACAAAGGCTGGGCCCGATGTCCCAGGGGAATTCCAGAAGGGTTGTACCTTCCTGGGGGAATTTTCTCCTACAGAAGAGCCAGCTGGTCCCAACAAAGCAGTACAAGCCATCCCTTTCCACTTGACCCTTCCAAGACTGTGGGGATGGTGGGGCTTTCCCTGGAGGTGCAGCCTAAAAAGCAGTGGAATATGCCCCAAATAATGGGAAAACTCCTCATCCCAGGCAGCAGAGCAGGGCACAGTGCTAGGTCAGCACACAGAAGTCGGAGCTCTGTCTTTTGAAGAACAGTTAGGATTTTTCTCCTGCCCAAGGGGATAAATAACTTGAGCAAAGTATCCTGTAAGGAAACGTCTTTCCCTTTAGGACCAGATTTAGGAGATTCGGTGCTGCCTGGAAGAGCTGATAAGCCCTCAGTCTAGAAATCATCCCTCAGCCCTTTTTCTGTGCGCTTCTCCCTCCTCAGAGCTGTCAGACAGGACGCAGAGGTCGGCTTTCCTATTTTTAAAAGCTTTGTTTTGGATGATACTTATGAATTTTCATCATCGAGGGCAAGCCCTGGCTTTTCCAGCCAAAAGAAGCAGCTGTGGTGCTGTTTGCCTGGAACACAATCTGCTTCTGGAGAGAACTCCCAGGTGGTTCAAGAGCAAATGAGTGTCAGGACATCACATCTTGTCCTTTCCCGGGGTTTTATTTGTTTTCCTCTCCAACTCTTCCTCCCTCTGGGCTCCTCTCGCTCTTTGGATGATGCTGTGAGCACAGGGTCGGAGCTGGGTTGGGCCACAGAATTTAAACCTGAAGATTTCTTTGTGGGTTTATAAGAAGGAAATGTTCCAGCACTCACAGCAGAGTTCTTAATTCCTCTTTTCTTCAAAGCTGAAAGGGAATTCCGGGTTTCTCCTGATGCAGGGTGGAAAAGGGAGAAGGTTGTCCATGATAAAACATCCTCCACCCTGTCAATCGAAAGTGTCACTGCTCCTGCCACCACTTCTTTCAGATCAAGACACTAATTTGGGTTCTAAATGGAAATGTCACTGCAAGAGGAGCTTTGAATCTGATTTTTAGGTAATCAATAGGAAAAATTCACCTTCTGCAGATGCCAACAGCAGGAATGGGACAGAGGGATTGTGATTTTTGAATTTTTTCTCCTGCCAAGTGCAGCAGAGAAAGCCCAGCCTGAGGTCACCCTTCAGGTATTCTCAGGCCTCTAAACCGAAGTGTTCCTTCACAGACACTTTGATTTTAATTTGTTCTCCGTGAAAAAACAAATGGAGGGAGCAGTAAGCGAGGTGGGACTGGAGAAAGACCATCAGCCTTCAGCAGGAATTCACTGCTGGGGATCCTGGAGCAGTGAGGAAACACGGAGTAAAAAATTCTCATGTATAAATTGTGGCAAGTTGAGGTGCAGCAGTGCCTCTTGGTTTAATTAAAATTAATTTCTTTTCACTTTCTTCCTGCCTATTGCAACCCTTGTTCTTAAGAGACCTAAAACCATTGCTGATTTTGAGGCACAGGTAGAAAATTACTGGATAAATATTTTCCAAGCAGGAGTAAGACCACTGTGGGTTCAAATACAACCTGGTGAGTTTTACAAATAGGATTTCATTAACTTAAGGACATGCTCAAACCCCCATCTCTTGTCTGTGGGATTTTTTTCCAGATCTTAAAAATCTGTGACCGAGAGATCGCTTCATTCTTCCAGAAAAAGGGAAAGAATAGGAAAGGAGGAAAGAAGAAAAGAAGAAAAAGAAAAGAAGTTTTCACGAGGTTCAGATCCGAGTGCTGCTTGGGTTCAGGTTTAGTTCAAAAGTGGATGTCTAGGTCTTGTTTTTCCTGACACACTTCCCTCATCCCAATCCAAACTGCTCGGAATTTGTCAGCGGGGAGCCTGAGCAAGAAACGGCTCTGTTTGAGTTGAATCAGAGCAGCAGCTCCGCCGCCTGCCAGAAATCCTGACCTTTCCCAGTCTGAGGCAAATTGTCCTGCGTCTGTCCCATTTGCCAGAAAATCTCTGCTGGCATTTCTGCTTTCAACCTTCTCCATGAAAAATCAGCTTAGATAAGTTCACAGGTGTTTCTTAACACTTTCCATCCCATCCTTTTCCCCGAATCCTCAGGGGCTGCACCAATTAACTCAGCCTGAACTTAGCAGGAGGTGTGATCCTGGTAGCAATTAAAAAATAGAAATTAAATGTATTTCTAAAAGTTTAACATCTGCGGAGTTGCACGGAAACTGCTCCCTTTCCAAGAGGGATCTCCCATGGCTGCTGGATGGAATCTGGTGCAGGCCTGAGTGACCTGCTGCTTTCCTCTGGGAGTTTCCTGGATATTTGTGGAGCATGGAGTCCATCAGCTGGAAATGACTTTATGGAACCTCTCACTTCATTATTTTCAGGGAAACTGCAGCTTTGTGTCCTGATGCTGGAGCGTCAGGTGTGAGGGAAAAACCTGAGCAAACACGGCTTCCATGCTCATTCCCGAATAAATGAGCTCTCTGTGGAGTGGATCACTTCTAATTACGCCCCAAAATGCACTTTGGGGGTCCTTGGGAGTCTGGATTAAATCCACTTGCAGGAGAATCTTTCATGGAGTCTTGGTTTTCCATTAATCTTCAGGCACCTCTCCCAAGGGGCTCCAAGGGGAAGGGGGTTGGATGGCAAAGGAGAAGGAGAAAGGGGCAGAGAAGGAATGGATGGGGAATGGATGACTCAGGAGAAGGATCAAGAGTCAGGACTATTTTAATTTCTAACCCCAAACCTGGAGGGAAATCATTCCAGGACAATGGATACAGCAGCAAGTTGGGATTGCAACCGTGTGATTCCCATTTCTTCCCTCTCCTGCTGCTCCATTGTGTGACCTTGGGTAGATCTGATTCCTGTCTTTTGTTTGCACTGCTCAGGCTGCTTCCCCCTGGGAATTCACACCATGGAAATTTCCATCCTTTCCCACCAATCTCATCCCCACAGGATTTATGTTTTCCACCAGAGCTGAATACGCGCATCCCAGATTTTTTTGGAAGTGCTGCTTGGATAGAATTTCTGGAGGTGACCCACACTCATCCCATCCAAATTTAATTTTCCTCAGGGATCCATAGGAAAGGAATTCATGGAGGACCTTGGATAACCACACTTCTTATTCAAACAGCTGAGCTGAATTCCTGACTTTTGCTTTTTCCTGGAAAAGCTTGAAATAGGGAAAATTCCTGCAGCAGGCACTTTGGAATTCCAGTATCTGGCTGGAATTCCAGTACCTTGAAAACTTCCACAGGTTCTGGAATATCCTCCTGGCTTCCTGTATTGGGAACCTCCACTCAGCCCTCCTGCCTCAAAGATCTCTGTGGTGAGCAGTGCCAGGACAATTCCTACGGATTTCAGGAGAGTTAAACCTCACAAAATCCAGGGAATGGATGAGAACTGGACATTTTACAGCCATTTAAACAATCCCATTTAATTTGGGATGGAGACATAAAGTTATGAGGGGACTTTTGTGATTCTTTCCAAGCCAAACCTTAAATTAAGAACTAAATAACAGCAATAAAAAGGTTTGTTAGGCTGCCCCTTTCTTTCCAGCTCTTCATAAATTTCTCAGTGGTTGCATTCCAAAAGATGAATTTTCGGGAATAACATTTAGGGATAAAAATGGAATAATTTTATTTCTCACAAGAAAAAAAAAAAAAGAGGGGAAAAATATAAAAACCGTAAATAATAAAAAAGATGTTTTTATTGATTTTTTGCTTTCTCAGATTAGATTAAGTTGTATAAATTTAGGAATGTACTGTTCAGAAACCATGGATTCATGGAATCACGGAATGATTCCGGTTGGAAAGGGCACTGAGGATCATCCCATTCCAACCCCCTGCCATGGGCAGGGACACCTTCCACTGTCCCAGGCTGCTCCAAGTCCCATCCAACCTGGCCTTGGACACTTTCATGGATCCAGGGGCAGCCACAGCTTCTCTGGGAATTCCATTCCTCCCAGCCAGGAATTCCTTCCCTGTATCCCATCTAACCCTGCTCCCTGGCAGTGGGAACTATTCCCCCTTGAACTTCCACTCTGAATCTAGTATTCTTAGTTCCAGCTCTTAGTTCTTAGTTCCAGTCTTAGCTCTTGCCATCCATTCTTGTAGGCAGCAAAAAACATGGAAAATAAAAGAGAGAAGGAATTACAACCATTTTTAGCTGCATTTTTCTCCCCATTTGGGCTCAGTTTCTCTGGAAGAAGATGGGGAACACCAGAACTTCCACTTTAAATCCAGCATTCTTAATTCTAGTACTTAGATCTAGTCTTAGTTCTTGCCATCCAATTCTACAGGCAGCAAAAACCATGGAAAATAAAAGCGAGAAGGACTTAGGACAATTTTTTGTTAATTTTTCTCTCATTTGGGCTCAATTTCTCTGCAAGAGGATGTGGAACACAAGAAGTTGCACTTCCACTTTAAATCCAGCACTGTCAGTTCTGTTCATCCATTTTTCCCCACTCACTCTCCCAAATTTTATCTGTAATCCAGCTTTTGTTTTGTTAATCCAGGATTCTTTCAGTTCGTCTCCCCAGCCCACACAACCGTCACCAGCTGAAATCCGGTAGCACAAAAGCTGCTACTGTTCTCTGGATGGGTTGGAGCTGCAGATTTTCCCTGGCAAATCCTGAGACAATATTTGGAAGTTGTTGATTGGGAGCCGTTGAGCGCATTAATCATGGAACAAACACGCTCCCGGCCTGCCAGGCCTAATAAATCTTCCTAGAGTTCCACCTCCCATCATAAACACATTCACAAGCACTTAAGCAATCCCTGGAAGATGAGCATTAATTCCCT
The DNA here is from genome assembly GCF_009650955.1 of Corvus moneduloides. Lineage (NCBI taxonomy): Eukaryota > Metazoa > Chordata > Aves > Passeriformes > Corvidae > Corvus > Corvus moneduloides. The sequence continues at coordinate 1,704,157 of NC_045476.1, forward strand.
AATTTGCTGAATCAATCAAGGAGAAGTCAGGATGAGCAGGAGCTGAGCTCCCACCCCAAGAGGGAAATGTGGGATAAATTCGTACAGCCAAGGATCTGCTGGAGCAGCCTCCCAAAAAGCTGTTAGCACGTTGTAATTGTAATTAGTGCTGAAGTTCTGCTGCACTCTTGATTAGAATCAGCTCCGGACTAAGTCTGTAATTCCCAACAGGCCATCCCTGTCCTGAGAAACGCCTGAAAAAATCCCAAAAAACTCCCAAAAAGCTCCCAAAAAATTCCCAAAAAGCTCCTGAAAAACTCCCGAAAAACTCCCAAAAAACTCCCAAAAATCTCCTGAAATACTCCTGAAAAAGTCCCAAAAAACTTCCGAAAAACTCATTTCTGGAGCAGAGGAAGAGCTGCCTCAATCAGGAATCAGAGCAGGAATTATAACCACAGCCAAATATGAAATAATTTGCATAAGATTAGTAAAGAACACAATGGATTTAACAATTAACTGAAGTTTTAAAGTTTCTTTCCAGATTTTTGAGCACTTAGCAGATCCAACCCCCTTGTGGAGACATCAGCCCCATGGAAAGATGCAAACCATAAGGAAGCTGCCAAGTTCCTCGGATTTTCAGGTCTGAGTGGAATTAGATCATTTAATTGGAATTAGATCATTTAGTTGGACTTTCTACTCCTCCCTCATTGTTTTAGCGCACCCAAGCATGTTTCGGACCAAGCTTGTAGGGTCAGGCACTGATTCTGTTCTCTCTACAATCCTAAAAGGAAAATTATGACTCCATCCCAATGATTCTTTGATTTGATTTGATTTGATTTCATTTCATTTCATTTCATTTCAGTTAATTTCATTTCATTTTATATAAACGAGTCTGTCCATCCAACCTGCTGAGCCACGGAATCCCAGAAGGGTTTGGGTTGGAAGGGAATTTAAGGATCACCTCATTCCACAGGCAGGGACATCTTCCACTATTCCAGGGTGATCCAAGCCCCATTCAACCTGGCCTGGGACACTTCCAGGGATCCAGGGGCAGCCACAGCTTCTCTGGGCACCCTGTGCCAGGGCCTCCCCTCCCTCCCAGCCAGGAATTCCCAATTCCCAATCTCCCATCCATCCCTGCCCTCCTTCGGGCCAGTGAATCCAGGCTCATTTCAAAACTTCTTCCAACTCTCATGTGAAACAGGGCGAGTGGGAGAGGTGGGGGTGAGTTTGGGGTGGGGTTGTGAGGAAAGAGAGGAAGAGGGAAGTGCCCATCCATGGGAACGAGGAGAAGATGGATTCATTCCCTGCAGCACACCAAAGTTCAGCAGAACTTCAAAGGAAACGAGCCAGAATTCAGGAGAAGGAAAACCAAGCAGCCACTCTTCTCAAATCCCTCTCTTGTCCTTTATTTTTATTCCTGCTGCTTTCCAAAATTCCTCCGGAGTCAGAGAAATTGCGGTGGCCAAATCCAGGGGATTTTAGTCTGTTACGTTTTTTCAACCATTCCTTCTGGGAGGAAAATCCCTGGGCTTTGGAAAGCTGAGCAGGAGATTCATGTGGGGGGTTCTTTTGACAAAGCAGGGAAAAAAAATGAGGGCAATTCCACCAGAAATCCGACAAGGTTTTCTCTGGAAGAGTCATTGCAGCAAAGGCTGGAAGATGGATCAAGGAAATTAAGATGAGGAAACTCCAGTATCAACTCCTGTGTAGTCCAGAAGTACCTGAGTGTGCCAGTTTGGCCAAATTTGGAAATAGATCCTCGGAGAGAAGGCAGGTTACAACCATCCCTCCCCCACCAGGTTCGGGAAAAAAAAAAACAAACTTTATCTTGAAGGAAAGTGAAGGAGATAAAAGACTATTTATTTAACAAACACACAGGAAAGGAAAATAATGCTAAATAATGAAACCTCTCGCTCTGCTGAGAGAAACCTGGGAAAAGTTCGGAGTCCTTCCGTAGATCTCTCTCCCCCTCCATGGAGCTGGGACGGGGTGGTGGGCCCACCTCCAGGGCCAAGGCCTCGGTGGAAATTCCTCCCGATGCATTCTGATGTTGAAACCATCCAGCAGTAAAAAAAAAAGGAAAAAAACCAAAGTCCCAGGAAAACAAAAGTTCAACTCTCCATCTCGCTCCGGAGAAAGGAAAAGGAGCTGAACAACTGGCCAAAAGCAAGCCGGGTGCTTTCCCCACTCTCGCTCTGCCGCCGCAGCTGAAAAAAAAATCTCTGTCTCTGTGTGACCTTGAACAAGCTGCAAACTGCTTTGAAGAAGTTTTGCTCAGGTTTTCCTCCCCCCTCTCAGGCTCAGTTTAGAGGCACAGAAAGGCACAAAGTTAATTTCTGGGCATAGGGCAGTGATAGGGGATACACATCACAAAGTCACCCCAAGACACTGAGATATGTGAATATTCGGAAGGCAGGAATCTGAGTGTACTAAAAGACTCTGGCGGGACAGAAATGTAAAATAAAATTCATAGAAATGACAGACTTTGGGTGAGAAAACAGAAGATTTAAAGAGAAGAGCGGAGTTTTGGGAAGATTCCCTAATGGTAACAGAGGGGAAAAGGGTCTTTAATGGTTTTTAATGGATCTGGATAAATGTGGAGAGGAATTGAAAGATTAATTTGAGGAATCTTCAGGCAAGTCCCAGTGAAAAGTCAGCTCCATGCACAGAATTCCTGGGATTTTTCTTTCCTTTAATTAATGTTTTGTCTTTTGGTCACTGTAATATTCCATCAGCTGTATCTAACAATTAATTCCTTTGCATTTTGAAGTGGCTGGATGAAAGGGAGATGAGGATTCTCCTGACAGGACACAGAATTAGATGGGAATTCTTGGCTCACAGCATCACCCACATTGTCCCCATTCAACCTGCTTTCCTCATTATTATAATGGGATGTTCTTCCAGAAACTCATTCCTGTTACCAGGAAACTTTCCTTAATTTACAGCCTGATGATGAGTTTAGACTGATTTATTATAATTATTTTCCCTTCAGTGCTTTAATTGTCTCAGGAACAAACCCCAAATTGCTCTCCGTCGATTACACAAGACAAAAATTCCTGTATCATTCCAGACACTCTCCATTTCCAGGGAGTCCAATTAGTCCTTGCCATGCTCCACCACCAGTAGGAACTCACCTTTGCTTCCAGGAAGCCCTTGGGCTCCCAGCACATCCCAACAGGAAGGTTTTTCCCGTATTTAAAGTGCAAGGAATTGAGGGTTTGTGTTTCTGGCCTTGAACTGGGAATTTGTGTCGTGGAGCTGTATGTAAAGGGAGATCCAAAAGTTGCTTTTTCCCACAGGAAAAGTTTCCCAGCATTTAATCAAAACGGAATAATGATCCCACTGTTCAGACACACCTTGGAAATCGAATGAATGGAGCTGCCAGGAATGATTTGGGAGTCTAGAAATAATTTGTCATCAAGGGATTAAAAATGGAAAAGGCTTGGATTACAAGCGCCAGCAGCAATCCCTTTCCCATCATGTGCTGCTGCTGAGGCCAGGATGTGCTTTACCTCCGTAAGCAGCACAGAATTCCTGCCTGGATCTGTCCTGGAGCTCTCCCTGTCTCCCAAACAATCCCTGCCACGCTCTTTGAACTCCCGGAGCAAGGTTGCTACTGGAGATTAGCTTTGCTTAACATTCCCTCCCTTCCCCACCCAAAAATCTGACGTCGTTTCTCCGATCCAGGAAAGGAGAGGTCAGAGGACGATGATCTGGTTGGGATGGGAGAGGGAGCTATATCCTGATACCCAGGGGCACTGCTGGGATGCTGCTGCCAAAATCCTGGCAGTCACAGGTTATGTACCTGATTTTGAAACCAGCAGGCAGGTGCTGGGCATTTTCAATAATCCAGCTTGTGAGAGGCGGGATATTCCTGCAAAAAAGGCTTTTGCAGGATATCCGTGACCTCATCCCTTATCCTGGAGCTCCCGGCTCTTTGTAATCTCTGAATGTCAAAAGGAAACTGGGAAAGACCGAGCTGCTCTTCCTCACATCAGTGAAAGTGCTGACTGCCCAGTTTGTTGTGTCCTGGGATATTTCCTGGAAGAAGGCATCTCGTGTTTTATAACTCCGTGGCTCTGATCCATCTCTCCGAGCTTTCGAGTAGCTCTGGAACGACACAGCCCATCCACATCGGCTGCTTTCCATGCTGGGATTCTCCAAGCGGAGCTGCCAGGCTGAAAAAATCACCAGAGAGGGTTTGGCTGAAGTCTGGGCAGCCTGCAGTGAGGATATTGATTATTAGAAGTTGAAATTAATTAGCGCTGGTTGGGTTTGTGGGTGGTTGTTTGATAGGCTGCATATCCAGGAATTCCATACGGAGTGGGAACAAGGGAGTGCTTAAAGCTGTAATAAAAATGCTCCTCTCTTTACGTCCTAGACAGAGAAATCATCCAAGAAACGCACCCTCCTTCCCAGAGCTCTTCCAGACGCAGCCCCTGTGGGAATATCAGGCTCTCACGAGATCCCAGAGAGATCCTTCTGCTGCTGGAAGAGTGGGAAACATGAAAATGAGTTTCCTGGAAAGGATGTGGGGTTTCCAGCAGTGAAGGAGAAAGTGGGATAAACATCTGTCAGTATTAACATGGGCAAACTTGAGCCTGACTTCCAGAGGAGCCCTCTGGGCTTAGAGGGAAGGATTGAGGGGATTGAGAGGAGTCTTTGTGCCCCAGTTTTTAAGGAGAGAGAATTCCTGATCACTTCGTGATCAAATCATGTCCCATCCTGGCATTGTGATCTCAGCTGGAGATCATGGAAAGGCCAAGCATGTGTCCCAGCCTGGCTTTTATTCACCTGAACCAGGTAAGAGTAGTCCCAGAGGGTGGAAAGAGATATAAAATTCCCCCAAAAATCTTAATTTGTCATCAGCACAGTATTCACAGCAGGGCACCTTAAGCAAGAATGTTCGAACCATTCCTTGCCTAATTGTATTCCATGAATTCAGTTCAAATCTCCCTTTGGGGAACTTCCATCATCCCTTTTCCGTGTCAGAGTGAAATCCTGATGCTGCCTCTCACCTCTCACCTTCAACTTTGCAAGAATTTGGGGGAAATAAAAAATTGGGGATTTTCAGTGCTGCTGCTTCTGTGGTATTCTGGGAATTGTTATTTATTTATTTAAGGGAATCACAAGGAGCTCCATAAAGGATCTCCGTATTTTTATAGTTATTCCAATCACGATATTTGTGATGTCTCAGATTTAATCATGAAGCAAATCTGGTTTTCAGCCTTCAGCTTCTGATCTGCATCTTCCGTCCCAACTCCTTTTATCCAAGTTATTTCTTTGGAAGACGACTCGATCGCCACCATCAGCTACACAATGTTTTCCACATTGTCTTCTCCAAAAAGCCTCGGTGAAACTTGGAAAAAATTCCACCCAAACCACTTGCTGATAGAAAATTAAGATTCTTGGCAAAGGAATTCTGTCCTTATTCCAGAAGTGTTTCTTTCCATGGCGAAATTCAATATTTGAAAAGGAAATACCTGAAGGTCACAAATATTCCCAAGGACAAAGCACAGCGGGACTTTGTGGGAATTGTGGGTTTTGGTATCTCTGTTCTCTGGTCTGGATCCTGTTTTTTGGTTGGACTACATTTCCTATGATGCTGCAATTCCAAGGGCTCTCATGGTTTTCCCAGGGAGATGAAACTATGAGGTATTTGCTGAAGTGAGCGGGAGCAGAAAATATTGGGATTATATTCCAATGAGAAACTGCCACACATTTTCCAAACCTGTCTTTTCAGGCTTTAGCCAAAAGCTTTTGTTCATTCAGCAGAGGGAATTTTAACCAAAAATCAATGTTTTCTATGGAAAAATCAACATTACATCCTAACCTGAGCTATAAAGGCAAAATGAATCCCAGAGGAGCTATTCCCAAAGGATTTCAGCTGGTGTCAATTAGGAACACTTGTTAGGAGGGGATGCTGACTTAAAGGAGCTAAAGATTAAGCCAGAGTTTCTTAAAGCCCTGCGTGTTCTCCAGACTAAAATTCTCTTTAAATCCTAGCTCAGGAAAAAAATGTGGAAGAAGCCCACAGATTAAGAACTGTTCTTCCTAAAAGGGTCTATCCAATGATCCAGTTGTTTCCACATTCCTGTTTTCCTGTGGACTTTAATTGATCTGATTTTTGATCTGATCGACTTTAATTGATCTGATTTTCAGAGCGGTTCAGTTACCACCAGTGTCATGTATTGTATTTCCATGGATATAAAGGGAGCCAGGGATCCAATGGACCAGATCCAATGGAAGTGCTGGATGAGGAGGATGAATCCCAAGCGAAGGCCGCCCTAACTTTTTACAGACATCCTTGTCCCTCCATGCAGCTGGAAAGATGGAAAAATGTCCCTTTAGGTGAAAGAATTGCCAGTGGTGGAAAAGTGTGATTTTGGTGATCCCAGGACAGTTGTGCCATGTCCATGGATAAATGTAGGAGCAGCCTCCTCCTTGTCCTGGAGCTGGGAATGCAAACCTTCAGATCCTGAAGTAAATGGATTTGTGGGAAGGAGTTGTGGCTTCCACATCCCTGGAAGTGTTCAGGGCCAGGCTGGCCGGGGCTTGGAGCAACCCGGGATAGTGGAAGGCGTCCCTGCCCATGGCAGAGGGTGGCACTGGATGATCCCTAAAGTCCCTCCCAACCAAACCCATTCCATGATACTGAAAGAAGTGCCAGGGATCCAGGCAGAACTGCGGGAACGGTTCCAAGAGGCCAGATTCTTCCCCTGGGACACAATTCCACACAATTCCACACAATTCCACACAGACTCTGTTTCCCTTTCAGTGTATCCCTCCTGCTTAAGGACTCTGTATCCACACCCTTTTCCAGGCTTCCTAACCAGGGTTAGGGAAACAATCCACGTTTTTCTTGGTCACCTCAGGGCCATTTTTGATCAGATACGAGGATGAGAACAGGCATGATGTAATTACCCCCCCCCCCCAACCAAAATAATAATAATGAGGATAATAATTAATAATTATTTCCCTTTGTGTGTTTGCCCTTTTTGGGGAGCTGATTTAGCTGGAGAGGGACATGTTTTCCATGAAATAAAAATGGGATTTTCATTGGAAAGGACTTAAAGTTAAACCAGGAGTTTTCATCTCCGAGGTCACTTGTTCCTGGCAGTAGTGGCCATGTGTTGGAGTAAAGCTGGGTTTAGAATTTAAAGGATTTGGAAAAGCCACGCTTAGAGTTGCCTGTTGAAACTGCAACGCATGGAATAATACTGGTTTTCCATTGGTTTCCAGGTGGTTTTCCCTATCTGGAGATAAAGAGCTTTTACACAAGGAAGGTAAAAAGATAAAATCTGGAAGTTTGTGCTCAAACTTCTCACTAAATCCTTGGATTTGAGATGAAATTCCTGTCAATTTATACACTGATGCTTGTTACCTCCTCACGGACAGAGCCATAACCTGGACAGGGCATTACCAGTGCTATTACAATTTAATTAATTCATTTTTAATTAAACAATTAAAATTCAAGCAATAAATTAATTAAAACATGGAGTTAAAATTAAGTCCAGAACAGATTCCATTTTCTTTGCCTGTGGTCAGGTTCCCTGAGCAGTGAGCTCCAGGATTTTCCGGGAGGTTGAACTAACTGGGAATTGCTTTCCAGCATGGAAAGGCATCTTCCTAAGAGTTGTTAGAAATCCATGGCTTGTGTTTGTTTGTTTATTTGGGTTTTTCTGGAGTTTTTGGGGAATAAAACCCTGCCCTGGTGAAAGAGCTTCACAAGGGCTTAGACTTAGAGCCTCAATAAACCATGCAGTGGTTTAGGACAGGTTTAAATCCTATTTAAACCTCCTATTTAAATCCTATTTAAATTGATTTATGCTGCAGAGTGTCACCGACTCGGGGTATAAATGACAGTGAAATGTCCTTTGAGTAGCTTGGAGCCGCTGCCAATCTCCTCCTCAGAGTAGGAGACTCACCCAATTTATTTTGGATTTATTACCCCATTCTTGGGAATTGAGTGGGAAGATCCCAGCCCTGGATCCTGCTAAAGGGGCTTTTCCTAGTGGAGCAGCCTGGGACAGTGGGAGTTGTCCCTGCCCATGGCAAGGGTGGAACTGGATGATCTTTAAGGATCTTTCAACCTGAACCAGTCCAAGATTTTGTGATCCTATGAAGAAAAGGAGATGTTTAGAACCCACCACGACTGTTTTCAACGCCTGACCTCCCATCCCCAACTGGATCATTTATCCATGATTTAGTACCCATGACTCAGATATCCTGGTCAACAGCATCAGCTTTTTCATCCAGAAAAAAAGGAAACTTTGCATGTTACAGGCACTTTTTAGACTCTGCTTGCTAAAAAAAGCCCCCTGATCACCAAGTCATATTTCCAGTATTTACTGGACATTAATTTTCCTTGAAGTTTCAGTTACCACTGCTCATCCAGAGCTTCGTGTCATTCCCATTTCCGCTTCCAGCTGGCTGAGGATGTTGGCAGGGAGGTTATCAAGCCACATGCAGTTTATTATTATTGCCTTCTCCCTTTGTCCAAACATTTTTCTAACCTGTGGAGCTCTCTGGGATCGATTGTCGCGGACGACTTTTCTTCTGCCAAGTGCTGAGCTAAAAGCGTCTTTGGTTAATCAAGGAAATGTCCCCAGGGGCTTGACTTTGATATGGAGTAGGATATCGAGGGCTTTTGACTAAAAAAGTGGGAAAAAAAAGAATTGGGAAGAATCCACCAACTGATAGCAAATTCAGGCTCTGGTTACAGTAGTTTTACTCCATAAAATATGACCCTATGACGTTACAGTGCATTTCTCCGGGATGATTGGAATCAGATTGGGATTTTTTTCCCTGAAATTCATATTTAGAGAAATGCCAGATATCCATTTTTCCATGCTGAACCAGCTGTGGGGCTCCTTGGAAAACTGACGGAGCAATTGGATGTTGAGTGTTTAAATCCCAGGTCTTGGTACTGAGTTGATTAAATTTGTGACAGCTTTTTCTGACATGACCCCATTGGTATTTGCACCAGACCTCATTTGGAATCATCACCTGGAAGATAAAAGTTGCCTAAAGAGAATCTTTTCTGGGAAAATAATTTTTTTCCCATTGAGTCAAGAAATAAAGGAAATCTCTGAACAATTCTCTTGAGTCCAGAGACGGCCCCAGAGCTGCTCCCAGGGCTGGAGCCCATCTGCCCTGGAGCCAGGGTGGGAGAGATGGGAATGTTCACCTGGAGAAGGGAAGGACACAGGGAGAGCTCAGAGCCCCTTGCAGGGCCTAAAGGGGCTCCAGGAGAGCTGGAGAGGGACTGGGGACAAGGCCTGGAGGGACAGGAGCCAGGGAATGGCTTCCCAGTGCCAGAGGGCAGGGCTGGATGGGACATTGGGAATTGGGAATTGCTGGCTGGGAGGGTGGTGAAGCCCTGGAATGGATTTTCCAGAGCAGCTGTGGCTGCCCCTGGATCCCTGGCAGCATCCAAGGCCAGGTTGGATGGAGCTTGGATCACCCTGGGATAGTGGGAGGTGTCCCTGCCATGGCAGGGGGGATGAGCTTTCAGGTCCCTTCCAACCAAAACCATTCCGGGATTCCACAACTCTTGCGGAAGATATCCTGGGAAACGCTGTAGTCAATCAGTCTTCCTTTATAAAATTAATACGTCTTCATTTCCTTGGATCCAATTAAAAAAGGTTTACAGAACTCATCCAATACATCTTATTTTGATCACACTTTTTTCTGTAATTGTGTCCTTATTAAGAAGCTGGAATTGCCTTTTTTATATATTTTTTTTAAAAAAATCAATTAAAATCCGAAGTAATTTATTCATAGTTTTAAAATAATTCAAAATCCGAGTGTAAATGGCAATGAAATACAAGGACACGGGGAAGAAAATAGAATTCAAGGCAAGGAAGCAGAGGTGGATCAGGATTACAGACAGGGATACAAAACAAGTGGATTCCGAAATCCTTTGTGCACAACCCGGTGGGCTCAGGAGGCAAAAGGCAGCACTTCCTCACATTCCTCTGGAAAAAGGGAGCGACTCGTGGCTTCCAGATGTTCCCAAAGGAAAACCAGGAATGCACTGAAACCAGACTAGGCCGCATCACAGGGGAGAAGTCCAGCTGGGAATTAACCTGGATTTTCTACGGAAGTCTATAAAATCCATTGCTGAAAGTTGGGAGGGTGTGGTGGGGAGAAGGAACTCGACACTGCCTGAATTTATTCTACTTTTCCTCCTGCACTTCCCAGTTCTGGGCTGGGGAGAGGATCCTCACCCAGGTTACAGCCAGGTTTGGAATGCTGTAATCCCTGGTAATTTGAGTTTATAGAGTCTCGCGGAATATGCAGGAAAAATCAGTAGAAAAGCTCGAATTTTGCTGTAGATACTGATCTGTCTTTATGAAAACAGTTCAAACTTTTCAATATTTCGAAGACTGAATTATTGCAATATTTCAAATTAGGATTAATTTTTTTTTGCTTTGAAAGCCACAATTTAACATGCTCACAACAGAGAAAATAAAACAAATTATGGCATATAAATGGAACAGAAGTTGTTGAAATTTGTTTATTTTTTTCAATTGTCAATTGAAAATTTTTTCAGAAATTTGAAGAAGTTAATTCCACTTTTTTCCCCCTGAATTTGTGTGTCCCAACTTGAAACAGGTTGAGAAACTAATGGGAAAAGTCAAAATTCCCAATAATGTCAACTTTCTTCCAACAGAATAAATAAGTGTATGATGTTGTATTTCAGGAAAGGCTCATTCCCAATTTCTTTCAAGCCTGGAAAAACGTCTTTAATGCTTTTTTCCTGTTCACTTCTTTTAGGGAAATTTCATTTTATGGAAATTATAGAATTAGGAAATATTTTCTAATCAAAGCCAAAATATTTTTCAAAAAAACACCTCAGTGAGATTTTTTTTCTTGCCTTTAAAGCCAAACTGAACAAATCCATAGGGTTTGACCTTAATAGGGTTAAAATAATCATAAAAAAATTATAAATAATTATAAAATAATTATAAAATACTAATAAAATTCTGTTATTATAATGAAATAAATAATGAAATAAACCCAAGATCTGAGTAAGTCTTTCATAGCACTTCTTAAAATGAGTTTAAGACGATATCCAGAAAATAAAGGCATGGAAATCCAATTTGTGCTTATCCAGGAAAATACCTTGCGCTGGGATTGATCCAGCAGAACGTCCAGGAGATCAGGGAATTTGCCAGGATTTTGTCCCAGAATTTATGGATGAACTGAGCCACTACAAATCCATCTAAAACTCAATTCCAGATTTCCATGTTCATACGAGCGAGCATTACCCCCACTGAGATCCAAGACTAATGCTGCTGGGTGTCTGTTTTCCAAGCCATTCCTTCCCTGTTTTCCAAGAGAAAATTTGTCACGTTCCTTCCACTCACAGGAAAACTTTCCGAGAGCACAACAGGTGTTTCACTGGAACGGGATAAGAGCAAAACCAGCAGACAAAGCACTCAGCAAAGCTTTCCTCCCACCTGCCCCTCCACGGGCTTCTCTGAAATGTAAGGAAAACATGGAAGTTTTCCAAAATCCCCTTAGTGAGGTCTGAGGTCATTCCATGCTTCAGCTGCTCACCCAAGGTGACCTCATAGCCAAGAGCGTGACCGTATTCCCGTTAAATTGATTAATGGTGGAGCAATCAAAGGATCCCGACGCTCCTGCCAGCAAGGAAGGCCTTGGAAGCATGGGGTAATTCTCTAAGGGAATTTTCTTTACAAGTTCCTCATTCCCTGGGTTCTTGGAGATGGATTTTTTATTGGAGGAAAGGGCACAAGGAATAGGAGTTTGATGACTCCACTTACAACTGTCTGGAAAGGATCTGTTGGAAATGTGGGATGAGCTGGAGGAGTCATCCTGGATTGTATAACTTGGCCTCTCCTTTCAGATGGATTTCGTGGTTCTGCCTGATTTATTAGATTAAATTGATTAATTGATTGATAAATTGATTAATAGTGAGCCAATCAAAAGATTTCAGTTCTCCTGCCAGCAAGGAAGGCCTTGGAAGCACAGGTTAATTCTCCAAGGAATTTTCTTTACAAGATCCTCATACCCTGGGTTCCTGGAGATGGATTTGTTTGGAGGAAAGGGCACGAGAAACGGGAGCTCAATGAATCCACTTCCAGCTGTCTGGAGATGTGGACTGATCTGTTGGAATCATCCTGGACTGTGTAACTCGGCCTCTCTTTTCAGGCAGTTTTCCTGGTTTTTACAGATAGCTGGGAAAAAGAGGGGGAGGAATTGGGATCATTAAGATTCTTTTCCTTTGCTCTCCTCCATTTTTCAGTTGGAACAAAAAATGTTCAAGGAATAAAACTTGATGCATCCAAATTTGTACGAATTCCAAGTGAATTTTATGGACAAGCCAGACACTCGTTCTGAGCAAATTGTTATGACCATGACCAGGAGAAAATCACCCAAACTTAAAAATGCCAGTTACTCCTCAGTTTTCTGGGAATGACAACACTCCAAGTACTGCAACTCTTCTTTTAAACAGCTTCTTGGATTTCTGCCTGAAAAGGTTCTGGCACAGGAGGGAACTTCCATAGAATCCCAGGATGGTTTGGCTTGGAAGGGACCTTAAAATCATCCCGTCCCACCCCTGCTATCCCAGGCTGCTCCAAGCCTCAATGTCCAGCCTGGCCTTGGACACTTCCAGGGATCCAGGGGCAGCCACAGCTGCTCTGGGAATTCCAGCCCAGCCCCTCAACATCCTCCCAGCCAGGAATTCCTTCCCGATATCCCATCGAAACCTCCTCTCTGTCAGTTCAAATCCATTCCTCCCTATCCTGTCCCTCCGTGCTCTTGTCCAAAGTCCTTCTCCAATTTGCTTGTAGGTACAGAAAGGCCCCAGAGCCTTCTTCAGGCTGAACATTCCCAACTCTCCCAACCTTTTGCCTTGTCTACTTTTCCCATGAAAACCTCTAAATACAAACATGAAATCCTGGCTCTCCCTTAAATCCAATGGAGAAAAACGGATGGATCCATTCAATTCTAAACCTCTCCTTTGTATAAATCGCACATTAAATCCATTAAATTTATCTTCATTGACCAATTATCATTAACCGAGTTGATTGGCTTGGGTATTGTTGCCTACAAATCATCAGATGATGCCATCACTAATGATTTTGAAGGTTTAGAAATGCCCTGATTATTTATCACTACAGCTACTAAAATAATTTAGATTTGATAAGGCCCAGTCTTATTAGGCTTTAATTATGATTAAGACTCAAGATGGTTAATTTTTTTTCCAAGCTGTTTTTAGGGAATGTTTCTTCGTTTATCTCTTTCTGTTTTAGGGAAATGGAGAGGCTTTGTTGTTGTTTTGTGGGGTTTTTTTAATAGCTAAAATAATATATTTATATTTTAATTTGATTTCCAATTTCATCAAAAATGTTCTTTTTATTCTCTTTTATTTCCTATTGTTCTCCTTTCCCTTTGTACCATCACAGAACTTTTGCTCTGCATTTAAATTTTCATTTTGTTTATGGCTTTATTTTCTTTGTTTTTAATTATTTTAAGAGAGGGGATGGGGAGAGACTAAAAAACCACGACATTCCTTCAAGTCCCAAAATATTTACACTATTTTTTTGCCTTTTGCTTAGTCCTGAAGCACTTTTTAAGCCATGGATTATGAAATGTCTTCTGTATTTGAAGTTATAGAAATGAAAATGCAATTTTATTATTTATTAGCAGAAAACAGTACCTGGGCACCCAGTCCAAAATACAGAACAGAAAAAGGTCATGGACATTCCTTAGGGAAATTTTATTTCCTATGAAGTTTTCTGCTCCTCTTTCAAGTCCATTTTTACACTCACTTTACACTTTACTCAGGTAAAGTTTTTTTCAGGTGAGATTGTTTTAATAAAAATAATATTTCTAAATTAATATCTTCCCCATAAAAGCTTTATTTGTTATTCTCCTGTGACTTTTTATTGTTATTTTCCCTTCATAACTTTAGAGATTAAATAACCCCAGACTGACATCCTCCATCAACAAAAATCCAGTCTTTTAGAGGAGCACAGAAAATTAAATACATTAGAATAGTGATAAAATACAACGGAAATATTGTAATATTTTCCTTTTGAAGGTAAAATCTACTTCTAAGTGTCTGAAATTTCAGTGGGATATGGAAGCATCTGGAGAAGCTCTTCCAATGCTTCGGGGCAAAGTCTGCTGAGGGATTCCACAAAAAAGATCGGAGTATTGGGAGGTTTTATCACTGCTTTTTATGGGATTTAACTCTTTTTGCCCTACTGAGAAATCTCAGATTTCCAGGATGGGTCAGGCTGGAAGGGACCACAGTGGGCACCTGGTGCCACCTCCCTGCTCCAGCAGGGCCATCCCAGAGCTCAGGGCACGGGATTACATCCTGACAGCTCTGGAATATCCCCGTGAGGAGACCCCACAGCCCCTCTGGTCTCTGCTCAGGGCTGGGCCCTGCCCAGGGCAGCAGTTCTGCCTCCTGTGCAGGTGGAACTCCCTGCGATCGGGCCCTGCCCGTGGCTCTGGTGCCGCTGCCGGGCCCCGGAGCAGAGCCCGGGCCCTGCCCTGAGCCCTCCCTGCAGCCAGGGACAGCCAGGGCTGAGGGCCCCTCTCAGCTGGGGCTCCTCTCGAGGCTGAGCAGCCCCGGCTCCCTCAGCCTGTGCTGGGCACGGAGCTGCTCCAGGCCCTTCCTCAGGAGCTCCGTGTCCCTCCTGCTGTGCTGAGGAGACCGGAGCTGGACACGGCACTGGGATGTGGCCTCAAATGTTTGGGAATTTCCATCTTCAACCTGGTCCCTCACTTTTGCCCCATCCAGTGACAGATTTGCTCGGGCCAGATCTGCAAAGCCCGGTCGGTGCTTTCGCTGGGGCAATGACTTGTCAAGGTAGGCACTGTCTGGTTTTCCAGGTGTGCCAAAGTATCCATATGCAGTTCCTAGAAGTCTTTCCCTCTGCTTGTCTGGAATTCAAATCGAGGCAGATTGGAACACGAACCAAGCAGAACCTGCTGTTAATTAGGGCTGCCAGAGCTCTTGCCCGGCTTTAATGTTGGGTATTTTTGACGTGATCCATTGGAACAGACGCTGGTGGTTGCTGCGCTTTGCACCAAGCCAAGTCTCAGATGCTTTCCAAGGTTCCTTCCAGCACCACGGGGATCATGGGGTCACCTTTATTCCTACTGAATGGTTAATAGCCAGTCATGATTCCTGTTATCAGATGGGAAGGCTGATAAGGGGCTGTGAGCAGAAAAAAGCTGTTTTTCATCGCTGGGGTTATTTAGCAAACGTGTTGCAACAGAAGTTTGAAGCCTTTGACATCCAAACCCCAAAGCATTTCGCACTCCTAACCTCTTCCTCCTGCCTCTCCTCTCCTCCAGGAACAGAACGAGGTAATTTCCAAGGTCAGCATGTCCCCTTTTATTCCGATGCTTCTTTGAAAGAGAAAGAAGGAAAGAGGCGCATTCGTCTTGACCTGTGAATTCCAAGCTTAAAAGGACTCTGCTGAATTACTCTCCCGTCATTTGAAAGGCTCATTTCTAACATGCCTCGGGAACAGCCAGATCTGATAGGGAATATCACTCAGAATTCTTCCATGCAGCTCATTTCCCAATCTCTTTGCTCCATCACTGGAAGGTTAATAGGAAAAACAACAAATGGGAATATTGCTGCAATCAGGCAAAAATCCCTACTCTGTTTACATGGTTACACAGCTTTCATGTGCAGACAGCAAACAGATGGCTCTCTGGACAGAAAGACACCTAAATTTGGATTTTTTTCCTTCGTGGGACATAATTCCCTGCTCTACGTGGGCAGCTCTGGAATGAGGGATGTATCACTCAAGGTGCTACAAGGATTCATGGCAAGAAGCCCCAAAGAACTGAGAATTAAAATGAGTTGTCACATTTCTGTGTGAACAAAACCAAGTGTAAGGTACATTATTAGGCTGGGATAAACCCTGGGATCAATCCAGGCTGGGGAAGAACAGATGGAGCAGCCCTGGGAGAAGGACTTGGGAGTGCTACTGGGTGAGAGCGGGATGTGCCCTGACCATATTCACTGGAACCCAGAAACCCAACTGTGTCCCAGGCTGATCCCACAGCCTGGGCAGCAGGCAGGGGGGGAATCTGCCCCTCTGCCCCTCTCAGGTGAGGCCCCACCTGCAGAGCTGCCCCAGCCCTGGATCCAGCACGGGAAGGAGCTGGAGCTGCTGGAGAGAGCCCAGAGGAGGCTCCAGGGGGATCCAAGGGATGGAGCAGCTC
Source organism: Corvus moneduloides (assembly GCF_009650955.1). Taxonomy (NCBI): domain Eukaryota; kingdom Metazoa; phylum Chordata; class Aves; order Passeriformes; family Corvidae; genus Corvus; species Corvus moneduloides. Next base: position 1,720,372 of record NC_045476.1, read on the forward strand.
TGCTGGGAGGAAAGGCTGGGAGAGCTGGGAATGTTCAGCCTGGAGAGGAGAAGCTCAGGGGTGACCTCAGTGTGGCCTTGCAGGACCTGAAGGAGCTGCAGGAAACATGGAGAGAGACAATTTCCAAGGGCCTGGAGTGACAGGAAAAGGAAGAATGGCTTCCCAGTGCCAGAGGGCAGGGATGGATGGGATATTGGGAAGGAATTCCTGGCTGGGAGGGTGGGGAGGCCCTGGCACAGGGTGCCCAGAGAAGCTGTGGCTGCCCCTGGATCCCTGGAAGTGTCCCAGGCCAGGCTGGACATTGGGGCTTGGATTACTCTGGGATAGTGGGAGGTGTCCCTGCCCATGGCACAGGGTGGAACTGGATCATTTTTTAATCCCCTTCAACCCAAACCATTCTGGGATTCTATGAAGCACCTGATGGTGAAGGAGAAAAGATGGAACCAGAAGCTTCTCAGTGACGCCCAGAGCCAGAGAAAGAGGCAAATTGAAATACAGAAAATTCTGTTTCAACAGAGGAAAAACTCTTTTGTTTACTGTGAGGGCAGCTGAACATTGGGACAGATGACCCAGAGAGGTTGCAGAGGTATCCAAACCCAGGAGCCTGTGCTGGCTGTTTGATGCCAGAGGAAAAAACGGTGCATCCTTCCTGGATCAAGCTCCACACTGCAGGAAGACCAAGGAAAACAAATCATTGGGAGGCAAAGGGTAAAGCAAATTGAAGCACCTTATACCTCACCCTGAAGGTGAAAATGCAAGTCCTGGATAAAAGCCAAAGAAGAGGAAATTCCAAGTGAGAGGGATGGGGAAACTGCTGAGGTACTGCTGCTCACCGAGTCTCAGGACAAAGGAGAGGGGTTTTTTTCTACTCCTTTCTACTCTTGCTGAGTTTCAGCATTTTGGGTTTGACTTGGGATGAAGTTGATTTTTTATGGCCTCACAGCTGCTGGGAGGTTTGAAACAAGACTAAAGTGGGTATAAAATATCCCCAGTGACAGATCTGGGTGAGCACTTTGCCAGGGTATCAATAACAGCATCAAATTGTGCTCAGAAATGGGAAAGATCTCGTCCAGCCCGTGTTGAAATCAAGGGAAAAGACTTTCTTGGACTTTGGAATGGTTTGGTCTGGCCTCAGGCATGGCAATTAAAGCAGATATTGGACAGATTTTGCTGCAGGAAGCACCAGAGGGAATTGTTAATGCACTGACAGCACCAGCCCACATGTGTAACCAAAAACCAGCACAAAACCCCTAAATATTTGCTCATCTCCATCACTTGGTCCAGTCTGGAAACTCTGAGGATTAACAGATTTTGGACTATGAGGTTTTGCCTATGCAAATTAATTTTCAACTCAAGGAGAAACAACTGGGCGGAACAGGAGTTACTTTTATATCAATTTTGGTTTTATTTATTTGTTTTTTATCAGTTATTTTAGTCTGATTTCTCCCCATGCTGCCGGATGATGGAGCAGGAATCTCTAGGATCCAGTCCCTGGAGCCAGGAGCTGGAATTCTTTAGGCAACCAGACAGTCCTGACTCCCTCAAAGCCTTGACTATGGACGTTATTTTTTGGTAGCTGTCAGAATTTCCTGCAATAACTTTAATTTTCTGTACCAGCCAGGGCGCTGAGGCTGAAAAGCAGGAGAGGAATTGTGGGAAGCTTTAGTCAGGGTTAAGGGTTTAACTTGGACTTTTGAATGGCAATTTGTAAAACATGAGAAATTCTCCTTTTCTTCCCTTTTTTAAAAACTGTTTTGCAGGTGAGTCTTGCTTGAGTAACCCAGAACCATTCAGGTAATTGGTACCATTCACTTGCAATATATAAAGATATATTCAGATACATACATATATATGCAGATATATACGGATATAAACAGATGTATTCAGATCCACACCCACACGTGCCTGAGTGAAATCTCACACCAGCGTCTTCCCTCTCAAATAAGACACACTTTCCTTGTCTCTTTTCCCTGTGGTTTTCTGTATTTATATCAGCATTAAATGTAATTTATTACGTTTGCAGACTTGACAGTGTGAATACATTGCCATTTATTAGGCGTTGGCAAGGCATGAAAACATCTGGTTCCTAAGAAACGCAGGATTTTTCTGGAGCTTTTGTTCCATTAGATGGAATTACTTTGGGAAAATCTCCGGAGAGAAACCTCTGGCTCGGTAACTTCCAGCCACATTCCTGCAAGAGCCCTTGGCATCGGCAGCGGGGGAAGTTTGGGGGTTGCAACATCCAAGGGACATCAAGGAATAAGAGGGAGGGAAGCACAGGAAAAAAGTTGGGAGAGAGCTGAGATCTTATCATGTGCTGCCTGAGTTTTGTAGAATCCCAGGATCATTAAGGTTGGAAAGAACCTCCAAGATCATCAATCCGACCTTTAATTGAACACCCCCACGTCCACTAAACCATGTCATGAATGGCCACATTTATCCATTGTTTGAATTCCCGCCTTGTGTCAACCTAATCCATGGGCAATTTATCTCCAAAATTCCCTCCCAGCTGAAGCCTGAGTGATGGGAAGGATCCAAGCATGTGACAGCTCCCAGCAGAGGTCAAATGTGGGAGGAAGGAAACCTGGATTTTCTACATCTGTACGAGGAGCAGCTCCAGTCCTCTGAAACAGAATTTTAATCTCAAAACCATGAGAAAGTTTTTGTTGGATGTCTGTCATTCTCTTGTCCAACCAGGTCATTCCTTTGGAAGAACGATGGAAAAACTTGAATGAAATCTGTTCAATCCTATAAATGCCCGATGATGGAGATTGTGCTGCTATGGAATTCTAGGAAGGACAATTGGGAAGGACAAAAAACCTGTCCCAAAGTTCATAACAACGGCAGCAGACTTGGGGTGAGAACTTCCAGGTGGCAACAGGCCACAGTGAAGGAAAAAAACCAACCCTAAAAGCACATTAGCATTGAACCAATGTCAAATAAAATACTTCCGGTCAGCTCAGTGAATCCAAGTGAAACAACCCCATTTCAAGGAATGCTGAAATATTTCATTTTTTTCACAAAAAAAATGCTGAAGGAAAACATTTTGACAGATGCATTTCCATTTAGTGAAAGAAGGAAGACTTAATCTTCTCATCCTAATTTGGAATGAAAGCAGATGGTGCAAGCTTAGAATCCACCCCCCAGAATCCAAAATCCAAAAGTTCAGTGTAAGGAATGAGGGAAGTAGATGAGTAAAGTAGGTCATGACAGATTTTCTGGAGTTTGGAAATCTGGGAATCTATTCCATAGCCTTGCACATTTAAATATGCGCAAAAATAACCATCTTAGTACCCAAAATTTTGTGAAGGAATTGGATGGATTCCACTGATTAAAAAAATCCCAACAACTAAATCAAACCATCTTTCCCAAAGATAACAATTTTAAATTATGGCAAAACCAGAAGAAAAAACTTCCTTAAAAGTCATATATCCCTCTATGGATTGTTCTCCTACCTTAGCTCTGCTGGAATTCCCTGCTGCATCCTGGAAATAGACACCTTCACCTTCATCCGTGTGATTCCTGCCATTTTCCAAGGTCCCGGCTGTGATATTTCCTGATATTGACATTTCCTGCCATTGTTTTGTGGTTTTTGTCCCTTTGGAGCAGAATAAGCCTAAAATTCTGGCCTAAAATTCCCTGGAAGCTGTGGAAATCTATGGAGGACTTAAGAGAAAATTGATCTGCATGAGGAAGTGCTTTCTTTTGATGGTGATTAAATTGGTGGATGGACAGACTTAAATAATTACTGGAGCCTAAGGAAGTGGGATTCTCATGCCATTTCTGGTTCCTTTATCTTTAAATTCACTCTGAACACCTGCCAAAAATGAAAATTTATAAGTCAATGACTGTTCAGAAAAAGCTGAAATCCCAGTGTGGAACCAGCAACGTCCTCCTCATTTCTTTCATCATCAGGAGCTGTGAAAAAGTCCTTCAAGCCAGGTTTGGGGGAAACCCAGAGCATGCTGTGGATGAAAATAGTTGATATTTCCCCTTGGTGTGGGCAGCCTGCTTCTGCCAGACTAAACCAAGGCTGTGTGGGAAAAAATAGACCAAGAAATGGTTCTAGCTATGAGGAGTCCATAGAGCATCCAGGGGTTGGCTTCCTGCTCCTCAGCTCCAACAGGGAATTGCACAGAGGTCAAGAAGGAGCTGAGATGGGAATGGTTGATCCGCCCCAATCTAAGAGCCACCTAGAGAAAGAGAGGGTAGGACAGAGGGCTGGAGCACCTCTCCCATGAGGAAAGGCTGAGAGAGTTGGGATTGTTCAGCCTGGAGAAGGATCTGGGGACTCTGTACTGCAGTCTTCCAATACTTTAAGGAAGATGGGGACAGACTTTTTAACTGGGGCCTGCTGTGACAGGACAAGGGGTGATGGTTTTAAACTGAGGGAGGGTTAATTCAGACCAGAGATAAGAAGAACATTTTCTGATAACAGTGGAGAAACACTGGCACAGGTTACCTAGACGTGGTAGATATTCCATCCCTGGACATGTTCAAGGTCTGACTGGACAGGGCTGGGAGCAACCTGATCCCATTGAAGATGCTCACTGCAGGGATGGGGCGGCCACAGCTTCTCTGTGCCAGGACCTCACCACCCTCACAGGGAACAACTCCTTCCTAACCTCCTGTAGGAACCGAGAGCGCAGAGAATATTTCTCTGCCTGTTTTGAAGGGGTTTTACCCCCCTGAACAACACTGTTTTGACCTCTAACCTTGGAAAAAACTGCCTACGATTAGACAAGAACTAGAAAATACAGTGGTGTGAATTAGGGGATAGACTACTATGTAAGATTGTCACAGGGTGAAAAATTTAGAGGTTTTGGGCTTCTCTTTGTGGTAAATAGATAAGAGTAAAAAACATCAAAATGGAGGATTGTTGTTGTTCTCCAAACCTTCTTCTCCTTCTTCTACTACTCCATATTCTGCAGTAAAAGTAGTTTGGGATGATTGGACAAAAAATTCCGCAGTTCCTGTCCGTGTTACTGAATAACTGGTAGAAAACTGAAAATAATGTACATTTTTAGTAACCACTGGTTAAATTATCTTTAAAAGGCTGTGTAAATCTTGAAAATTTTGCTTTCTCCTGAATTCTCTGCTCTGTGCTGTGTCTGGGTCTTGCTAGTGACTCTATTTCTCTGGTAAGACTTAATAAACAACTAGCTAGCAGCAGTGAAAGCTGAAAGTCTCAGTTTGTCTCTTGAACTAACTCCTGGTAAGGACTTTAAAAACTCTCTCCCATCAGGAGAGATTTGATTTACGGCACGGATCTGTGTTACATCCCATCTAAACCTACTCTCTGTCAGCTTAAAGCCATTCCCCTTGTCCTGTCGCTGCAGTTGCAGTCCCTTTCCAGCTTCCCTGTAGTTCCTTTAGATCCTGGAAGCTGCTCTGAGATCTCCATCCAACTTTCTCTTCTCCAGCTCTCCCAGCCTGTCTCCACAGGAAAGATTTTCCAGTCCCCTTATCCACTCCATGGCCTCCTCTGGACTTGCTCCAACAGTTCCATGTCATTTTTACGTTGCAGGCACCGGAGCTGTCCACAATATTCCAGGATTTGGCTGGTCAGGGCCAACGGGGACCTCACAAACACAGGACCCAGAGTGTTCCCTGTTTTAGCAGTGTCCCGTGTGCCCGTGGGTCACCAGGCCTCATTCCTGGGCCTTCCAGGGAAAAGGGATAAGCAAAAGGCACACAACAATTGCTGGAAAAAGAAGGAAAAGGCTTCCCCTCTGGGCTGTCCTCTTTGAGGAATGATGTTCCCATCCAGTGATGTTCACTAGGAGGGGCCTAAAATCACAATCCAATAAGTTTAATAAATTAAACACTCAAGCCTGAAAGAACTCGCCCTCAGGCAGAGTTATGAAGCAGAGCCTACACACGCACACACGCACACGTAGAAGCTTTATTTTTTCTTTTCCAGGATAAAGAGTCAGTCATGGAGCCCTCTCTCCAGCCACTGTGGCTCCAGAGAGAAGAGCCAAAAAGGCCTGGAAAGCAGATTTATCTCGTGTTACTGACGGTGGGTTGGCCTGGCTGGAGGAAGCTCAGTCCCCCATAAGGGATGACTGCAGGAATGTGGCCTCCCTGTGTGCTGCTCTGAGTGGTTTCCAAAGCCACTGGCAGTGGGAAAACTGAGGGAAAGGTATTCCAGTCCCACGGTGGTCGTCGCTTCAGCTCGGATTAGGTACAGCAGGTACAGCCTGGATGTGGAAACGCTGCACGAGGGCTTTACCTCCCATCCAGTTCCTCTGGTTCCACGTGCAATTCCTTACAAATCATTTTGGAGCTCTGGACAGATCATTTTGGGCTCTTCAGGCCACTTGCAGAGCTCTGGAGAGGTGAGATGTTCTTATCTAAATCTTATCACTTACCTGGTTTGATGGGTATCCACATGGCCATGGAACACAGAGCAAAACATCTGAGCTGGTCCCATTAATCCATGGCTCTCTTTTTAGGAATTCCTTTTATTTTATGAAAGAAAAAGGCAAAATAATCTGAATTTTGAATGAATTTTGGCTTTTGAGAAGCTCAATCTGTTGTCAAGAACAGACAAAGCTGTTTCCAGTTAAAAGTGGAAATGCTTTCCTGCAAGTGTCTTCTCCAAAGGCGCTCATTTGATTTTAACTTCGAACAGAAATAAAAACAAGTTCAGAGCCTGTTGTGGGTCCGGTCATGTGAGAATCAGTGACAACGAGGTGCTTGAATTCAGCATAAAATGAGAGTAGGGTGAAGTGGATTGGCCTCAAGCAAAATCCATTAGCACTATAACCTGTTTGGGATCATGGCCAGCAGGATTCTGCGTGGAATTCTCCAAGAAAACACGAAGCACGGAGGGATCACAGTCCCTGGGCTTCTGACAAGAAATAGCTTTGGGGGAAATCCTAAAATGCAAATGATTTAATATAAAGCTGGCTCCATCCTGCTTGGAACAGGAAAAAATCCCAAGTACGTGGGTGATTGCTCCATGTGCTGCTCAAAGCCCTGTTACTCAGGGATACTCTGGAGAAAGGCAGAGATTGATCAAAAACAAACAGGCAGAGCCAAACAATTTCTGTTAAGAGACACAAGGATAGGAAAAATCAGAATTATTATTGCTGGCAAGAGACTTAATCAGTCCTGAGTGATGAAACAGATGAAGTTGGGTTTCCTAGAGCACGAGATCTCTCTCAAGGTTAAATTCTGGTGTGTCTAAAGTTTGGATTAAAGGAAATCTGAAATTAGGGGTTTTGTATGATCTCCTGCCTCTGTAGACCCCTAAGTGTTTAATATGGGCAAGTCCAAGTTTTATTTTGGTAAAAAAATCACAGATTCTCTTTCCCAACCACACTTTTCCTTCATTAACTGTAGGAAGCTGGAAGTTAAAGTGTTCAACTTGACAGTAGTTGAACAAAGGATTCAAAAATATTGAAGAATTCATCATCATTGCAGACTTCATGGACATGGCACAATCCATACAAATTCCTCAAGACTCCTGGGATAACATTTCTGTAATTCTGAAATCCTGTAGTTCCAACTTTATGCCACCCACGCTTCCTTGCACAGGGACTTTTGATTCCAAAACTCTTTTGTGTACATGGAATTTTGATTCCAAAACTCTTCGTTGCACAAGGGATTTTTGATTCCAAAACTCTTTTTTGTACATGGAATTTTGATTCCAAAACTCTTCATTGCACAGAGGATTTTGATTCCAAAACTCTTCCTTGCACAGGGGATTTTGATTCCAAAACTCTTCATTGCACAGGGAATTTTGATTCCAAAACTCTTTGTTGCACAGGGAATTTTGATGCCAAAACTCTTTGTTGCACAGGGAATTTTGATTCCAAAACTCTTCATTGCATAGTGAATTTTGATTCCAAAATTCTTTGTTGCACAGGGAATTTTGACTACAAAACTTTTCCTTGCCCACCTGGCAACAAAGAAAAAGCCAGAAGAGCAAAGCTCTAGGAGATTCAAGCAGCCTGTAACTTCCCCAGGAGATTCCTTCCAGGGATTTTTGGCAGGTTTGATTCTACCAGACAGTGCCAGGACTGTGCAAGCTGAGCCAGCTGAGAATTGGCCCTGGGATAATTCCTTCCTCCTAAAATTCTTCCAGAATTTACCTTGTGGTGTGGTCACGGTAGCAGCACTCAGGGGTCTCCTGGGGGTTCTTCAGCGCTTCCTTGAATGAGGCCAGCCCTGATGAATCCGACTATAAACCATTCCTACACTCCATATATCCTTTTAAAGACAGACACACATCATCAAAAATGCTCCAGCCTCTGCAAAGGAGCTTTGGAGCAGGTGGAAGTTCTTCATCTGGAATAACAATACCGGGACCAGCTTTAGCATTTCCACAAGCAGATTCCCATTTCCTTGTTTGACGTGGGATTTGACAGCTGATTTTTGCAGGAGCACTTCCCCCATAAATCACCTCCATGCTTTGAAAGGTTTCTTGGCAAAATCTATGATCCAGATGTGCCTTCAGGTACTTAGACCAGGCTGGGTTATGATGCTGAGAAACATCTGCACAAGGAGTTTTGATGAGGAAAAAGCTGCTCCAGCTCCAGGATTAGTGTTTTATCCTGTCTCATCCTGTGCTCTGCCTCCTGCATGTTAATAACCCTTTTAATGTGCCTTTCTGGTGGAATAACTGGGCCATTAAGGGATGAAAGGATTTAAAGTTATTATCATTAGCCTGGAACTCTGGCAGAAAGGAAAGATGAGACTTTCTTCGGCTGTATTTTAGAACAGATTGAAATTCAGAGTGTTCCTGGGAGCTGCTGCCTCGGAGATTCCCTGTCCTGTCCTGTCTAGGAGATTTTGGTGCTTCCATGCAGGATCAAATCTTCCTTGGACTTTTCATAAGGCACATGGGAAAAAGGAGGCTGGCACTGATGGCCAGGCTGAAGCTGCACCCAGAATGTTCCCCAGAGAATGCGAAAAAGCTTAAACAGCATTTTAAGATGATCCTGAAGTAGTTCCAGTTTGGTCACCTTGAGGTTTGACTCCAGACCATAAGTGTGGATGGACAGTGCAGCAAATTCTGGGATCATCCCAATGTTTTTGCACATCTGTCTAATTGTTTGGGATTTTTTCCCCATCGATATTTCTCAGCACTGGTGAAATTTTCAGTTGTGTCAATGTAGCTCCTGCTCGAATCAAGACTCAAGAAATCGAATCTTATCCAAATATTTGGGAATGATTTCTTTGTTCACAAGCCATCCCTGGTTTCTTCTGCAAGTGCGTTGGGGTGGCAGATTATAGGGAAGATCCCAGTGCTAATGGAATACAGGAGCAAGGAAAAGACAGTGGAATTTTTGGTGCTCTGCCTCTTCTGGTTTATGGACCTCTCAAGGTTTTCATGGGGAGTCAACCTCCCTCATCCTTTGTCCAACCTAAAATATTTTTGAGGCTTTTACTATGATTTGTTCCTTGGCTTTTCCAGATCAGAACCCATCACAGGTGGACAATCCCAGCTTTGGAAATGTTAAAAGAGTCTTTTTGACTTTGATCCAAAGCTCTTTGACCTCAGCTGTGAGTCACTGACTCAGGTGAAGGCTTTGGATCACCCCTTGGCAGCTCTGTAGCTTTCATCATTCCACATCCCAGCTCTCCCTCTTCTCTCCCGTCTGTTGTTCCTTCTTTCCACCCTGGCAGATGTTTTCCAGGATCTTGCTTCACTGGGAGCCAGAGTCAAGCTCTTCTGGTCCTGCACTGATTAATTCCAGTGGGAGAGGCACCTCTGGACAATCCTCAGTGGAGAAGGAAGCCCCTTCCTGCCCCTGCTCTCACTTCTGCTGGGTGACCAACCCCATAAATAACAAAATAGAAAAGAAACCAGACAAACCCTAAAAAAGCAGGAAGAGAGAGACTCAGCTTGATCCATATCAATGTCGGGATTATCCCAATGAACCTCCGTGGGAATGAAAGGAAGGATGTGCTCTTTAGGGTGGGCATCTCCTTCGGGTGCCTCGTTACACTTTCTGCTTATTGACCTCCTAATTAGAGCTTATTTCTCAGTGATTTTTCCTCTCAGCTACTCATGCTCTGCTTCTGGGTGGGATTTCTTTTCCTGATCCCAAAGATCTGGGCTCCAGCAGAGCAAGACTTCCTCCACATCTTCTGGGACCATTAAATGCGCTGTAAAAGAACAATACCGGATACTCTAATAAATATATGGATATATTACTCAAGCCATGTATTTATTACTCAAGCTGTTACCATAACTTTCCACCAGCATTTTATATCTTCTTATTTCTTATCCACCTCCCCTCCACCCAAGACTGAACAGTTTTCTTGAAGGGAATTTTTTTTATCAAATTACATCCTCTATTTCAGCTAAAAAACTCCATTTTTTTTCCTATTCTTCCTTGTTTTTCCCTTCAATTTTCCTCACAGAGAAACTCCAAGAAATTTTCTATGCACCACTTGCCTCTGGCTGGTCACTTAAAAGGGAACCTGGAAAAATTGCAAAATAAAAGCTTGATATTTTAAAAAAAAAAAAAAGAGTTATATTTATTTATGCATCCAACTTCTTTTCTCCCAAAGGATGAAAGCTTGTTTTGCATTTTCTTTGTGTTTTAACAGAGAAATCTTCATATCTCTCATCCATTGAAATGGATTTATTCGTCCTGCAGGAGAACCGCGATCTTCATTAAAGAGCCAATATTTTCTCTCGGGTTGGGAAAGAGATTAATGGAATCATCCCTCCTAATCTCAATTCATCTCCCAGAAATCTCCTGGTGCTTTCCAGGGTAAGGAATACAGCAGAGTGGGCTTCACCACAGACCCTCTCTCACCTCTGAGTCACAGCTAGAACTGGACAAAGCCAAAATATCAAAAGAATATCAAGGAAATTTGGGATAAACCCACTGATCTTAAAGTCAACAGCTCAAAACCAAGCAGTTGGTTCATACTTAGGACCTGACACTTCACAGGACCAAGCAACTCTTCTGCCGAGCCAGCTGCTCCCAGCCCAGGAGGACTTAAACCCAGTTCTATAGACCAGGATTAAATTCCATATCCAGTCACTGTTTATATCTGGCTGATGTTAAGCGGGAAATGCAATTTAAATTCTATGATAAAAAATTCCCTTTCTTTCCACTTAAAAAGGAAGTGAAATAAATCTCTCTAAGTTATTTTTAGGGGATGAAAATGATTTATGTCACGGTTTGGAAAAGCTTTGAAATAATCATGGAATCGTGGAATGGGTTTCGTTGGAAGGGGCTTTACAGATCATCCACCACTGCCATGGGCAGGGACACCTTCCACTATCCCAGGGGGATCCAAGCCCTGTCCAGACTGGCCCTGGACACTTCCAGAGATCCATGGGCAGCCCCAGCTTCTCTGGGCAACCTTTTAAAAATTGCATTTAAAACCCTTTACAAAACAGATTTAACATTTTCAATTTTTAATTTTGTTTCTTTCCTCTTTTTTTGTAAGAGGGCATAAAAAGGATAACAAATTTTAAAAGACCCCCAACTTCACACCAAAACGTTCAATTTATTTTATTTTCATATATTTAAAAATCTGAAAGAAATAAGTTTATCATTAATTTAAATGTTTTCATTTGTGGGACGCCTCTGTCAGAATAGGTCCACTGCTCTCAAAGAATCTCAGGCATCTTCTTTTAAAAGAACCTTTCTGTTATTTCCTTGGGCTTTTGCTCAAATTCCACAGATTTCACCCAAAGTCTTTTGGAATCCCAGAAAGAATCCTATGGACTTTGATGGACACTGGATCCCAACTTCCACGAACAACAAAAAACTCTTCCAGATGAGAATTTCAGCCTGAGTATCCAAACTGGGAAAACTGCTGGAACGTTGCTTGAGGGAAATCAAGTAAGAAAAGAAATTACCGAGCCTCAATCCAAATTAAAATTCCCTTTGGAAAACAACAAATAAACGTTGCCATCTGGGACTCTCTTGATTTCCACAACATTTTTATTAGAAGCAGCTGGGTGCTTCCCTTGCCTTTGACTGGTTTAAAGCAGGAGAAGATGTTTATTCAAGGAGAAGATGTTTATTTAAAGTTCCTAATTTGTTTAGAGCTGGCAAATTAAATCCCTGGTTGTGCTTGAGTTCTCGTTTAAAGAATTGCTCTGTTTAAAGGAGTTTTTGACGTGGATCCATCCGAGTGTGTCCCGAAATGGGAATCATATGCCCAGAGAAACCAGAGCTTGGCACTTCCCCACGCTGGGATTTGGGAGCACAAAGCTGAAACTCTCCAAACTAAAAGAAAAATGGGGGGGGGGGGGGGAAACGAGATTTTGCAGTGTTTTCGAAGAAATTCTTCACTTGGTTGTCGATTAATGCCATAAAAAGTCACCAATTAGCTGAGATTTGCGTTAATCACGGGGTGTTAATCATTTTTAGCCACTTGAAGGATCAGAACAGGAAACCAACTGTTAATTTTGGGTAGGAGAGGCCAAGGAAAGCCTGTAAAAAGCAGGGAATTGGCCAAAGTCACTTCTGTTCCTAGAGAAAAGCAGGAATAATTCCTTGGCTTTTCCCCCAGATAGCTGCAGGCACCAGGCTCTGCCTGTGGGCGCATTCCTGAAAATTCCCAACATTCCCAACTGTCCCTGCTCCTGTAGGCGCCCAGTGAATGTGATTGACACTTCCATGTCTCAGTCTGTGCTCTGTGGGATTTCCAGCATCTTCCAGCTCACCGAGCCAGGTGCTCTGGTGGGATCCATTCCCCTGGAATTAATCGGGGAAGCAGAGCAAGGATCCTGATGGATCCACCACTCCAGCCGGGGGAAATGCAGGAATGACCCAAGTTAATGAGGATGCAGGGAGAAACACAATCCTTGATAAAGAGTCCTTATCAGCAGCTAAATGTGCAGAATTCCCAGGGGTGGAATAACTCTCCCATAGGATTCATCTTCCGCTTCCAGGATGATTCCTTCATCAACTCCTCCCCTCAAAATTCCTTTCTCCATCCTACCAGACTCATGATTTAGCTGCTCTTAAAAGTTTTCTTCGAGTTTCTGGCACCACCCCAAATCATTATTCCATAGGGATTTCTAGTCATCCCTACTTCCCAAGAAAGCACCAGGTTTCCTACAGGCTCCTGATGGGAATATCCCGTGCTTTAAATGGCTGGCTTTGGTTAAGCACCTCCCTTCCTCATTCGTTTTTCTTTATTCAACTAATTTGAATCAGCCCTAAGTTTTCCGAGATTTTCTAGACCAGATTCCTGTAAACATTCTGGTCTCAGTTGCATGAGGGGAAAACTAAAATATCCCAGGGATATGAGTAGAGTTATCCTCAGCTTTTCCCTGGATGTGAAGGTGGGTGGGTTTTGGTGACATCAGAGTCAGTTCTTAATTTTATTGCTTTATTTTGCAGGGACATTTCTGAAGCAGATTAATTCCCTTTTAACCTCATTTATTCCCTTCCTCCTCTGAGTATTTCCTTGTCATTTGGTCATTAAATTTCACCAAATTAATTAAGAAAAATGAAAGCCCTGTCTTAGTTCTTAAAGCTGGACTGAACAGAACCTGTTTTGTTTTTCCAAAATGCAGAGAGAACATTTTTAATCAACTCTTTTCCTTCAAATGTTGCATTTTGGGTCAAAATTTACATAATATTTGTACTTATGATACACCTCTCATCCTCATCAGAGTTAAATGGCAAATCAATATGAGGAACAATATGATTTTCTAAGAAGTGACCCCAAAAACTTGGCAAATATTCTCTGCCAGACCTTCTGTGTCCTCAGTGCTATTACAGAGGAGATCTTTGCACCTCCCCATTCCCAATCTAATTCTTCATTTTATTATTCCTTAATCCAAGACTAAATGGGAAGTTGTTGGTTTAATAATCTGGGTTTTTTTACTTGTGCAGTCATTTCCTTGAGCAGCCATCTCCCTGTTCCCCAGATCTCCTCTATTTAATCTCCTATATTTAATTTGCCTCTTTTTTTTCTTTTTTTTTGAGAATCTGATTCTTAATTTTTCACGTTGAAACCCAGTGACTTTAAATTACACTGGGAAGCTGCTTCAGCTTCAAGCCTGGGCTCTGAAGCTGTAATTCCTTCCTGGATGAATCCACTTTCTGGGAGTATTTCATTTGCCTCATTACCATTGATTTAATCACTGTAGAGTCTCCTGCTACAAACCAACACGGATCTTCTGCGGACTCTGCATCATTTCTCCTTGTGAGGAAATCCAGGATGGCCAAGGGATGGGATCAAATGGGATCAGAAGCCTCTGGATGGGCCTCCAACATTGGGCTGAGCCTTGGTCTTTATGACGCAGAGATATTTCAGTCCCACTGTAACAAATGCAGATCTGCACCTCCCACAGGGGCTCACAAAAGGCCTCTAATTCCCTTTCAAATCCTTCAGAAGGTTGAAATCCAAATGATTTTTAGGTGCTCCCTCAGAACAGAAGGGTGGTCTTGAGACCCTGAGTCATCTCTCAGCCCTGTGAGAAGTCTCAGATGCCACTGAGGATCTCAAATCATGGAATTATAGAATCATGGAATGGGTTGGGTTGGAAGGGACCTGAATGATTGCCCAGTTCCCCCTGCCATGGGCAGGGACACCATCCAATGTCCCAGGATGGTCCAAGCCCCATCCAACCTGGCCCTGAACACTTCCAGGGATGGGGCAGCCACAGCTGCTCTGGGCGACCTGTGCCAGGGCCTCCCCACAGCCAAGAATTCCTTCCCCTTATCCCAAAGAGTAGATTTAGAATCCATCTAAACCTACTCTCTGTCAGTTTGAAGCCATTCCCCCTTTTCCTGTCACTCCAGGCCCTTGGAAATTTTCTCTTTCCATGTTTCTTGTCGGCTCCGTCAGGTACTTGGAGGCCAAAATTAGGTCACCCTGAAACTTGTCCAGGCTGAACAATCCCAAGTCCCTCAGCCTTTCCTCACAGCAGAGCTTCTCCAAAGCTCCAATGGACTTGGTGGTCCTCACGAATGACTCCCATCCCAGGGTCCATTTTCTATCCATCAGGAGGAATCTCCACACTGAAAACATGGAGCTTATTGTCAGGTCATTAAATGATGTACGAGTAATAAAATGTGGGTTACTGAGGAATTCTAAACACTTTGCCTGCACCAGTCATTTTTCTCACCTTGTGTCTCCTGGAGGTGATTGGGAGTCACCCCTTGGAGACATTTCACCTCCCGGTGGCTAAATCGAGGTGAGAAGGATTTCACTCTCCCGCTACTTTGGAAGCCCCACCCTGAAATTCCTGGATATAACTTTCCCAATGCCTCATCTTGTAGTGGGATTTGGCTGAGTCCCACCCTTTTGGCTTGGGGTTGGTTTCGCCCTTCACTAACTTTAAGGAAAAAGAAAGAAAAGTTGCTTTTTTTATTATTTCTTTTCAATTTTCTGCCGCTCATCTCCGTGAATTTCAACAACCCCTCTGCTATAATAAGCAAACAGCAGGCAGAAATACAGATTTATGGCAGAAATACACTTGGCCGGATCCCTTTTCCCTGAATATTCCCAAAAGCTGCGTGGTTCCTCTACTCCTCCAACCTCAATGTACATAACAAATTCCTTTTGTTTGTTTTTTGTCACTTCCAGGCTGGAAGTCCGTAACTAACAGCAAATGGTGGTTTGTTTTCCATGCCATGGTTCTATTATTTATGTCCTGGCCGGGTTTATAACTTTCACTCCCTCCCCATTTCTCGAAGAAAGGCCTCTGATGGCCATTAATTTGATGATGTATCTGGAAGGAACGTGCCAGCACTTGTCTCCCAATAAATTGGAATGGACGGGAATGGGTTTGGGCTGTTGCCAGCTAACTGGGTTTGTGGGTTTTCCTACTCGGGCTGATTTGGACAGAAGAGCTGCATTTAACATCTGTGTAAAACCAGATGAAGAAAGAGAGGGCAGAAAAGCAGAGGGGGAATAAACAGCCACCTTTCCACAAAAAAATTAGGAATTTTCACTTCCCTCCATGATTAATCAGCCGAGTCCTGTCTCCATGACTTGGTCTTTTACAGGCCTGTGGGTGACAGATGGGTGGCACTGAAGGTGGAGATTGAGAGGATGGAAAAGGTCGGGTTGGACAGGGCTTGGAGCAAAATAAGGAACTGATTGGGTGGGAAGAGCCCTCTTGCCATCCCTGGAAGTGTCCAAGGCCAGGTTGGACGGGGCTTGGAGCACCTTGGGATAGTGGAAGGCATCCCTGCCCATGGCAGGGATGGGACTGGAGGATTTTAAGGTCCTTTCCAAACCAAACCATTCCATGATCTCGAATTAGATCTCCATCCACTCCTTCTATGGTCATAAAACACATCTGGAAGGTGAATCCACCCCACCTGTCTCTGATGTGTAGGAGTAAATTATATTCCATGGATAATTGCTTCTTTAACTTGATGTGGAGGGATTTTAGACAACGAGGCTAAGCCTGGAATGATGCAAAATTGTTATTATATTGATTGCTAGAAATTGGGAAAAAAAATTGACTTTTGAGACACGGAAGCTCTTTTTCAGTGATAGGCAGTGATAGGAGAAGGGGGAAAGGTTTTAAATGAAAAGAAGAGATTTAGGTTAGATTTTAGAAGGAAATTCTTCCCTGGGAGAGTGTGAGGCCTCCAGAGAAGCTGTGGCTGCCCCTGGATCCCTGGAAATGTTCAAGGCCAGGTTGGACGGGGCTTGGAGCAGCCTCGGGTAGTGGGAGGTGTCCCTGCCCATGGAATGGAACAAGATGAGCTTTCAGATCCTTCCAACTCAACTCATTTTGTGATCCTTCCAAATTTTAAGAGGATATATTTTCCTCCCTTCCAGCTGCTGGGTTGTGACAAGGGAGGTGAGGAGGAGAGGCCAAACCATGGCCTGGTGAGTTCAGTGCCTCTGACAAAGGAGTTGGGCTAGGGTTGGGTTTTATTCCTAGTTTTACATAAAATATTTTTAGACTGCAGGCTCAGAGGGGCCTTAACTGATGTGCAAAAGGAGGCAAACCCAAGCCAAGAGTGAGCAGTGGACCTAAATAACCATCCAGAGCTTAGAGACAGGGAGAGGCTGCCTTTGATATCCATGGCAGGAAAATCCTTTGGGATATTGAGGCCACGCTTAATTGGCTGACGAGGGAATTAATAACAAGTCCCTGTCTGCAGGAGTCTCAAGATTTATTCCGGAGTTTTTTTCCTTTACAAGACACAAAATGAGCTGTGTTTTGTAGTGTTTGTAATAAGGAAGGAGAGGGTGGAGTTCTTTCTATAGGATGTGGGATCATTCCCAGCATTTATCAGATGGCTCATGGAACGGGATGATTTCATTGTCTGGAGTGACCAATATCCCTGTCTCCAAGTAGAAACATGCAAAAACACTTAGAGATGGAGAATTCTCTCCAGAACTCGTGGAAACAGCTCCATAAAATCCAGCAGGATTCGGCTCAGCACCTTCATCCTCAGTTTTTTCTTTCTTACAGAGGCAGGAATTGGATATCCATCGGGATATCCCACTGCTGTCTCACCACACAGCACAAACTCAAAGGCAGGAATCACCTGCCAAGGAAAAAACAAACCCTCAGGTGATTTACTGTGCACACAAGAGAATGAGACCATTTAAACTGTTTAAATACACAAAGATTAAAGTTGAACACAAGGAAAAACAAATTTCACTGTGATCATTTAAAAGCCAAATCTTTTTTTTACCTGGATATGATGGCTCCTTGTCACGATTTCCCCTTGAATTACTTTGGGGTTAAACCAACGAATATTTCACTTTTCTGCGCGTGGTTTTTTTTCAGTTGGATTTTTCCTATACAAAATATCAATTTTTAAATTATTTTAAGATAAACTGGATGTTTTTTATTAGAATAACACCTTTTATGGTGATATTGTGTTATTTTGGATGATTTGTTCTGCATGTGGAGATAGGTTTTGCTTGGAAGAGCAAAGCAACCTGGTCTTGAAAACTTCCAGGGGTGGCAAGAGGGCTCTTCCCACCCAATCAGATCCTTATTTTTAATTAAAATCCACTCAGAGGGTGAGACATGGAGCAGTGGCAGCTCTGGTAGAGGTCCCAGAGAGCAAATCATGACAGGGACAGTGGCCTGATTCCCAAAAACTCTTTCAGGAAAAAGCTGTGTCCTGGAATGGTGGGAATTGCTGTGGGTACAAGTCTGGAAGTGCTGATTCCTCCTCAAATGATGTTGCTTCAAGTGGGTTCAACTCCTCCTTGTGTCTCTCCCAGTTTTCCCAGGATGATGAGGATGAAGTTGGAGAGCAGAGAAGCCCAGCTCCTGCTCCATACATGAATTCCTTGTGTCATGAGCCTGATTCCACCTGGATCTGGTGCCTTCCCATAACAGGAGCAGGAATAACCTTGAATAACCTTGGCTGGTTAACCTCAATCATGGAATCATGGAATCTGCTGAGTTGGAAGAGACACACAGGGATCATCCAGTCCAACTCTGACCCTGCACACCCCAACAGTCCCACCCTGGGCATCCCTGAGAGCATTGTCCAAACGCTCCTGGAGCTCTGGCAGCCTTGGGAATGCGCCCATTCCCTGGGGAGCATCAGGAGCAGGCTGCAGGGATGCTGAGATATCAACCAGATCATTTTGTCCCCTGCTTTAACCTCTGTGCAGCCACCACCGCGGTGACATTTCGCTCTCCTCTCCTGCTCCCCACATCAGCAAGGCCGTGTTTTATTTTCCTTTGCACCACCGAGGCACCGTGACCCAGGAGAGGTTTGGGAAACATGGAGCTCCGTGGACAACAGCCAGGTTATTCCCTGCCCTCCACAGGGGGAGGATGAGACCGGAATAGAAACATGGAACAACAGCAGGGCTGTGTTTGCTTTATGGTCTCAGCCTGGGGTTTGAGGGAAGCTCTGCACCTCTGGGAGTCATGGAGGGCAAAGCCGTGTCTTGGGCTTGGCACTGCCTGGAGGGAGCTCCATGGGGATCTGCCCAGACTGGACAGTCCAGGAGGGACTGGTCAGTGTGTCTGAGGAGCCTGGGAGAAACTGGAACAGTGCGTCCAAGGGGCTCAGGAGGGACTGGGACAGTGTGTCCGAGGGGTCTGGGAGGGATTGGGACAGCGTCCAAGGGGCTCAGGAGGGACTGGGAGAGTGTCCAAGGGGTCTGAGAGGGACTGGGACAGTGTCCGAGGGGTCTGGGAGGGACAGGGACAGTGTCTGAGGGACCTGGGCAGGAGGACTCAGCACAGAGCAAGAAACCCATAATGAGGGGCTGGATCAATCCCACAGCAGGGGCTGCTCCAAGCTCACATCCACACCCTGTGTGGGGCTCCCCGAACCCAGAACTCCTTTAAAATTTAAAGAAAAAATCCTATTATTATCCTTCTTTTTTCTTTCTCTTCTCTTTGTCTGTTCTTTTTCTTTTCCTCTTTCCCATTGTTTTCCTTTTATCTTCTATTTACTTTTCTTTCTTTCTTTCTTCTTCTTCTCCTTCTTCCTCTTCTTCCTTTTTTCTCCTCCTTTTTACCTTTTTCCTTTTTTCTCCTCCTCTTTACCTTTTTCCTTTTTTCCTCCTTTCTTTTCCTCCATTTTCTTTTCTAAAAAAATCAGCTTCCCTCTGTCTCAAGGTATGAGACTCCACTGTGGGAAAAAGCAGGAGGATCATCATCAAAACCTATTCCTGTTATCCACTTTTGCCACATTGTTAAGCAAATCCTTACGGACCAGATTTTCCAAAAGGAGGCATCTAAACACCCTCTCTTAATTAGAAGTGGCTACAGGGGCTAAGAACTGTTCTTTCTGTACCAAATCCTAAAATATAAAGGGCTTTTTGCTTCAAAACTCATCTCGGTGGGATCTTCATCATCAGCTCCAAGACCATTTCCATGAGAATTAAGAACCTGGATAGAGGAAAAGATCCAGAATTCAGGTAAAAATAGGGAATAACATTTTCCTCATGTTTTATTCTGTTAAAACAAGATATTAAAGAGTGGAGTGGGAGATTTTATATAAAAATATCTACATCACCTAAATATTGGGAAGACAATTCCTAGAAGATTTTTCCTCCACCAGCACCAACACAGGGGTCTGAATGTGCTCAGAGCCAGCAAAATAATTCCTTAAGCAAGAACCCAGAGGGAATCTGGGGCTGTGGCAGGTTTAGGATTTTCCTGGGAATGAGAAGGAATTATTCCCATGGCATTTGCAATTCCTTAGGTGCACAAAGTTCACAGATTTGCTAGGATTGATGCTGAGCTCAAGAGCTCAGGAATGACATCAACCCCTCAACCCCACCCACCGTTGGGGGAGCGGAAAGTTGGATAAATCCTGCTGGACACGGCTCCTTAGGAAACCAACCCATCTTCCAGCCCCTTTCCTTGGGGTTGCGTTGTCTGGGACGCTCTCCTTCCTGGCTGGAGAGCGCCAGGAAGCGCTTAGTGAGTGGCTAATAATGGTTTCATGTTAATAGGAAATGGCAGCCTTGGAAGTGGCCATGTGTCTGCGAGCTCAAACGAGACCCCACAGCTCTCGGAGCATGTGTGGGAATCCCACAAAGCTTTGAAGTGCATCCAAAGCACACAGCCCCTTTAATTCCCCTGTAATTGCCAGTGTCAATAGTCAGCGGGGACCCTTGGGTCATTTATTGTTTTAATCTGGGAGCAATAGTGTCTGACAGGGAGGGACTCGGTGGCAGGGAGAGGGGAGAGGGAGCAGAGCACGGCTCGGAGCTGGAGGAAAATCCCTTTGTGTGCTGGGAGGGCAGGAAACACAATGTGACTCAAAGGACACCCACAGGACAGAGGGAAACAGCACCAGGGCTCTTTTGGGGTTGTCTGCAGAGCTCATCCTGCTCCTTCCCTGGTGATTTGCCAAAATTGTGGTGGTGGAGCCAGAGGGGAAGGAGCTCTTGGCATGCAGAGGAGACAGTGCCTCTTTTTGTTCTCCTCCTCTTTGCTCCAATGAAATCCCGCTGAGATTCCCCCGTGGATGGTTCCAAAACTGCCATTTCCTATTAGAATGACACTATTTTGACTCCCTAAAAATGCTGGCCAGGGCAGGTCAGTAGGACTCCAAGGAGCCTTTGATTATCAGAAGATTTATAAAATTCTTAGAGTTCCTTCAAGGAGTAAAGTGCCTATTTCCACACAGAGTAAATATTCCAGCTGTGAGCTGCCTGGCTCCTGGCATTTATTTGGGACCCTTCCTGCCTTCCAAAGTCTGACTTTGCCTTTTCTGAACCAAATACTGACAGAAAAGAAGCTGAAACATTCTTTAAAAAAGTGGGAAGTCTCTGGGCTTGGAGCATGACTTTCCAGGAGGTTTCCATGCCTGAAGGTCATCGAGGTTGGGAAGATGTTCAGCTTTTCTTTTTGTAAATACTGAGCTTTACCTTGTCCATTTGCAACTTTTCTAATAATTTCGAGGAGTAAAAGGGCTCTCTTTTGTGCCAAAAAAAAAAGAAAAGGGGGATGTATTTGCTTTATGGGTACTTGGGAAATATGGAATGGCTTTTGTTGCGAGGGACCTTCAAATCCATCCAGTGCCACCCCTGCCGTGGGCAGGGACACCTCCCACTATCCCAGGGTGATCCAAGCCCCAATGTCCAACCTGGCCTTGGACACTTCCAGGGATCCAGGGGCAGCCACAGCTGCTCTGGGCCCTGTGCCAGGGCCTCCCCACCCTCCCAGCCAGGAATTCCTTTCCAAGATCCCATCCAGCCCTGCCCTCTGGCAGTTTGAAGCCATTCCCTGGGTCCTGTCCCTCCATCCCTTGTCCAAAGTCTCTCTCCACATTTTCTGCAGCTCCTTCAGGTCCTGGAAGGTCACAATGAGGTCACCCCTGAGCTTCTCCTCTCCAGGCTGAGCATTCCCAGCTCTCCCAGCCTTTCCTCCCAGCAGAGCTGCTCCATCCTTCTGCTCATCCTGGTGCCTCCTCTGGGCTCTCTCCAGCAGCTCCAGGTCCTTCCCGAGCTGGATCCAGGGCTGGGGCAGCTCTGCAGGTGGGGCCTCACCTGAGTGGGGCACAGGGGTAAAATCACCTCCCTTGACCTGCTGGCCATGAGATTCACAGAGAGAAAAGGTTTTTCCTAGAGGGAGACAAGAAACAGAGGGCAAATCTTGCTTAAAAACTATCACAGAAAATAAATCAAATTGCCCAAACTGCTTCCTGTATCCATTTTTCCTCATCCAGCAGAATCCAGGGCTTTGCTGGGGATTGGAAACTCTTCAGAGGATCAAGGTCAACAGATTCCAAGGAAAGAGCCCTCCATGGCTTGAAGTCTCTTCTCTCTTTTTTTTGGGTGCTGTCTCTTCTCCTTCGTTCCATTTCCCACAGGGAGCTGGGGTAGAGTCATTGTCCCTAAATCCTGAGGCGGCTTCCATGCTGATGTCCCCCAGCTGCTCAGCGGCTTCTCCACTCCAACCCTGCAATTTCATCCCAAAACTAAAAGGTGAACAAGAGGGGATTAAGCTGCTTTTCCCAGCCTGCCCTCTCAAGCTGTTCACCAGAGTTCATCTCTCCCTTGGGCAGCTCCAGGGTAAATTCTTCTGATCTTTCAGCTGGATTTTTTTTTTATTCCTCTCTCTTTTTTTTTTTTTTTTTTTTTTTTATGTTTAAGTGAAAGGTATCATGTTCCAAATGAAACTCTTGGAAATTTTCCAGCAATGTTACAAACCTGCCTAAAATATTCTGAGAGAAGGAGAATAAAAAGGGGTTTTGGAGAGGAAAAAAAAGGAAAGTTCTGGTAAAAGACTTTCCAGCACAGGGATGTTTGTGAAACGATTTATGAGAACTCTAAACTGGTGAGAAGAATGCCTGAAAGGTGAATTTCCTTCGTGCAGGACACAGGGAATTGAGGAAGACATTTCCCTAATTTATCTATTCCTTCATGGATGAACATGTCAACAAATTCCTGCAGGCTCTGGAGTGGATATCCCGAACTTTTTAACCTGCTGAAAGGGTGATTTCCAGGTATTGCACTGATTATTCTCTTTGTAGAAACCTCCTTTGTCAGCACAGCCTTAATTCCAAGAAAACCAGGGATGTCCAGCTGGATCCTTGATCCCACAGTCCCTCATTCCATATCCTAATTCCTGTGTCCCTTGGGCACTTGGTGTAAATTATCTGAGGCTGTGCTGAGGTAAAGAACTCCCAGTCAGGCATCTCCTTGCAGGGTAAGGACTCTGGAAAAAACCAAACCAGCCAATCATTCCCATTATTTCTATCCCTCTTCCTCCTTTATTTCTGCATATTTCCAGGATAAATATTCAGCGGAAAAGAGAGGTTGTGACACAGCCCTTAAAAACCCGCTCTAGAGCAGTAGTTAAGACACTCCTTGGAGAGGCAAAATCTCCTCAGTCTATCCCTGCTTTGAGTTGATTTGGAAAACCCTCAGGAAAACACAACCTCTGGGAGAACCAGCCCCTCTCTGTCCACTTCAAAGAATTTTTAAGGATGTTATATAGATTTTAAGGAAATATTGGGAAGAAATTATTTTCTGTGGGAGCCATGACGCCCTGGCACAGTTCTCCCAGAGAAGCTGTGGCTGCTCCTGAATCCCTGGAAGTGTCCAAGGCCAGATTGGATGGGGCTTGGAGCAGCCTGGGATAGTGGAAGGTGTCCCTGCACATGGTGACAAAAATGAGATGATTTTTAAGGTCCCTTCCAACCTAAATCATTCTGGAATTCTATGGAGTAAGGATTGGAAAACTTAGGAAAGGGAAACTCTGCCGAAAAGGTGCTTGGTTGCCTGCTTCCTTCCACAGCAGTGCTCCCATGAAATGGGGAATACTTCCTTTAAAAACGCCCAAGATAAATAAATTCAGTGCTGGTATAAAAATGCTTTGATTTTTCATTTCTGGAACAAAATAATAGATATTTCAGGGTGACTTCCCTCCTTTTCCTGTATTTCCACACTTGGACCAAACGAATTACTTAAATGAAACCCTGCTGTTTCTATTTCCCAGTGAGATTTAGGATTGCGTCCTTCAAGTTGTTTGGAAAAGGTCTCCAGAACCTCACTGGTGCCTCCAGCTTTCAATCACTCCCAAATTCTGCTCCAGGTTAAATCCCTGGCGCCGGGAATCTGCTGCCTCCCAACCAGACCCGTCACTTCCCTCTTCCCTCTTCCTCTGGCTGCAGGGGAAGGAATTTCTTCCGGATCCTTGCCCAGACAGGTGTTGGTGGTTTCTCCCATCCTGAGTGTCCCCAGGAGGGAATAATTGATGGTTTCATGAGGTGCATCCCAAAAACCACCTCTGGCTGGGGACCAGGATGGCTCTGGCCACCATGGAGTGAGGTGAGGATGTGGTTCCAGTGGGGGGAATTGGTGTTTGCTCCTGGAATGTTGTCTGGATCACAAAAGTTCTGCTCCAATGGAAAGGTTGGATACCTGCTCAGGAATAAATGTGCATTCACAAAACTGTCTCAGTCCCTGGCTTCCATAAGGCCCTCAAATCTTAAAATCCATTTTCAGCAGGAGTAATCCTGGTCATGCTGGAATTCCAGGCTGGAACTCTGTTTGGGTAGTGAGATGGTATCCAGCTACTTGATTAATTAATTCCCAAAATTAATTAATTAATTAATTCCCAAATTGAAGCCATCCAGGTATCCCAGGATTTAATTTTCTAATCTGTTTTGTTTTGGTGTTTTGTTTTGTTTTGTTTGTTTTGTTTTTGGGGGATTCTGCTGCTGTGTTTGCACGGGATGTACCCAACCCCCCCCCCCCCCGTATTTAGGTTTTCCATGATTTTAGGTACTACGGGATACAGGAAATCAAGTTTGAGATTGGGATTGAAGGGTGGGGAACGTTAGTAGAGATATTAGTTATGTTTTGTGTGAAAATTCTGCTCCAATTATCACAGAATCATGGAATCATTAGGGTTGGAAAATCCCTCCAAGACCATCAAATCCAACCTGTGCCTGATGCCCACCTTGTCCCCAGCCCAGAGCACTGAGTGCCACATCCAGGAATTCCTGGGACACCTCCAGGGATGGGGACTCCAAACCCCCCTGGGCAGTTCCAAGGCCTGATCCCCCTTTCCATGGGGAAATTCCTGCTGATGTCCACCCTGAGCCTCCCCTGGTCATTCCCTCTGCTCCTGTCCCTGTTCCCTGGCAGCAGAGCCCGACCCCCCCGGCTGCCCCCTCCTGTCAGGGACTTGTGCAGAGCCACAAGGTCCCCCCTGAGCCTCCTTTGCTCCAGGCTCAGCCCCTTTCCCAGCTCCCTCAGGAATTCTCCAGCCCCTTCCCAGCTTCGTTCCCTTCCCTGGACACGCTCCAGCCCCTCAATGTCCTTCTGGTCATGAGGGGCCCAAACTGATGCCAGGATTGGAGGTGTGGCCTCAGCAGTGCCCAGCACAGAGGGACAGGAATTCCTTGGTCCTGTGGAATATTTTGGATACAATCCAGGTGCCCTTGGCTGCCTTGGCCACCTGGGCACAGTCTGGATAATAAAGCAAGTAATTATGATCGTTATGAGAAAGAAAATTCTTGGGAAGGTTGTTCCTGTAAGTGATGATATGGAGAGCCATCCAGGTCCCTCAGATGTGGTACCCAGTGACATTTTGGATATTTGGGATGTTCAGGAGATAGAAATGGAAACGGGACAGAGGAGTTATGGGAGATTGTGCCCTCCTGGAGCAGCAGCTGGAAGTCAGCTGAGATATTCCAAACTGTGGAACTTAATCCAGGGATTGTAGGTGAAGGAAAAGCCCTTAATATTCCCTTTGAGTGTGAGCATGGCAAGTGCTACATGAAATTCCTGCTGTTGAACTACAAGACTTCCTTTAAAATGTTCTGTCCTGTATGAAAATGGAGATTTTTAAATCCCAAACCAGCCCCTCTGATTGCAGCTCCGATATTTATTTGGGATATGGGTAGAAAAAGCAAACTCGAATTAAATCAAAACTTGTAACAAGAAAAGTTGTTTTCTGAAGGGGAAAATAAACTTGGTCTGGAGAAGAAAATAAACTTTCCCTATAGGAAAACCTGAAATAATGTTCATTTTTATTTATTTTTTAAATGGTTTATTTCAAACTTTCTTGAAAATATAATAAAAGTCTCACTTTAGACAGAGGTGCTGAGTTGAAGGAAAACATTCACTTCATTGGAATTTCAGTTTTTCTCCGTGTAAACTTTGGAAGCACCAAATACAGCGGAACTGCAGCCTCCAAGAAATGTAATTCCTATATTTCAAGCACACATTTTAATAGGAGTTCTCCTGAAGGGCTTTTTTTTTTTTTTAAGCAGAGGATGGCTCTGAATCAGGAGGAATTCCATAAACACTGGAATTAAAATTGGGATAATTGCTCCAGCTGTGGTTAGGGAAGTCCAGCCCTTCCCCAAAGACTATATTTGGAAAAATATAATGCTTTGGAGACACTTAATTCCAGGTACAGCCAGTTCCGTGGGAATCCCAAAGTGCCGGTGGAGCCTGGATCTGGTGCAATTCAATCCCTGAATTCTCCGGTGTCATTCCCTGAATTGCACCGCAGGATGGAGAGGAAGAACAGGATCTGGATGCTGCAGAGAAGATTCCTGGTCCAGCCAAATCCAGGGACAGGGTGTTCCCTGCCTTGAACCAGGAGAAGTTGGGATAAAAGCCACGGGAAGCAGATCCAAACGGAAGTTTTTCCTGTTTGCTACTTTTGTTTCACTTTTATTGCTCAGTAAAATGTGTTCATTTGTAGGATTCAGCTCCTGAACTCTGGAAAGTTTTATGGCCAGAGTGGTTGGGTCCTCACCTCACAATTCCATTGGGATTCTGCCAGAGCTTGGTGGTTTTTTTGCCGAGTTTGGATTTGCAGAGGCCTTGCTTTAGAAATTGGTTAAAAAGATTAAAAATAATTTAATAAGATTAAAACGAGAAAAAACAAGGATTTCATGAGCTGGGACTACTCTTTATGTTGGGATAATATCCATAGGGATGAGGAGAGATTGGGAGCTCATGGGGAAGACATGGAATGAATCCTCAGCAAGAAATGGCTTTAGAAATGAAACTGCTCCAGTTACACACTGAAACCTTTGGATCTACGGAGAATTCCCAACCATATTCCCGTATGGTCTGAACACTACTGCACACACAATATCCTGAATATTTTTATGGTAATTTTCCAGGTTTTGCAGTAAGTCCCAAAACACTTTCCACTGGAATGGTTCAAGTCCAGGACAGGGAATGTTGCTGCTTTAGCACCAAACATTGGCTGAACTAATCCATGTTCCAGAATTCCTGTAATTCCCATAATGTCCTTCATGGGATTAGGATTTCCCCTCCTGCACCTTTGTATCCTTTTATTTTGTTATGGTGACTTCAGTGCATCAATAAATTCCTCAATCCCATCCCATAATCAGCCACTCTTCCTTATCCAACATTCCCATCCCAAGTTGAACAATGGTATTCAGGATTTTTTTTAGGTTTCTCAGGGAAATAAAATAGGAAAAATAAAAGTGGATTGCGAAACTGTTTCAGGATGAGATGCACAGAGGAAAATAATCTTTAAAAAAAGGAAAAAGAATGTTTGTATTAGTGCTAAAAGCAGCTGTCCTTAATTATCCAAAATTACAACAAAATTAATAGGAAAAGATTAGAACAGATGGAATAAACAAGACATTGGAAGATGACAAAAAATCCTTCTTGAACCTTTTGCCTTTCTTTTTTCCTCAAATATTTGCTTTCATCTGCTGATTAAAGATGAAAAAAGAGATTTTGCAGAGGCCAGCGTTTTCCATGAAAAGAATGATGTGGATTTCACAGAATCTCCCAGATTCCCAAGAACTCCTGGAAGGTTATTCCCGAGCAGCCACTTTTGGAAGTCTCACCTCTGATATTCCTCTCCTTCCCAGCCTTGTAGCAGCACCAGAGGAGCACTCGTCAAAAGTTCCTTTTCCTGCTTCCTTCCTCCACCAAGTCTGGAATTTTATTATTCCCACAAAAATGCTTCCCGTTGGTTTTTCCCAAGGACTGAAGTGCTTCGGTGCTAGTGCAAAATGAGCCTTTCCTTGGAAATAGTTGGTGGTCCTTTTCCTGACCCAGAAATCCAGAGTCAATAGGATATTTTATGGAATTCTTTAGTGGATAAGGAGAAGAGAGACCTGACCTGATATTTGTGACTGTGTGGAAAAGATGAACCAGCAGGAAAAGGAACTTTGGGAAAGCTGTGGGTTCAAGGTTTTTAGGGATTGATCCATGACAAGAGTCTCTGCCCAATGCTGATAGGTGAGGAATTGATCCAGTTGGGATGGAATAATGATATCCATCTCTCAACTAGATTCTCGGGATCCATTCACCTTCAAAAGCGTCACGGAGTCATGGAAGAATGGGAAGTCCTCCAGCATTATCCTTATCCTTCCCAGAGGCACGATTGCATCTCTCCAGGAATTCATCTGCTGGCAAGATTGAGAGGCACAGATACTTCTCCTGTGCAAGGTGAAAATGGGATGCTTTGGATGGGGATCCAAGGGATTGGATAAGGGCTGACTTTAACTCTCCCATTTCGCCCCCAAAAAACCCCAAAACCATAAAAACCACACCACTAAATTTGGAATAAATGGGAAGCAGCAGCAGTGAGCATGACTATAAAATCTTGTCCAATTCCTCCTTCTCTCCCAGTCTTATTCCAATTGTGCACCTCCCATGTGCCAACCAGGAAGACTGGAGTGTTTCCTATCATCCCATTCCCACAGAATGAAGGAAAAGTGCCTTCAAGTCCTTTCGCAAAGCTGAGGGAAGGGGAGGAGGGGGAGGCAGAGGGCAGATTTCCCACTTCCTGGCCCTGTGCCTTGGCTTGGAAGGGCTGGGATGGCCCCCAAGTTAGTCCGAGCCTGGAGACGGATCAGGCCGTGCCTGGTGTGACTGGAACATGTCAAAAGACAAGGGATCCAATCCCAGCGGTGCCATTCCCAATCCATGTCGTCAATTAACTCATTAAAAAGTGAAATTCAGAGCAGCAGGAGACATCAAATGAAAAGATTTGCAAACGAGACCTCCCCACTGGGCCTTTCAGGGATTTCTGGGAGGTCCCTTTGCCACTGCCTGACTTTCCCACCATCTCCTGTCACTTCCTGCGTGAACTCCATTCCCTCTGAATCCCAAAGAAAGTCCCTTTTTTCCGTCCCTTCTGAGGTCTCATTGTGGCTTTGCTCCCTGCCAGAGGCAAACCTCCGGCTGCCTTCAGGAAATGTTCCAGTCTCTCCTCATTCCCTGGGCTCCTGGCCAGAGGCCTCTCTCCCTCTGGTTGCTCCCTGTCCTCCAGAAGCTTTTCCCAACTGAGCCAGCTCAGGTATTTTCAGGAAAGAAAATACCACCTTCCACTCTCCCAGGTTACTCCAGACCCTGTCCAACCTGGCCCTGGACACTTGCAGGGATGGGGAATCCACAGTTTCTTTGGAAATCTGTGTCAGGGCCTCACCAGCTTTGGTGAAAAGTCACAATTAGGTCTCTCTGGAGCCTTTTCTTCTGCAGGCTGAACAATCCTTAACTCTTCCAAGCATCATCCAGAGGAATGCTGAGAGGGAAAATGAGGTGCTCCCATGGCAAAGGGAGTGTGGACAGAGAGGTACCATGGATAGAAAATGGGAAACAGGGAAAAGAAATCTCTAAGGGAACAATCCAGGGGAAACCCAACCTCTCCCAATGCCACTTTCCCCTCACATTTCCACCCAAGGAAGCAGTGGAAGTCTGGCTGTGGGAAGGATTTCACACTCCTTTGGAGTAAACACTGGCAATTCGGCAGGAATTAATAATCCCAGAGTGGTATCCATGGCATCCCCGGGGCAGGATTGGGAACTGTTTATGTCTGTTGGCTTGATCATGCCCCGCTTGATGCCAAATCTTTGCCACTGACTGACTCAGGCACTAAAATTCTTTTTTTTTTTCCTGCCAGATGTTTTTTTATTTGGCACAGAACCTGCCAGGGTGTCTTTCAAACATTCCAGCTCTCCGTGTTCCGTTCCTAAAGAAAATTCCTAATGCTGAGTTTTCTCCCTCTAAACCATTCCAAAATGTCCCAGTGTGGTGCGTGGATATTCCGTGGACAGCAGCTGAAATCTTGGGGATGGTTCTTGTCTTGCACTGAGCACTTAGAAATGTGGGAAACGGAGCCTAAAATCCAAGGACTGAAGTGTGGAGGAGCAGGAAGGGCTGTGGTATCCATGTGGAGACACAGGATTGCTCTCCCTCCCTGGAGACTCGTAAATTAACTGGATAAAAATAAGGATTTACAAGGATCAGCCACTGCTTTTTATTTATTTATTTTTCTGTGCCACACCAATGGAATGAACAGAGCCAGGGCTGAATAACAATGGGACAAATTATTCCAGGGAATAGGCTTGAAAAAAACAAAAAATAAGGGATGGGGAGTATTTTTCCGTATGGATTGAAAATGTTCTCCTCTTCCTAGAAGGGAGAAACGTTTGTAATTATTTTCAGGACACATCTGTCAGCAAAAGGGTGGAATTGTTCTTTGAAATCCATGATTAATGATCCCATAAATCTCTATCCTAAGGATTGGGAAAGGTGAGAAAAGATTTGCTGTCTAGAGACAGCTCAGACTCATCCGTAAATTATGAAGCTTTGCGTGATAATCAGGCTTGGGAATACTTTAAACCCGCTAAAATTCCTGGCTGGTGGTGCCATACCTCCTGTGGGGATGGATGGATCCTCCTCTCCCAGTTTGCTCCCCCGATGATTTTCCCAGAGTCGGTCACTGGGTTCAGTGAACTCAAAGCCTCTCCCCTTCCACGGCTCCGGAATTTCTTCCTGGCACGGAGACTGGATTGCTCCTTGCCAATGACTCAGAGCTGGCAGGAGGGAAGAGACTTCCTGAAAAACACAAAGCACGTGTCCAGTTGGGCAAGTTATCCATGAAAATCTTCACTGCCTGGCATCAGGGACAGGGTTGGGAATCTAGAAAGGGAAGAGGGAGGTAAATTCCAGATGTTACCAGACCTGTTCCTGGAGCTGGCCTTGGTGGAGGGAAAAAAAATAGAAAAAACTCCAAATTCTGTTCTCCCACTTTCTAAAGGTGGGATAAACTAATGGTGACAGGATAAGGAGTGGAAGGGAAAGATTAGGGGTGGGATTGTGCCAGAAAAACAGAAGGATGGCTGCCATCACATCTGGATATGGCTCTGGAAGTGGCAGGGATAGCCATATATTTTAAGAGGTTTGGGGTAGGAAGTGTAAGTTGAGGTCAGTCCCCAAAATCTCAGGATAAAACACTGGGGAAAATACCCTAAATATCCCCCTAACAAACCCACACGTTCCCTTAACCAGGCCTGCAACTCCTCGTCAGTATTCCCAAATTCTCTGGGAATCTTTTACTTTCTACATGTGGATATCATTGCCATAAAATTGAAGCTTCCTGCAAAATTTCTGTAAAATTTAAATTTCTCCACACCCCATTCCTCTGCCTGGTGGATTCCCACTAGAGAACTGAATTGTGGGATATATGGGATTTATCTTTTAGGATATTACTGGAATGCTGGATGCAGAGAGGAGATAACACAGCCTTCGCTGCTGCTCTGCAAGAGACTTGTTGGAGTTTGTCCCATGCCAAGAGGATTTCTTTCCTCAGCTCCTGCTTGGAATGCAGCTGCCTCCGGAACCTTCCTAAGAAAGTCAGTCTGGATTATCCATGAAGGTATCCTGGAGCAGCTCTGTTGCTGTCAAAGACACCATTCCCGACCTGAGTGTCGCGGGTTCGGTTTGTAACCAGGCAGAAACACCAATTTAGTGTAGTGGTTTGGTCCAAAATACTCATTACTGTTTATCTGCTGTGAGATAAGAATTAGGAGAAATGCAAAACAGGCACCAAACTTGAAAGAATATAAAGAAGTTTATTAACAGACCTAAAAGAAGAAGGAAAAAGAAATTATACCACCTTCAGAACTCTCCTCCTCCCCCCACCTTCCTCCCTTCTCCCACTGACAATGTGAAAAGACAACCCTTGAGATGTTCAGTCTGTTTACCACTGCCATAATAACCTTGTTCAGTCCATTTAGAAAGAGAAGTTTCTTCTTGCTCATGCTATGAAAACATTATCACAACGAGACAGCCGCCCACTTCCAAATATTGTTCAGTCCATTTAGGAAGAGGAGTCTCTCTGCCTGCATGTGAGTCCTTTCCCCCGACTTGCAGCTTTTCCCGTAACTGCTTTCGAGGGTGCACTCTTGAAGTTTTTGGGGTACAATTTTAAGGTTGAGCCGTTCAGAAACAAAAACAGAGGCCCTTCTCCTTCCCTGGGAGCAAAGGGTCTTCCTCATCTTCATCGTTAGGACTATCTCTGGGAGCATCTCTAGGGACTGAGGTTTTCTCCTTTCCCATTTGGAGCAAAAGTCCTCATCTGGTCCATCTCTAGGAACTGAGGTTTTCTCCTTTCCCGTTTGGAGCCAAAGTCCTCATCTGGTCCATCTCTCCCTGTTCAAACTTCTCATGAAATTACAGCTGTGTCAGCATCTGCCTATCTCAGCGCAGGTGCTTTTGCTCACGAGTTGAGCACTCCACCCCCCAGATCTTCACGAAATTACAACGGGATACTCTGATATATCATAGCTTCACAACAGAATTTCAGCTTTAAGCATCTCCTCTCTCTCTTCCCTCAGGTTTTCAGCTCTTCATAGCAGTAAAAGGGTTACTCTCACCTCGGCCTTGCAGCTTTGCAGCTGGAATGTTGAATCTTTCTTATCGCAGTGGAGAGGGGGGAGAGCCGAGCCGCTCCGGCTGCCCACGGCAAGGCAGTAGGGGGGGGTTCCATGGCTGGAACAGGTCCATCGGCTTCAGGATGGCCGTGGCCCGGCCCGGCCTGGCCCAAGCAGGGCCTGGCCGGGCCCGCTGGCCCCCACACGGGGCCCGCAGCCACCTGTGCCAGCGCTGGAAACGAGAGAGAGCTTGGGGGGGGAGTTTGCCTATTCTTAAGTGTGGATCACAGAGGCGATCACAACTTTAAGTGGCTCAGAGAATTGTCCATATTCAAACTGGCCGCTGATAGGTTCTTTCAGTTCCCAGAGGAAACTGTAAGCACCCCTTAGCAAGGACGTCCCTTCCGGGACTATGCTTGCTAACCTATGACACTGAGTCACCTCTGGAACTGGGCTCCCACACTGATAAATACCCAGGAGTTGTCTTGCCATGGAAAAAAACCCTTTGGATTCTTGCACTTGGTTTATCCCGATCCAGTTCCCTATTTTGGCAGCGATTCTTGGATGACGTTGCCTTGAGGGAATCATTCCACCCCTTCCCTTGGATTCTCCAGCGAGGAAAATCCCAATGCTCACCCAGAGTAATGTGAACCTTAATTGATTAACGATCCCAAAGCATCTTGGCATGGAATGCTATGGATTGCTGGGATGAACGTGACTGGTGGGGAAAACAGGGAAATCAGGGAAAGCAGGTGGGAACAATCCTACTCAGGATGAGGAGACACTTAATAAACCATTTGTAAGTGTTGAAAAATACGTTCCTTTAATTTTTTTTTTCTTTTTTTTTTTTTTTTTTTTTGCTAGGATTTGGTCCTCCTGACATGGAGGTTTTTAGGAACCAGTGGAACAGAATTCCAGACTTAGGCTTGGAATTACCCAGCAGTTCACAAGTCAACGTAAGAGTGTTGAGAAATACAGCACTGACAAGTGTCAAATTCCTACAAAATCCCCACACTCTCCAAAATAAGAGGAAGCAAGGAAGGAAGTGAACCTCAGGAAGATATTTTAGAATTGCTGCATCTCCCGGGACTCCTCATGGATTGGTGCCTCCTGTCCTCATCCTCTCTCCCTCAGGGATAATCTGGCCTGAGGGGTGAAGTTCATGGAGGAAGAAGGAAATGCGAAAACAATTTTTGCAAATTTAATTTTTCCAATTAATTTTTCCAATTTAATTTGCTTCTCTGCTGGGAGAAAGGAAAAATAAAGCACTGCAGCTGTGAGAGACTGGAATCAATCGGGAGATTGGGCTTGGATTTCCTTGGAAAAATTTACAGCTGCTGCTGAGTTTCAAGCATTTCAAATGAAGCTGAGGAGACCAAATCGAATTTGAAATGAAAATCCCATAAAGGTGATAAAGAACCAAACTCCATGTGCTAAACCCCTGGATTTTACATGGAAAAATGGCACCAGAATGACCCTGCCATAGGTGAATCCATGGAATTCTCTTAGCCATGAGCTTCCCTCCCTGCACTCCCTACCTGAGGCTCAAAGTTTACATGGATAAATGATAAATAAAACAGGGAAGAGCCAATTTCCAGCCCCAAAAATAAGTGGAATAAGCTTATGTCCATAAATCTCTCTTCCATCCCAACCCAGGAAATTCCCAGTGGGAAACTGTCTGGCTCTGCTCTGCATCCCACAAAAAAGCAACCAGAGAAATTCCATGGCTCCAAGCACCATATTCCTCCTCCTATCCCAGCAGCAGGAGCTGGGATCTGACACCCACGTTATTGTTATTTAAAGCTGTTGAGTGATTCCAACCCACCCAAATCCAGAGCTGGATCAAAATCCATGCTCTGGGAATTCAAGGAAAGCTCAGCATTTTCTCAGCTCAACCAAGAGATCGGAGTGGAAATTATTCCACCACCTCTTCAAAGGCTACAAATTTGTGATTCTCTCCTTCACAGAATTAAAAAATCTCAAATACTAAAAAAAAAAAAAAAAATAGAGGGGAAAGGTCACCTTTTTCCCCCTAAAATTTGGATAAAATTTGTCTTTATTGTGTCCATTTGGACAATAATTAAGTCTAATTTCAATAATATATTTTGATACATTAACATTTTTTTTATCGATTTTAATTTAAATCTCTAAATTTCAATCAATGGAAACGGAAGTGTTCCAAATAAAATCAAACTTTTCCTAATCAGGTTAAAAATTTGAATTCTTTGAAACTGATTTTTACCCCAAATTGGAATTCTAAAGGAATTCCAAAGGAATTACAAAGGATTGAAATCTTGGGGTGATTTTCTACAACAACAACAGAATTCTTGGCTTCTCCCACTGGTTTTTGGGATTTCAACCACCAAATTCACGTTATGGGAGCGCAAAATTAATAATTATTTCAAGTATATTTCATTAATGATGTAATTTAATTCGTCTCTCACATGAAAACACTTTAATGTTCAATCCCCTCCTCATGATGAAAGTTGACTTTTAATTCTGATGTCCAACGTTTGGTTTTGAGGGGGGAAATAAAGAAAGATTTTGAATTGGCTGCCCCAGTTGTCCCTTGTTCTGTTTTTTTATCTCTTTCTGAATTAGTTAATCTGATTTTAGAGCAGCTAAAAGAAGCAGATGAGTACAATTATTAATTTTGAAATAGACGTGCAATAAATTAAAGTTCACGTTAAGACTATTTAAGATACTGGAGATGAATTTCTCTTCACGAATGTTCCAGAGACACAATCAGTTTTCTTTAAATAAATAAATTATAATTTCAAATAAATAAAATTTTTAAAAAAAGATAAATAAATAAAGTATAAGTAGGTAGATAAATAAACAGAAATTGGAGGGGTTTTCAAGCTTCATTGGGTTGGAACCAGTCAGCCCAATACCTGTTGCTGGTGAAGCCAAGAGGCCTCTGCCCCTGGATTTCCACACATGGAAAAAGGGAGAAGGATGATATTTAAAGCACACACAGCAATTATTAATAATTGTAAGGATTGTGGAATGGTTTGGGTTGGAAAAGTCCTTAAAGATCCTTATATTCCAACTCTTTGCCATGGGCACAGAACGTTCCACTCAGAGCAGCTTTTCCTCCATTTCCCTGAATTTCCAACTTTATGGCGTGAGTAGAACACAAAAAAGGGAAAGGAATCTTAAGATGTTGATCCATTTATCATTGGGATAAAAGGAGGCCGCACCCTCCGAAACCTCGAGAGAGAAAACCCCTCCCCAGCGGCCTCTCTCCCTTTATCCAAAGGAAGTTGCTGCACTCCTCTGTCTCCTTTACGGACACTGGCTTTTCCTAGTGGGATTTCCTGCACACTTTTATCCCAAACTCCCGGCTGCTCGTTGCCCTCTTCCTTGCCCCGTTGCTGAGGTACCAGGAAGGTGCAGCCTTCCCGAACCGCCTGTCACATATTCTCCCTTAAACCTGTCCTTTTACCCCAAAGTTCACAAACTCAGCCTCGTGCGGCCCCGTTTGGCTGTTTCGGGAGTCAAACTGTCGGGGCTCTGGAACAAACCCGCGGCTGGAAGTGGGGACAGACACTGAGCCCCATCTCGAAGAGGCTCCCACCCATCCCCTCACCCATGGAATTGTTTGGGAAGAGATCACATCTTCCCTATCACTCCCAAAATCCCTGCCCAGGTGAGTGAACAGGGATCATGGAAGAGAATCACTCCCAGTCCTCCCAGCACATGGATTTGCTGTACATCCAAATAATCCCATTACAGGTGATTTCTGCTTCTTGGATGAAACAGATTCCGTCCACAGTGGCCCTAAATCAGGATAAATCCATGAAAGCAGTGTAGGACTTCAGCTGTAGGAATAAGAAAGGACAGATCACAAAACCAACCCAGCTGCCAGCAAAGTTGGCAGAGTCCAAAATGGAATTGCTGCTGTTTAATTTATACTTTAAGCTGTTTCCTAAATTAAGATAGGGAAAGGAGATTAAAAATCAGGACAATTTTCAACATTTAAGTGGGAAAAAAATTTAAATTATGATCCTTTTTTATTCTAAAATAAGACTTCAAGGAGTAGGAAGAAAACTGGTTAAAAATCAGGTGCCAAAACCATGGGAGAACCCAGTAATGGTGAGAAATAAATAAAATCCCTGTGAGATTTTTTGCTTTTTTCCAATCAGATAAAAGTGGGAACACACAGAGGGAAAAACTGAGCCCTCGTGTAAAACTTTGTCACTCCTCCAAAGTGTCACCACAGAGATCTTACAAAATCAACACTCGTTGAAGGGAGGATGAACTTCTGAGTCATTGCTTCAGAGCCAGGACATGGGGAGTGTCTGCCAGGATCAAATCCCTGTCCCCGGAGTCTGGAAAAGAAGGAAAAAAAATGGTGAATATGCTGGAATCAGACTCTTCCCTTCTAAATTGGGATTCACTGGGACTTCAACACTTAAAAATGGAATATAGGATGAATCCACCTGCTCCCTGGAGATGCTGCTTCTCTCAGTGGAATGGTTTAGTTTGTCATTATGAGGTCTAGGAAAATTCAGGGAATTTTGTTTCGGTCCCTTTGGAGATGAAGGAACAAGGTGAGATCCGTGGATGAATTGCTAAGATGGGGTCTGGGATTCTTGGCTATTTCCATGGGCGCCCACAGAGCCTTAATTCCAAGGAAATCTCATCTTCAGCACTTCTAAAACTGGGCCTAAACCATATGGCACATCTGGAAGACAAATTGAGTGGTTGGACCAAATTCCAGCCTAAATCCCAGTTTTTTTCTGGGATCTGTTCCCAGGTTTGCTCCTTGCCCGAGGTCACACCAGCCCAAATCAATTCGGTTGAAACCTTCAGAAATCATAAGATCTCTTGGTTTTTTCTGTCTGAAAACAACATCCAAAATCATGGACGTAGAATTGTTCAGGTTTTGGGATCATCAAGTGCAACCATCGACCCAAATAAATGCGGATTAAACAGAACCATCCCTACACCCCTGAGAAATCCAACCTTTGCTTTGTTACCTCACGTAATTGTGGCTTTATCCCAAAAAAATCCCATTGTTTCAGAAGGGTTCCACAGCAAAAAGAGGGTGACAGCCTAAAGGGGAGATGGAATTTTCCACTTACCTGGAAATATCCCCCAGTTTGTACAGGAGTGTGCAAACAATCCTGTCGGAAAACGCACACAGCTCTTCCCACATCCAGTGCTGCCGTTGCCCATCTTTTCCTGGATGTGTTTTTAGACCGGAGCCTCTGAAGAACCCAACCTGTGCCAACCTCCAAGGATTACTCAGGGAGCTGTCACAATTCCAAGGAAACAAACACAGTTTAAAACCAGCTTAGTGTCCAGACTAACCCTTGATCTTAAGAATCACCTCCATAGATTTCAGCCTATCATGGACATCTGGAACTTCTGGTTGCGTCCTCACCTGTTATTTTTTATATTTCTGGAACATACAGGGTTTATTTGTCCTTTGGATGGTGACCACAGCACATTTTCATTCTTTGGGAGTGAGATCCCAGCTGGATACACTGCAGGCAGAAGAAGACCTTTGCCTGTTGGATTTGGGAGCATTCCCTGAAGTTTTCCATCCCCAGACATCTCATTCCAGACAGGATTTCACCAGAAAGAAGAGTTTAGGTAGCACTGGCAATTAATAATCATTCAAGTCGAGGTCAGTTCCCAGGAGCTCCTTATCTGAAATTCCATAAACCACTGGAAAAAAATGGACTGTTTATCAACTTTAAAGCAGGACCTTGGCACTAAAGGACCTACATTTAAAATCTACATTTATTGACCTGGCTAATTAGTCTTGTGTTTATTAATTAAATAAACACAAGCCTTGTTCCAGAGTCAGATGAACATTTTGGGAGTCTTCCCACTGATTTCAGCAGGATTTGAGACTTGCTCTAGAACAGTTGTGTAGCCAATGAAATTGTGACATTATTTAATGAATATTAGATATTATTTAATGAATCTGATTAAAATTTAATACGTTTTGTCATCACGGGCTGCATTATTCTCTCTTTTTTGCTGTCATCATTAATAGGATTTTTTAACAATAATAAACCTGAGTTTTACTGATGAATTTCTGAGCTCAAGTAGCTCCTTTCCTTGTAAATTCCCAGTTCTTCCCTATATTTTTTTTGATCCTTAATCCTCTGCCCAAAGTGACAATTTCTTGTGGTTTCTTCTGTTTATTTTCTGGCTCTTCACTCCCCTCATTTCTTTCTCCAGCAGTGACTTTATCTAAAACTTAATTTAGTCATTAATTATTCATTAATTTCGTCATTCATTTTCTCTCTCAATCAAGTGCTTATTTTTATTACACCCGGCTGTAAATAAGGATCAAGAAGGGAACACTTCCAGAATTAGGCTTTTCTTAGACCTAATGTGTGGGGAATTTTTGGGAATTAGGTGCAGCTCTCCATGCTGGCGCTGTGGCAAAGCTGGGAATACCATGAAGCAAAACTTTTAGAAAAAAACAATCAATTTTTATTCTGAAAGTGATGGTGGGAGAAGGAACATTTATCTGATTAAAAGGATTATCCCATCCTTTTTTTACGAGGATTTTGACCATTCCCATGTTTTGATTTGGGTTGAGCCACCAAAAAAAAAGGATTTGAATGCTGATATTTGTCTGATAACACTTGAGCCAACATCCTGATGTTCATCCATCCTCATTCCAGAGAGTGTGGAAACTCTCAGTGAGCCCTAATTTATGCCCTGTCCAGAGCTATTTCCATCAGATGGAATTCTGCTCAGGAATATCCTCTTTTTTATTCTTTTTTTTGGATGGGTCTGCATCAAACAAGGACTAAAATAGGGAAACCCAGGTGTGTGCTGGGTGGGGGAGAAGCAGGAGAGAGCCTGAGCACGGATGGGAATAAATCCCTCAGAAAAGCCGAGTCAGGGTTCTGCGATAAGTGGAAAACCTCTTAGAGCTCCTGGAAAAGACAAGTTTTGGCATCTGGAACCATCACTTTTCCCATTTTTTCTGGAACACGAAGAATTGCCCCAAGGATAATACCTGCATCCATCAAAAAATTCTGACTCCTACCTGGCTCAACCTGCAAAAATCTCCTTTTTTTTTTTGTTTTCCCTCATCTCTTGGCTCCTGTGGGACAACCCCTGGGAACGACTCGCTGCCGCTCTCAGCAATCCCAGCGTTGTTCCTGGAATTGTTTCCTGTCATTTGACACCGATGGTATCAGGCTGTAATTACCGGCAGCTGAGGGCAGGAGGGAGCGGTGCAATCCCAACAGAGCTTTCCAGCTCCTTAAAGGGAAAAAAACCCCCAAACAACCAAGAATCAGAACTTTCCCAGAGTTATTAGTAGGTATTACTACCTTTTATTAATGAAGCAATTAATAATGGCATCATACCACCGACGGAGTGAGAGTTTAACTCTCGTCCTCATGGAAAAAAAGCAGGAAAAATGTTATTCACAGGCAGAAAAGGAGGAATATTGCTTGAGATCACACAGGGTATTTGTAACAAGATAGAAAACTGGTAACACCAAGATTGTGGGATTGATCCCTGTCTGGGCCATTCATTAAATTTGGACTTGATGATCCTTCTGGATTCCTTCCAACTCGCAATATTCTGATGTGCTTCATCCCAGCATATTTGGATATTCCAGATACCCTGATGTGATTTCTGTAGCTGAATTTACAGTGGGACACCGACCCCTTGGATTCATTTTTTAACCCTTAAAACCCTCACTCAGTTTCAGTTCGACCTTTGTGGTGTTTTTCTTAAAAAATTTGGTTTTAAACACTGAAGAGTGTGGGCTTGACTTATCTTGCCCAGAGCCCTTCCAGGTGATCCGTGGGACATCAGGAATCTCCAAATGCCAGATGAAAAATGGCATTTCCCACTTTGCATCTGCTGATCCCCAGAGAATTCTTCGGCTTTCATTCCGTTTCAGTAATGCCTTTAAAAATAGACCTTGTGGGAAGCGTGGAGGTATTTGTGGAGGTAAGGCCGAGCTTTGGGAGCGGTGGCAGAGGCCAGGCAGAGGTGACCAAGGCAGCCCAGCAGGAAGTCTTAGCTAAGCCAGCCCCAATTCCCACCTGTTCCCTGCAGTCCTTTCACAGCCGCTAATAATAAAGGGTTTGCGTTTCCCCGGAGCCCTTCATCCCTCGTGATCCCAAAGCACTCCGCGAATGACACCTCCAAAGGTCACATCCATGGGGGCTGGAATCCAGCCTGGCCCGGCCACAGCAATGGGAAGGGAGGAGAGGCACGTCCAAGGACAACAGGGTGAATTCCCGTTTGTGTGAGATGCGCTTTTCAAAGCCCATCCGGAGCAAGCGGGAGCTGGGATTGTAAAGCAGCCCAGGGTGTTACAGGGTGCTAATAATCCTTGGATTTAACCCTTGGAAGAAGGAAAAGAGATGGAAAAAAAGAGAGAAAAAGGGAAGCAAGACTAATGACAGCACTTCAATTCGATGCTGTGGTTCCGGAGAGGCTGCACAGTTTCAATCTGGTGCTCAGCCCGTTAATCCATCCCCTCCTGTGCCCTTTCCCTGGATTAGTTGTGCTGTTTATCCATTGTTTCAAGGCAATGAAATGACTCACACCCAGCCTGTTCCCAGGAATTCTTGCCAGGTGAGGGAGGTGACATTTACTGGGGGAGCTGTTAATTGGAATCCACCCTAATAACACAAACAAAACAGAAAACTCGAGTTCTGCGTGGCCCAAGCTTTATCATTCCATCTCTGGGAAGCGCCGTGTGCCTGTTCCACTGGGCAGCCCCGAACAATCCCCTCTCACAGCTCCCTAAATCACCACAAGGAAAGGCCAAAGGCTTCCTGAAATGAAATATTCAATGGCTCTGAGAGGGGTCAGGGAGAGGGAAACTCATTTTCCCAGGAGACAAAGCCAAGCGTTTGTCCCTTGTGGAGCCGCTGCACCTTCGCAGGTTGGGAACAACTCTGTGGGAAGCCAGGCAGGGGATGCACAAATCCTGCTTCTCATTTGCTGTGCCTCCTGTCCCAAGATCGATCCACAGGGTGACATCAGGTGGTGGCAGCTGGAGATCCATCAATTATAGTCCTGAGGTGCAGAGGTGCCCTTTGTTCTGCTGCCTCTCCTCGCTTTTCTCACTCCATGAGAATTTATTCCCCAGGATTTACAGGTGAAAACAGTGGTAAAACGAGGCAGTCACAGTTCTGTGCCTGAATTAAAGCAGATCCAAGGAATATTCTTTTGAAGGTGATTCTTTTGCTCCAATATAAATCTTCAGCACTACACATCCATCCCTGAGTGTTGGAGAGTCTTTGTTCTTCCCTGTTTATCCTTTCAGACAGGGATGCAGGGACTTGGAAGCTGGTCCAGAGGGGGAACAGAGGGATGGAGCAGCTGAGGAAAGGCTGAGGAAGCTGGGATTCTTCAGCCTGGAGAAGTCTCCAAGGAGAGCTCATTGCTGCCTTTCAGTGTTTAAAGGCAGCCCAAACAAAGGTGGGACAAATTTTTAACCAGGATCTGTTGCAATGGGACAGGGAGTGATGGTTTTAAACTATAAAAGGGCGGATTGAAATTAACTTTAAGTGGGCTTTCTTTTTTATGATGAGGGTGGTGAAACACTGGCACAGGTTGCCCAGAGAGGTGGGAGGTGCCCCACTCCTGGGA
This sequence comes from Corvus moneduloides, assembly GCF_009650955.1. Classification (NCBI taxonomy): domain Eukaryota; kingdom Metazoa; phylum Chordata; class Aves; order Passeriformes; family Corvidae; genus Corvus; species Corvus moneduloides. The sequence goes on from NC_045476.1 coordinate 1,762,491, forward strand.
ATATTCAAGGTCCCTTCCGAGCCAAACTATTCCATAACTCTGGGATCCATCGTTCTGCCAGTTCCGTGGTCATCCTAGTTTGACTTGGGAATTTGCAGCTTCCATTATTCTTCCTGCCTTATTTTCCTGTGTTCATATTGAGGGGTTCTGTCCAGAGTTTAGGTTTTCCTACACCAGGAGCAGATGCAACTTCATTATTATGCGTTAAATTATTTACATAGAAGAACACATATTTACATATGATAACATGGGAACACCATGAACGGAGCTAATCTTAATAATTACAGGCTAAAATAGCTCAGGGCGTGGAAGGCTGGGATGGAAGAATCCATAAATCCAATCACCTGGTGCTGTATGTAGGGTATAGGGCGTCTCTTTAGGGTTTTCCTATCAGGATTTTGAGCCTTAGTTTGGGTGTACTCGGGGCAAAGAAGATATTTGGTTTTAAAGCGTATAATTTTCTACCTTGTACAATGGATTCTTCAGGATTTCAATTCATTTTTGTTAAGCCAAGAAACATTTGAGTCACGGATTCTCAACAAGAAATTGAGTTTTGGTTCAGAAGTGCACAGGGAAAACACAGAGCCTGTTCCAGTGGGTAGTTCTTCTCCCTGTGCATCTGTGCCTAATTTTTATCTTCTTCTAAGAAGGAAATATAAATCATAGAATCAGAATGATTTCATAATCACAGAACCCCAGACTGATTTGCATTGGAAGGGACTTTAAAGCTCATCCCACCCCCTGGCGTGGGCAGGGACACCTTCCACTATCGCAGGGGGATCCAAGCTCCATCCACCTGGGGAAGATCAGGAACTACAAATATCCCAATTTTGGCCCTTTGCCCAACTCCATTTAAATTTCCACATGAGCTAATGCTGAAGATTAGCTAGAGATTAATTATAACTAAAAAATCAGGGCAGCAGAAGGTCCAGTCTTTTTTTTTTTTCTGTATCAATTGAAATATTTGGGGTGTCGCAGATGCCACCGAAACACAGAACTGGAAGCAAAGGGAAAGTGGCTGACAAGGAATATGGTTGTACAGAATTATACAGAGCCAGACAGAGGAGGAGAGCCAAAAATTAAAGCAGGGAGGGAGCTCCCAGAGTGTTGCAGAAGGCTTAAAACAATAACTTTTGCCACTGTAGGGGAAAAGAAATAGAAAACAAAGGAATAATAATTTAAAAAGTTCCCCTCTGCCATCTGGTAGGGAATTACAAAACATACCAATGGTAAAAGCCAACTTCCATCTCCAATTCCACTTCTCTTCGCAGCCAAAACCACAGGGGGACAAATAAATTCCTGCTCCCAAAGCCAAAGGCTTCTTTTATGGATCCATCAGATCTTCGGGAGTTACCTGTGTCCTGCCTGCTGTAATGTGCTGCTGTCCCTGCTCCATCCCTGCGTCCTCACCTGATTCCTGAGCTCCAAGTGCACCTTAGGAGAGACAGATGAGGGAAAATGGGGGAATTCATTCCAGACAGAAGTGCAACAATCTTTCTGGAATGAAAATGAGACATTTTCTGTGGTCAGCAGAACCTCTGTGACCTCTGAGCCCATCACAACCCAGCAAGGGGAGAAAAAATGAGGTAAATCTTTACAAATAAGGGAAGTTGGGATGTCAGAAACAACTTCCCATCAGTTCCCATCAGATCCCGTCAGTTGGGATGTCTCAACTGTGGATTGCACAGGAATAATCTTTCACTTGTTTCTGTTCTCCACGGGAAGCATCAGACTTGGCATGGTTTTATCCACAAAGGGATGAACCTTCATGGACAAAACCCCTTCCCTTCAAGCAGTGGTTCCCAAAGTGTCAGAGGTGCTTCCCTAAACTTCCTGTTTAGGGGAATTGTGGGGTGGGGATTGTGGGGTGCACGTGTCTGTTCTGGGAGGTGTGGAGGTCATTGCAGCCACAGGGCTGGGGAAAAGATCCATGAGATCTGCTGGATTCCACAGGAGGGAAGGGAAAACTCCATTCCTGGGAGCTGGGGACCTCAAATGTGGATCACTGGAGCTGATCTCCCAGGAATCTCTTTGCACATGGATATTTGGGAAGGGCTCAGTCATGCAAACACGATTTTTTTATGGCATTTTGGGTACATCCCTGCCTCAGCCATGAGGGTCTGCTCCAAAAAAGGCCCGGATCTCCTCCGTGTTCTCCACCTGCCAGATGTCCTGCAGCCCCAGGGCATCTCCAGGAATACTGGATGTTTGTGCAGGTGAATCATCCCTTTGGAGAGCAGCTCATCTTCCTCCCTCAGAGGTACCCAGGGGCTCATCCAGCTGTCTAAGCACAAGTGTCTGCTGGAATTTGAGCTGTCTGGAATGTTCCTATTTCGCCTCCAGCTGCAGCTCCAGCAAGGCACAGGCCCCTTGCAGTTGTGGTGTCACATCTGGCAGAGCTGTGCAGATGTGTCAGAGCCCTCAAACATCTCACTTAGCTCGAGGTGCCTGGAGGTGTGCAGATAAATCGGGCTTAAAATTCCTTCCTTGCGAATGTTTAATCTGCCCTCAGCTCAGAGGCCGGAGCTGGAGGTGTGGGGGTCTAATTCAAACCCTCTGCTGGTACCTGGGCTCAGCCTCCAAGGCAGAGGATTTATTTCCAAGGATGTCAGGGTGGTGTCCAGTTCACTGAGTCTCCTAAATTTGGGTTCAACATGTGCGAATCTCCTCATGGCAGCCAGAGTCAGTGCAGCTCTAATTGCCTGAAATTTGGGATCTGGTTTGGAGCAAAATCAACTCCAAGACACCCAAATGAGGCTGAATGTGACACAGGAGCTTTGGGAGACCTGGAGGAGAGAAGGTTCCAGGAAGAACTTAGAGCCCGTTGCAGGGCCTAAAGGGGCTCCAGGAGAGCTGGAGGGGACTTGGGACAAGGCCTGGAGGGACAGGAGCCAGGGAATGGCTTCCCAGTGCCAGAGGGCAGGGAGGGATGGGATATTGGGAAGGAATTGCTGGCTGGGAGGGTGGGGAGGGGCTGGGCTGGAATTCCCAGAGAATCTGTGGCTGCCCCTGGATCCCTGGCAGTGCCCAAGGCCAGGCTGGACATTGGGGCTTGGAGCAGCCTGGGATAGTGGGAGATGTCCCTGCCCATGGAAGGAGGAGTGGAACTAAATGACCTCTAAGTCCTTTCCAATCCAATCTACCCCATGATTCCATGGAAGGTCTGAAGGCTCCTGGCATCAGGTAGGATCTATCAGAAATTATACAATTCCAAAGTCATTCCAGGATGGCTTGGACAGCCCTGAGAAATGGTGCCTTCTCCCCCTTCACTGGAAAGGGCTGGAGAAGTCCAGATGGACACTCTGGCAGTGCTGACATCAGATGGATCCCACTGGGTGACGTGGCTGGGGACATGAACGTGGGGGCCTGGAAAAAGCTGTGACACCGTGGGAGGGGGAATTTGAGATCGAGCTGATTGAGGTCACTCCAGCCTGGCCATCCCTTGAAAGCCATGGATGGAGTGGCCAGGGCTTGGTGTTTGGGGTACAAAGGGAAGGAATTGGTTCCTCCACACCTGAAACATTAACATTGTGTGAGGAACTTCACGGGCAATTTGCCAAAACAAATAAAGGCAAAATTGTGGCCTTTTTTTCTCCCTACTCCTCAATGCTCTAGGAAGCAAGCCAGGGATAAATTCCATTTGCTGCTCAGTGAGCAGATTTGCAGAATTTTATTCCTAGTTTCAAGATGGGAAACATTTCAAGCCAGGGAACACTGGTTTGGAATATCCTAAGCCACATCAGGCCTCTAAATAAAATAATTTAATTTTTGTCATGTTTCTTGGTCATAAGGAGGAACTTATTTCTCTAGGTCCCATACAAATCCTGAGATCTTTTGCTGCTCTTCCTTCCAAGCTCCCAGGCCAATAAATCACTATCCGATAAAATTTACATGTCTGAGTGTGATTTCTGTTCCTATCACTCAATCACTTAAAGATCAGGAGGAAAAGCTCTAGTGAACCTTCCACATGCATAGTCATGTCGGGATTTGGCTTTGTGCCTCAACAGAAGAGTTTTCCCAGAATATTCCCTTCCTATAGACTCAGGCAGAGAACTCCAATCCCAGAATTGCCAGCACTGCATCCTACAATTTTTCCTCGGAGGCTTCCCAGTCTTGACCAAACAAATTTCTCACTGTGTGAGAACTGATGAAACTCCAGCCAAATGTGGGAAGCTACACCAGAATCCTTGGATTAAAAGGAGCTGGTTTTTAGGGATGCACTGATGAACAAAGGCTGATGAGGTTGTGAAGTCAAACATCACTCACGCTCTTGGTTTTGGCCAAAAAACCCCTCCTGTGGCAGAGAGGCACCAGCAGCTCTGTGCCATGGGCACGTGGTGCCAGTAACATGAGCCAAGGAGTTGGCATCCCATTCCCACATCCCAGCAATTCATTTGGCTGCTGCCAGAGGGAAAGCAGCCTCACAGACATGAAAGGATGAACCAGGAGCTCTGTGCCATGTGCCAAAGGAGAAAACTCACTGATGTGACAAGGGAAGAAATTCTGCAGAGCTTTCCCTGAGGGAGAAAGAAGCTCTGGCTTTTTTCTCCCGGATTTTGACAGAAAGGGAAGGTCTGGAGAAAGGGAAGGTCTGGAGAAAGAGAAGGTCTATCAGCAGTGACAGAGTCTGAGTGGAGCAAAAGGTGCCCAAGCAACTCTTTTCTTCCCAGAATAAATAAGGATTTTTAAAATCACAGAATCCCAGAATGGTTTGGGTTGGAAGGGACCTTAAAGCTCATCAACCCCTGCCACGGGCAGGGACATCTTCCACTGTCCCAGGGTGAGCCAAGCCCCATCCAACCTGGCCTTGGACACTTCCAGGGATCCAGGGGCAGCCACAGCTTCTCTGGGCACCCTGTGCCAGGGCCTCCCCATCTTCCCAGCCAGGGATTCCTTCCCAATATCCCATCCAACCCTGTTCTCCTACAGTTTAAGGCCAATTCCCCTTGTCTTGTCCCTCCACGCCCTTGGGAAAAGTGCCTCTCCAGCTTCCCTGTAAAGTGACAGCACAAGTCAGCTCCATTTGAGCCACTGAGTCAAAGCCATGATTTCCTTGGAGCTCTAATCCAAGCCTGGATTCCCTGGGCAGCTGTAGATCCAAGTGCCAGTGAGAAACCTGAGGGATTCCCAGATATCCATAGGACTCACATGACTAAGGACCCTTGGGAGAACAGGGATTCTCAGACATCCATGGGTCTCACACAACAAAGGACCCTTGGGAGAGCAGGGATTCCCAGACATCCGTAGGACTTACATGACAAAGGAATTTTGGGCAGACTGGAGCAGCAGCTGAAGGCCAGGTGAAATCCCCTGGGCCATCCACATGCAAAGCCCAAAATTCAGCTCTCTTTATGTCTGAGCTGAATTCCTGGCTTTAGCTGGAGCTAATCCTACCCCATATGAAGCATAAAAAACCCAATCCTTCCAAGTATTCCTGATCCAGTCAGACCCAGGATCTATTCTTAGCCTGGCCTTTGAGCAAATTGCTCTGGTTTTATTCAGGTTTATTGATAATCTGGGCCCCCTGTGAGCGAAACAAATTCGACTCAAAGACATTTGCAATTTGCAAAGGTCATCTTTAATCTGGACTTGATAAATCCATATTTTCGAGCAGGCACATTCCTAATATTATAAGGGAAGGAAGGAGAAAATAGGATAAGAAGGAGAAATGACCCCGTAGAGCTCAGGAAAACAGGTGGAAGGAGGCCAAATCCATTTGCATGGGAATGTCAGGCAAAGAGCCAAGGATAGAAGGGATGGAAGGGAAGCCTGGAAAAGTGAAGAGATGATCTGTGGTACTGGGACAACATTCCACTGGGATATGAGGAAATCAGCTCCCTGCCAGCCCAGGGAATGTGGGCAAAAGACTTTCAAAGCTGCTGAATCGGAACAAGGAAGAGCAGGAAGGAGAGAGGAATCATATGAGGGTTAAATAACATTGGGAATTTCCGGGATTAAAAAATAATGTTCCGAATTCTTACATTCAAAAAAAAAAAAAAAAAAAGGACGTGGATTGGTGAAATCAAGTTTGGTTGTACAGCAAGAAGTTACCCCAAAAATCAATTAAAATTGTCAAATAATTCAAGGCAGTTTCTGTTCCTGTTCATTTTCATGTCGAAATTATCAATTCCATGCACAGTCCCTTTGGAATAGTTTCCATTATTCATTTTTTAATCCAAAGAAACTGAGGGAAAGAACAGGACTGGGGAATCTCATTTGATGACCTCAACCTCAGACCAATGAAGCTCAGTTCTATTCATTGAGGAAATTTCAGATTTGATGAAAAAGCGCTTTGACTTTGGGCTCCATCATCTGTTTATTTTTTGAGGAATGGGATCTCAGTAGGAGGAAAAGTAAAAGTGTTTTCCCTCTGGGATTGATGACTTTGCCTTCCAGTGACCGGCCTTTTTTTTCCCAAGTCCAGGAAAAAATAAACAGAAGGGAAACCCGATACCACTTCCCTAATCTGGAGACAGTAGCACTGAAAGAAAATAAACCAAGCTCCCTGCCCACTAAGGATGGGATAAGAGACCTTGGCCTTCAACTTCAGTCAGGGAAAATCTGTTTGGAAACTGGGAGTGGGGGATGGAATTTTCTAATGGAATTTTTTAATGATAAAAGTAACGAAGAGTGGAGCGAATGGCCAGGGGTTGTCTGGGGGTATTTGTTGACTGTCAGTGTTAATTTAGCTGTTCCCTTCTCAGGGAACAAAGGAAATCTCGAGATTCTCCCTGATGCAAATTTTCTGGGATATTTTAATTTGCATTTTATCCCAGGAGAAGGTCGGGAGAGCAAACTCTGCCTCAAGCTCATCTCTTGCTGGAGGCCACAAAAAGCAGCTGTCAAAGAACCATCACCAAATAAAGATCTTTGCTACTGGGATTCCTGGGAGACTTCCAGAGCTCAGGAGCTTGGAGGGCTTTCCAAAGGGGTTTGGAAGTGACCTGGAAAGGAATTGCCACTTAATTTAGGAGGATGACATCATTAATGACAAAATGTGGAACAAAAGGTAGGAGGAAGCAGTTGTAAAATCTCTTGGCCTTAAACACAGCAGGTATGTTGGAAATAAGTTTCCTAATTAATTGTTAATTATTTTTTAATTAATCGTAAGCAGGATATGAATTAGAAGCAGAGTGTTAGTCTTAAATCACTTTAAGCCACGTAGCTGAGTACTATTACACAGATTTTATTGGGAAAATCACTGGAATTTTAGGTTTTTCTCAACAAACCCTGAGGTGCTTCAAAGAGCAAGGCTTGGGAGAGGGAAATGGATTGTTGGAATTGGATACAAGGAGTGCAGGATTTATGGACCACAAGAACATTTCGCAGGAAGCAGAAGATAAAGGAGAGGGTAAAAAACCCCAATAGATTTGTGTCCCTGCTAGAGGAAAAAAGATACAAAAAAAGATAAAAATTATTGATGAATCAGCACAAGCAGCAAGACAACAATAACCAATAAAGGACAGGATACCAATTAATTAATTAAAGAGAATTATGTAAATTAGAGCCAACGAACATTAATTTCTTTACTGAAAACACAGAAAAAGTTTTGTATCAGTGTCCGTGTGGAGGCTGGAATTTTGTTGGCCACACAAATGGGATTTCACAACTCATGAAGGAACTTTGTCCTGTCCCTGTCCTGCTGTGCCCACAAACAGCTTTAGCTCAGGACAAACATAAACACCTCGGGTGACATCACATCCTCTGGAACTGGAGAGATCCGTGGAAAACAGGAGCTGGAGGGGAAAAAGAAAGAGGCTGTAATAATAAGGAAAAACTGGGAGGGACAATCTCCAAGAGGATGCTGGGGTGTAAAATGAGGCAGATCGAAATCAGAGCTGGGCCTGATGTGAGTGAGAAAAAAGCAGGAAAATAATGGGAGCAGGAGCAGACATGGCATGGTGAGGATGGAAAGGGGTTTGGGGACTGGGAATGTGTGACTGGGAAGGGATACGGAGTGATGTGAACATGGGTCACTCCTCCAGCAGGATGCACCGAGCCATTCCAACCCTGGAATGCACATGGAATCCCCCAAACAGGAACACAGAGCTGAGGCAGACTGGTGGCTTTTAACAGAAAGGGATCCCAAACATCAGTGCTCCAAATCCCCTAAAAGATCATGGAATCAGCCGAGGATTTGGGTTGGGAGGACTTTTAAAGGTCACCCAGTCCAACTCCCCTGCAGAGAGCACGGACATCTTTGGTGGATCAGGTGGCTCAGTCCAATTCTTCCCTTGAATATTCCCAGGGATGGGGCATGCACCCCTGAAGGGCAGTAAGGTCACTCTGTGGTCACTTCCAAGATGTGCTTCACCTTCTCCTGGGAGGTACCAAGATAAGCCAGGTGTCCTGCTGTCAATCAAAGCCTGTTGGTGGAGGTGTTTCTGATCAGATCTGAGAGTCCTGAGGAATGGACGAGATGAATCTGGGCTTGTGTTTTAAGGTATTTTTCTATATTTGTTTGCAGACACCACAGGATATGGAATTTCCTCCGGCAAGTTTGGGGCCTCTGTCCCAGCTGTGCCATCTGTCCCAGCCGTGCCATCCCTCATCTGTGCCATCCCTCAGCTCCTTGTGCCCCCCCCAACCTCCTCCCTGCCAGGGCAGTGTGAGGAGCTCCAAAGTTCTTGTCTTGGTGCCACCACTGCAGCCACCGAACCATCGCTGTGAGAACTTTATTCTCATCCGAAATCCGAAGTGCAGCACCAGAACAATGTCCAGGAAGAAAATCAACTCTCCCAGTCAAAACCAGGACACAAAGAGACAAATTTTTTACCTTCAGATGGGATCTGCTTCATGCCTCGGTCATACTTTGAGATGCTTCAGCATCTCACCACCAGAATGTGGCTGTTGCTAAAACAGGCATAACCCTGGCCTAAATAAAGCCTGGTTTAGCTCAGGCTCTGGCTGCCAGGGAATTTGGTGTCTTTCCAAAAAGGCTGCATAATCCTACACCTTTTCTTTTTTCCCCCATTCCCATGAAACCACTGTGGGACACTCGCAGGGGATTTTGGTTATTCCAGAGCTTGCAATGTCTGTTTGAAACCAGAGCTGGCAAAGGTAGGGGGGAAAACTCCTCGAGGTCATCCAGATCTGGCTTTCTCCTTGTGTTCCAGAGGGTCCAGCAATGGGAAAGGAGTTCATCCGGCCCTGAAAATCTTGTCTTTATTCAGTTATAAAATTTGTGGGGCCATGGGAATTTGATTTTCTGCCATTTTAGCTCGAATATTTCTGCCCAGGTCTGTAAAGAAGTTTCTGTGGGTGAATGATTCCACCTCACCCAGAAATATTTTCATATTTAATACACAAAGTATCAAATATTCTGGACGGAGTGAGAAATCAAATGGGAATATCCAAAAAAAAAAGTACATTTAAATTAAATTGATAATATAAAAGAAGGGATAAGGAAAGAGGAGAACCTCGGGTGATTCCAGCAAGAAAGAATTTGATTCCACATTGGTAAAGCGAAGTGGAGGAAATGCTGGGAGGATTTTTCACACCTCATTCACATTTATGGACTGATGAAATAATAGGAAGAAAGGCTGAAAGGGATTTCTGGGCATAATCTGATCCATCTTTTTGAACTTGGGCATGAAGAGGGAATTGTACATTCAGCCCAACTGACCAGGGAGAACCAGCACAAGAAATAAAATTTTAATTTTACATGAAGTATGAAAACTCAAAGTCACCACATCCAAGTTGCCACAAATCTTGATGCAGCATCCCAGAAATTCTGGCTTTGACTTCCATTAGTCTAGGAATTTTATTGGGATCATTTTATTTTCCTTCTGATTTGGAGCCTTTCACAAGAAACATTTTCAAGCCTTCATGCAACAAATGAACATTAAAATATGTCTCCAAAAAAATCCTGATTCTAGGAAGAGAATTTAATGAAAGGTATTAAAAATTCTTCGTGTTTTCCCAAGTTTAGGTGAGTTAAAAGGATATCGAGGGAGGAAAATGCAATATAAGCCCCTCCTAGACAGGCACAGAAAAAGAAACGGTGTTTGAAGCAGAACGAGGCGTGGGGAGATGAAAAATGACAGAAGGAAAACGAGGGCTGATGATTAGGAGATTTTTCCTGAAAACCACAAGCACCAGATGACTGCGGCTTTCCCAAGGGAAAGGGTGGGAAATCTCTTCCTTTTGGCTTTTAATGTTGGATAAAGCCCTGAGGGACAATTCCACAGAGCCCACTATCATCAATGCCTGCACAGGTTATCGCTTTTGGCCTGGGAATTATTGGCCCAGGCGATGTTTTGTGTTGAATTTTGTGTTTCAGGGATGGTTTTCCCAGCTTGCAGGAGAGCATTTCAGCAGCTCCAGCCACCTAATCCTCCAAAGACATTTTTCCAAATGTTTGGCTATTAAAATCCACCCCGTAAAATTCGTGCTGGAAGAAATAAAGATTCCAGTCCATCAGATCCTTTGCTGGGGCAGTGTTTTGACACTTTAGCCTGCTTTAGTGCCTGTGATAATGACAGTAATAATTTAATTTTTCAATTATTTCATCTCCCTTAGAGAAATTGAAGGTTATCAAGACACCAAACCTCACACAAAGCCCTCTTCCACACTGTGTTCTGCATTTTATTCGTATTTTCTCTTTCCAAACCTCTGCTTCCCTTTCCCTGGGAAGTGCCACACTTTCCTGAAGGTCAGCTGGAGAAAATAAAAGGCTTTTTATTAAATGCAAACCGTGTGGATTTTCACTTGTGCTGTGTAAGAATTCGCCTGTCACTATGAAGTGGAATTAAATATTTTATAAGGTAAAAGAAGCTGATATTTTTCGGATGGTGAGCAGCAAATGTGTCCTGCACCAAATCTGTGAGCTGGGAGTGCTCTTGAAAAGCTCTGCTGATTTGAACTCCAGTTCCTGGCCTTCGTTTCTTCTCTGACTTGTTTCCCTTCCTGATTTTGGGAACACAGCGGGAATCCCATCCAGGTGGTGACCACACTGTGCTTGACATTACAAATTCCCATAATTAAAAATATTCCCTGTGTCCAACACTTTGCAGAGGGAGTTCTCTCTTCTCCGGGATGTTTATAAATTCAGAGTCTTGCTTTTTTTAGTATTTTACATATCCTTGAGTACTTAATGAAGAAAAAGGCAGCTTTAAAGGAGTTTCATTCATGTTTTGGCCCATGATCCTCTACATATATTTTTGAGGCTATTTGGCCAAATTTTGGCTAAAAATTCTTCGCAAAACAGGAGCAGGCAGCCTGTGGAATAAAGGCTGGAACTGAAACCTCCCTCTGGTGAAGGAAACCTGGAAAAATCCGTGCTCAGGATTTGCTCTTCCCATGCATCTGCTCCTCCATCCTGACCCATGCTCAAATGTCAGCTTGCCTTGGCGTCTCAGGCTAAACCCAGAGGCCCTGCCCTGGTTCCAGTCCCTGCTGAGCCTCTATTTTGGTGCATTTTGGTGGATTTTGGTGGATTTTGGTGGTTAGGATGCTGCGGGCTGGGGTAGCTGGGAGTCCATTTGTATCCAGACCCTAATTCCCAATGGGAAGGTGATTCCAGCACCTCCAGAGAGGAGAGACTTCAGCTGCAAAAGCAGAGATCAGTTTGTACTTCTTGACTCTCTTTAGGAAAGGTTCTGCTTTCCTTAATTCCATGGGGATGCTGCTCCTCCTCAGGAAAAGGAAAGTTGGATTTATGTTGCTCTTGAAGTGAAACTGGCAGTTTCAGTATTTTTCTCTGGATGAGGCATAAACGAAATTCATTCCTGACTGCCAGTGGCAGCAAAGAGACCCATAGGATCACAGAATAATTTGAATTATAAGGGACCTTAATGATCCTCTAAATGTTGTTAAACCTTGTAACAGTGCATTGGAACTGGCAAAAAAGCTAAATTATTATCTACTCAGCTCTTTCTCTGAAGAACTTTCATCTTATCTCTCATTCAGCATCTCTATCCATGCAGTTAATTAGCCCTGCCTCATAATTAGCCCTCTAATCTCAGCCGGCAGAAAGCTCCAGTTGAAATTTATCAGCTGGACAATGGCTAATGGAGAAAAAGATCATCATTTTCAGTTTCTCGCCATCCTAAAATAGGTGGGATGCACGCAGAGAAAGTGTCTGGATGTCCAGAGGGGCCTTGCTGAGGGTTAAACTGGACACCTCCTGTTCAGAGGCAACAAAAATGTTCTGAATGGAGTAGAATTCTGTTGGTCATCGAATTCCACCCAAGATTTCTCCCGGATTTTCAAGCTCCCAATAAATTTGATCCTGTCCCACAGTGTGCTCCCAGCTTCTGCCGGTGTGGGGCTGATTCCAGAGGCATTGAGTGCTGAATTTCATTCTTGAGCGTTATCAGAGCCCTAAAGAGGTTCTGTTATTGGATTTTAAATATCTGGAGTAATTAATGACCGTGACCTAGTCTCTCCTGGATATTTTTGGTGGTGGTTCTGCTTTCCAGAGGGTTCACAAACCTCTGCTGAGTGTAAATGGGGTTTCTCCCACCAGGGATGGAAGGATTTTGCCATAATCCATAGTTCCCACCCCATTTTCTCTGCACTCCCCCACAGCTCTGGCCAACTTCAGAATTTCCATGAATTCCCATTTATAGCATCAGTTTGATCCATCCACTGGCTCGTCTCCATTCCTCCTAAAACTGAGGAGATGTTTGGTTTATAAACTATAAGGACAAGTTTAGGATATTCCACATGGCAGGGAATTAAAAATACCATGTCTTTAGGATGTTCCAAGGACGAGGCAAAATGGGATCCAGATATTGCGCTGATAAAAGAGAACGAAGTTCCCTCAGAATGGAGGGCAGGGAAGCACAAAGGTGGCAACTATTTAGGAATATTTATTTCAGAAATTAAGTTTAATAACCCAGAACCTCCCCACCACAGCTAAAGGAAAGTTCATGTTCACAGGTATGGAAAATCGAGATTTTCCCTGCTGTAATGCCAGGAAAAAAAGGAGACTTTTCACTCCTCAAAAACCAATTTATTCCCTACAGATTTGTGGTTCGGGGTTTGTTTTTTAGCACCTCAGAACAAGGATAAAAAATTGCTCTTAAAGAGCACTGAGGTTGTTTCACACTAAAATCTTGGTCTGTGGTGGTTTTGCTGCCCTTTGAATTATCTCCTTTCCATTAAAGGCATCCAAATCCAAGTCACAAAAAACTGAGCCTGAAAATTACCAGGACTGGGAGCCCCTGTGGGATCTCCCCCTCTTACCTAAATATCATTATCTTTTATTTATGGCCCCTCAGAACCTGCAAGGCCTGAGGGATACTCTGGCCTTGTTTATCCTACACGCTCCGTGTGTTGTTTTTTAAATCCTGTCATGTCCCATATAATTGTAAGTTGTCTCCTGAGAATCCAGGCTCTGTTTTCCTACAATTTCCCCTTATTTTTGCTCAGGGTACGCACTGATACCTTTTTATTTTTCCTTTCCAAACTAACAGCATAAACAAAATAAACCCTGCCCTGCGCAGCACTTTGTTGGCATCTTCTCCCAAAGTCACACTAGGAATAAATTTATTTTTCAGGCCAGGATAAAGCAAGAAGTTGTTTGTAGAGAAAGGAGTCAGCACTTTACATTTTATGCTTCGGGAATGTTTTTCTGCTGGAATTTGGGATAGTTCTGATCAGAGATTTGCTTCTTTTTAAAGTCAGAATTTGGTTTTTCGCTTCAGGCTGAAGTGTCTGGCTCAGGATGTTTCTCTTGTGTCACTACAAAGGTCTCCTCCTGTGTTCAGGTTGGATATTAGGAACAATTTTTTCCCTAAAAACATTGGAACAGAGATCCCATGGAAGTGGTGGAATCACCATCCCTGGGCGTGTCCAAAACCCAAGTGGATGTGACACTTCACACCAGGGTTTCGTGGGCATGGTGGGACTCGGTCAAAGGTTGGACTTGGTGACTTTGTGCATTTCTCCAACCTTAATTATCCTATGATTCTATAATTCCACTTCCTAAGTCATCATTCCACCCTCCAAAATATCCTCCTGATATCTTCCCTCCAATTATATTAAATTTGAAGTAAAACCTCCCAAATCACACCCAGGGGTTGATCCCGCCCTGCTGCAGCCACCCCAACTCATTCAGTTGGATGGTTTTTCGACTCCACTGCTCAGACCTCATTGATGCCACTAATTTTCAATAATAACTCGGAATTAATTGCTAATTAATTGCTAATTAAGGCACTAATTCCTGCTCACATGGAAGCCCTGGCATGTACAGAGATAATTCTTGCTATCCTAATCTGCCAAGAAAATCCCAATCCTGTGTTGAGCCCTGCTCAGCTCCCACGTAGGAATTTACAAGCAGAAGTGGGGCGAGATGAATTTCACACCAACTGAATAAGCTGTAGTCAGATTTAATAAAAACCCACTTAATTACCTGTTTTATTTGGGGAGCTCTGGGGCTATTTTGGCTTCCCTGCAGACATCTGGGCCAGCTCCTCCTCTGGTGTAAATGAATAATCCTGCACTGGTTGTAATTGGAGGCTGAATTATTTAGGACAGCTGAAATTCAGGCTCTAAATAAAAATATTCCTGCTTCAGCTGAGGTGAGAGAATGAGAAAATGCCATGCTTGGTTCTCTGTCTAAAATGGAGAGGTTTTAATTTCTTCTGTTTTGTACAGAAATCAGTCCCTGAGCTTGGTGTAAATCAAACATCGCCGAGGAGATTTAAAGATGGCAAATGGATTAGGAAACTCTTCTGCATAAATTAGGAAATTTGTTTTTCTAAAATTCTGTTCTTCTCTCTTCATGGCCGGGTTATAAACTCAGGGGAACTTTTACAGCTTGAAAATTGATGTGGAAATACGAGAAGGGAGAAAATTCCCCAAAAACCTTAATTTGTAAGGAAAAAATGTTATTGACACGGAAACACAATTCCACCTGTCTTCCTAACTCTCCTCATATTCATTCAGGACTGCATCCCTCAGAATTTTGGAGAAGATTGGGAATATTCATCTGCTCCCAGACACAGGTTGGATGCCTTGTTCAAGGTTTCCCAGGAAACCTGGAGCTGGAATTTGAACAAGTCCAGCCACTCCTGG
Organism: Corvus moneduloides; assembly: GCF_009650955.1. Classification (NCBI taxonomy): domain Eukaryota; kingdom Metazoa; phylum Chordata; class Aves; order Passeriformes; family Corvidae; genus Corvus; species Corvus moneduloides. The sequence continues at coordinate 1,777,515 of NC_045476.1, forward strand.
TGCAGTCCTTAAACCACCCACAGCAGCTACTGGGCTTGGCTCTGGAGCTGTGGGAATTTGCCTGGACGAGAAGGGAGGGAGAAGGAAGCAGTGAGGAGGAGGGAAATGGGAGAAAATACAGGTCCATGATGATATTTTGTTTTTCGGCTGAGGGACAGGCCCGGAGCTCGCAGAACAATCATTAGAAGGCAGCCAAGGTTGGGGTTGTCAGGAGCTGTGGTCACTCCTGGAATCTGAGCCAGGACGCAATGCTGGCACAGGGATTTATTGTTTCCTGAGCTTGCTGGGCTTGATGTCATAAAAGTGTCACTGCAATCAGAGCAGCAGCTCCGTGTTTATGAGCACAATCGGGATCCCGAGCGCGGAGAAAATTCAGGATTTCGAGGGGTTCAGGTGCTCGAGGTGGTTTGACGGCTCCCTCTCCTCAGCCTCACTGCTGAGCCTAATCTTTCCTGGATGACTGGCGTGAGATCCCTGTTTCCTGACAGGAGATAATCCACTGGCGTCACTGGGATGGGAGGCAGTGTTCCCGGAATGAGGAGGCACAAGAGGTGCTGCCTTGGAATCAGAAATGAGCCCATCCCTTCCAGCACCCTATCTTCCAGTGGAACAGATGTGCTGCTCCTCAGGGCACGAACAGAGCACAGCTCTGGGAAGCGCTTGGAGACAGGATTGGGTTTTCCCTGCAATTCAGAGGCCAGAACAAAATAATAATTAATGACTGTCGATAATTCATTGGGAAAGTGGATCCTGGAGGGTTACGAGTGGTTGATGTGTGAGCTCTGGGGACTGGATTGCTGTTAAAATAAAACAATTTGAGGTCACAGGTAGAACAAATCTCACCTAATTTTAAAGTTAGATCTTAAAACCCCAGAGCGCCTTAGACTCTCCTTTCTCATCACCTCAAAACTCAACACAATAAATCATTGCATTCCGAGGTAGGCATCCAAAAAAAGCCTAGATTATTTTGATTTTCTCAGGGGTGTTTTTCCCCATGGTTGTAAACGATGATTACCTGGAAATTCATGACCTTCCTTCCCTACAACTTAAGTTAGGTGAGCTCCATCCCACCTCTTCTTGCCCTTGAATCCAACACAATTTGGATTCAAACATCCCTTTGTGGCCCTAGGCCTTGTGTGTTAAAGTGGATAAGGATCCTCTGGGCCCCAGGGGAAGGACCAGTGCCCAAGGGGTGGCAAACCTCCTTTTCCTGTCCTGAAGGGGGAGAGAAGGCGAATTGTAGCTGACCCCACCTCCACCTCTTTCCAGCCCAGCTGGAATCCCTCTGGAAAGAGGAATTGTATCCTGACCTACCCTAACTCTCCCCCTGCCAATGCCACCACGCAGCATCCCTGAAAGCCTCCTGCAGATCCCCAATCCCTGCCACGCCTCCCTGGACAACATCTTGTCTCAAAATCCCTCAGCCACTGCTGAAAGCTGAATTTGGAGAGCCTTGAGGGGATTGTGACTCCACGAACAGTGACAACATCATCAATTTTGGGGCCTCTGAGGGAGCAGGGACTGTCTGTGCTTTAGGAGCAGCCTGAGAGCAGCCCAGCCACCCTTAGAGTGCAATGACTTTTAGCCTGGGGACATTCTAGGTATGTTCCCAAGGGCCACTGATGTCAGCAGGAAAAGACCTTTTGATTTCCATGTGCTTTGGATGAGACCCAGAAGGAGCAGCGAGTGCAGTCAGGGCCGCTCTTTCTCCCAGAGCTGGAGCCTCGAAATCCCTGGTATTTGCTGAGCAGGAGTGAGTGTGGGTCAGGAAGGCAGCTGAGCTTTCCTTTTCTCTCCAACTGTTTGTCTTGCTTGGCAGCCTAAAGCAATAGAGTAATTCCATGACAAAATTCAGGCCTAGAGAAGCTGACTGAGCAAAAAATCGGGACCAATAGAAAACTTTCAAGAGCTCCTTCAAGCTTAAAAATTTCATTTCTATTGCCTGGCTTAATTCAGGCCCTGCCATTCATTTATTTCTAGTGCTGTGCTCAGGTTGGGCTGGGTGGGTTTGGATTGTTTTTCTTATCAGCACCTCCAACCCTGTCTTTATCCTGAGAAAACCAGCAGTGACCACAGAGCTCAGAACCCTCAGGGCGGGATCTGGGCTTCGTTATTCCGGATTCCTGAGAGTGGGATAAGCAGGAAGGATGGTCCCAGGAATGCACGTGGTGTAGGGATGTTGTGTTTAGATCTGGTTGTGCTTTGCCCTTGAAGGATCTTCAATCTCATATTCCCAGCAAGCCTTTGGAGCCCTAAAATGGAATATGGCTTCCCAAATTCCACCTCAGCCAGAGCTGAATTATTCAATTAATTAAACCCATTAATCCCATTGGAGAGATACTGCATTGGGAGAAACATCCCTATTCCCTCATTAACCACCCAATTTTGGGATATTGTGTGAAGAGCCGCACTGGCTGAACTGAGCTCAGACATTCCTGACTCCTGCCAGTAGCTACCAGTGCTGCCTAAAGTAGTTTTGCCTTCTTTTAAGACTGGCTGGAGTGATTCCTGAAGAATGTTGTGGCCTTATCCAGAGTCACCTCTGCGTGGACTCCTCTCACGGAACCAGAAGGAACAGAGAGAAGATAACTGGGACAGCATGAAACTGGTCCCACTGGTGAAGGACACCAACACCCAACCTCCAAGAGGTGTTTGGAGTCCCAGTGAGCGTAGTCTGGACATACAAATCCCTGGATTATCACAGTGGATCCCAGCTGAAACCATGGTCCTGTTTTGAATCTGAGGACAGGGAATGTTTAGCACAACAGGAAGAAGAAATTCATCTGCCCAGCTGGATCCAGAGCAGAGTCAATAAAAGGGTCTGAGCACTGTGCTGGTCTCTGCCCTCTCTGTGTATCCTCAAGGCGACGTGAAAAAGCAGAGTCCTCGTCACACTGAGAGCAGGAAAGGTAAGATCAGACAATCCCAAATGGGTTTGGGTTGGAGGGACCCTAAAGCTCATCTCATTCCACCACTGCCATGGGCAGGGACACCTTCCACTATCCCAGGCTGCTCCAAGCCCCGTCCAACCTGGCCTTGGGCACTTCCAAGGATCCAGGGGCAGCCACAGCTTCTCTGGGAAAACTGTTCCAGGGTGACCATGGCTCTGCTGACCCAACAAGAGCTGCCATAATGAGCCCGGACAGGGGCCAGTTGAGCACCCCAGGAGGTAAAAGATGGTCACCTCTCATTTTGGGAAACAAGAAAGGTGTGATTAAAGCTCTACAGAACACATGAAACTTTGCAGATCAAACTCCTCACTCTTACAAGAAATTAAATTGATTAATTGACCACACACACAGGCACACAGAAAGTGACTTGCTCTCATTCCGGCTGCCAGATTTTCTACCCCTTAACAGTAAAATCCTAAACAAAACAGACCACGAGACCCCATCTCTCCGCAGAGTGGTGACACTCCTGCCTGATGCCACAATAAATACCCAGAGGTTCTCCAGATGGAATTTATACCCCACATAGGACATGCAAGAACCTGAGGAACCCTGACCTTCTGGGCTTTCCTGCCCTATTTCCTCCAGACCAGAGAGGTCTGACTGCATTGGGAAACCTGCTGGGATGAGGAATTGGGCGTGTGGAATGCCCAAAAACTTCTTGAGCACCAGCACTGGTCAGATCAGGAGCCATCACTACTTCCTGTTTATTTTTTTCTGCAGCTTGCCACGACTTCTAAAGATCCAATTTTAACACAATCCCCCTGAGCAAGGCTTGCTTGGCAAGGAATAGGAGATTCACCTAATTTCTTCTTTTTTTTTTTTTAGTCTATTTTTTTCAAAGATAGATGTGCAGGCTTGTAACCAGGAAATGGAATTCCTAAAAATCCAGTGTATTTCTAGATATTAAAAAAAAAAAATATATATATATATATGGATGTAAGTACATGGATGGTTTTAGTGTACGTCCTTAAAAAGTGAAACTGCTCTGGCCACCCCTTTTATCAGGAATATTTTCTGTTTTGCTGGGATGGATGAGTTGCTGCCCTGGGATGCTTTGCACACAACTCCTGTCATGTGCTTTGCCTGCCTGATGTTGGTGGATTTTCCATTTGGCTTTCCCAAGCAAATATTTTCACTTGCTGATGATTTCCAAATTCAAGAAACAAGAGGGGAGGGAATAAATTTCTTTAGCAGCCTCCTGAAAAAGGGAAAAACCAACCTGGGGTGTTCCAGGGGCTTGGAGCAACCTGGGAGAGTGGAAGGTGTCTCTGGATGATTTTTAAGGTCTTTTCCAACTCAAACCTGTTTGCGATCATCGGATTCTCTGATGCTGCCTGAGCTAAACTTTCTGTATGGGAAAGAACCCATCCCAGAGCTCTAAAATTAACATTTTTTGCAAATGCCTCTTCCTTGATCCTAAATACAGATGTTTACTGACAGTTGTTTCAATAGCTCAGTGCTGATTTACACCAGTGGAAGGTTTGCTCTGGAGTCGTGTGGGGTTTCCTCATTTTATTAGGATTTTGTTGCTGTTTTTCAGGGACAAAATTCAGCTCCAAGCCAGCAACAATAATTTGCCATTGTGAACATGGAAAAGAGGATGGAACAGCTGAGAGGAGGGGGGATTAAGCACATTTTAAACTTGTAAATTAAAATCAAAACCAAACCAAACTACTCAGCTGGATCACAGGGGGAAAAGAAAGAAAAAGGAGGGGGAAAAGGACACAGACGCAGCAAAGTTCCAGTGTCCTCTGAAGATTGCTGATGCTCAGAGACTGAGAGAGCCCAGATTTCATTTCTTGGCAGCTCAGCCGAGCAGGACGATCCCCAAGGAGCAGCTCCGGCTCCAGAGGTGAGTAGCCAGAGGTTTATCCCGAAGGCTACTGGGATGCTGGCATCCTTTCAGCAGGAAAGACGGGAAAATATGAACACTTTTAAAAGCTCACAGAGCCATAAATCCAAACTTTATCGCTGCTAAAGACAGATGTGTGAGGAGGAGCTCTTTTATGCACACACAAGCACACAGGGAGGGGGCCAAAAAGGAAGGAATATTTCCAGGTTCAGCTATTGGGAGCCTACGGCTCCCATAAATCTTCCAAGATGAGGACTCAGGCCAGACCTTCACTGCTGAGTTTTTGCTTCTTCACATGTATTAAAGTAATTAATATCTGGCCTAAATATGTTTAAGAAAAGGAGAAAAAAATAAGTGAGAGAAAAAGGCAAATTCTGCATTTTGTTTAAATACAGGTGCCAGAATGAACGAGAAGCAACATCCAAATGGGAGGTGGGTCTCTCCTTCCTTTCCATGCCCCTCCAGATTTTATGGAAAAGATGTTAGAAAAGGTTTCTGCTCTGCTTTCTTAAGGAAATGAAACTTGTACAAGACTGAGCCTCCCTTAGGCCTGTTTTTAATCCGTAAGTTAATTTGAACCAAATTTGACAGCTGAGCGGGTCTGAAAAATTAAGGATGAAAAGATCTGTTTGGATAGCAGGTTGCTTGGAAAAGAAGGAGTTGCACCTCTTTACAGGTACACATATAAAGCCTTTCTTTAGAGAAGGGCTGAAAAAAATCCTGTGAGCACCGAAGCGTTGGGATGTGGCTCTGGAGGAAGTCTGATCATGTTCCTATGGATCAGCCCCTTAGGATCACCTGTTCTCAGCTTGATCAGCATCTTCTCATGCTTGAACATCTCACACAAACCCTCCCGGCTGCTTTGGAATTGTAGGAACACCTTCCACTATCCCAGGCTGCTCCAAGCCCCGTCCAACACAGCCTTGGACACTTCCAGGGATGGATCAGCCACAGCTTCTCTGGGAAATCCATCCCAGCCCCTCACCACCCTCACAGATAAGGATTTCTTCCCAGTATCAAATCTAAACCTACCCTGTTCCATCTTAAATCCCTTCCCTCCTGACTATCCCAAGAGAATCCATTTGCTAGGGAAGAGCTGCCTTTTGGGATTTTATTCGAGGTGAGAAACTACAAACAAATTGACAAGTCAATTTTTTTACTGACACCATCAGAGCCTGCTTGACCAGCTCTGTCTGTGCTGCTCACAAGTGTTGAACAGAGGGTTTTTCATGGTTTTCAGCTAAAATAAACCCAAGGAAATCAAAGAACTCAACCCTTACTCCCAGGAGCTGTTCAGAAGTGGCACAAGTCTTTGTGGAGCAGTCACTAGAGAGCACCAAACATCCACACTCCCTCCTGGTGGCTCGTGTGGCATGGGAATTACTGATGTGGGGAAAGGTTGGGCGTTCCCACTTGTCTCCGTTTGCCTCCACAGGTCTCCCTAGGCCTGGGGTCCATCATTCCAATGGGGTTTTCCTGGCTGGTGTTTTGATGGGAGTCGTTGGGGGTGGTGGAGACAAAGAACAAAAGGTAACAGGGTTTAAGGACATATTTTAGGGTGGTGTAGGTCCTGGCACCACAGAATTGCTAGCAATTAAGAAAAATAAAGGAAATTAAAGATTTCCTTCATCCTCAGGGTGCATTTGGGTTTTTGTCCCAGCTGAAGACTCCTCAGATGCTGTCTCACCTCAAACCTCAGCTCCTCAGCAATCAGCTCATTCACTCCCACCCATGAAGCTCCTCTGCAGCTTTTTGGGACTTACAGACCCTTAACCCAATCCACAATTTTAAGGTGTTTTCTCTCTTTCATGGCTTTATTAGGCCTTTTCTGAGCTTTTTCATCGTTTCCACCTGTATGGAAAGAGGGAAATGGTTGTGTCTAAAGCACCTGGGAAGTCACAAAGCAGCTGTGGAATGAAGTATTCGGAAACCAATGAGTGTCAGCTCTGCCCTTCTCATGGTCTTTGTGTTTCATTGCTTTCAGTACCTTTCTGTGTCATGTTTTATCGCCCCTTAGCAGCATCGCAGAATTTAATTATAGCAGTTTTATTTGGTGGAGCAAAGGAGTTTGGCTTCAAGCATATTAAGGAATTTACCTAAATATTTACCTCATCTCATTTTTAAATGTATGGGTTGAGTGTGTTGCAGAAGGGTCAGTGAGGGTCGCTCATCCCAATTCCTCCTGTCCCTGTGCATGAACACATCTTCTTCCTTCCCTTTTCCCCGGTGTTTTTTTCCTACAGATATTGGTCCTTGGGCCAACTGTGAACCAGATAATTCTGCTGCAGTTCTCCAGAATTAGAATGGTTTGTGTTGGAAGGGACCTTAAAGATCAACTCATTCCACTGCAGAGACACCTTCCACTATCCCAGGTTGCTCCAAGCCTGGCCTTGGACATTTCCAGGGGTGGAGCATCCACAGCTTCTCTGGGAAAGCTGTGCCAGGGCCTTGAGCCCAGCCTCTCCAAGGCGAGCTTTGTAGGGCGCCACAGAAATGCTCAGCGCTAAAATCTGTCCTGGAGGTGATGACAAAGAAGGAGCTTCCCAGAATCACAAAAAAAAAATTCCCAGAATTGTGACACAGGTCACAAAGCGTCCCTTTGTTACCTCAGTTCCTCCATTTGTGAGGTGGAGGCCGCCATCCTTACAAACTGACTTTCCCAAAAGAGAACAGGATGGATTTTGAGTTGGAATCTTCTGGGGATAGAAACGAGAGCGCTTTTAATGATCAGAAGTGGGCAGAACCCAGGAGCAGCCTCATGTGCATTCCCAGCTGGCCCCACCTCCCGGCCTAGGAAAAGGCAAATTTCCTCCAATTCCACCTGGGAAGGTGCACTTTGGAATTAACTTCTGCCTTTGGTACAAGACATGGAATCATGGAATTATTTCGATTGGAAATAACCTTTAAGGTCATTGAGGCCAGCCATAAACCCAGCACTGCCAACTCCACCAGACTCCTTGGTTAATCTGTAGGAAAAATTAAAAAACAAATCATTCAAAGAATTAAAAATTATCAAAATAAAACTAAACGAAATTTATTTTGCACCATCAGTCCTTGCAAAGGAAAAAATATCAGAACTGAAGCTGAAAAAGCCACCAAAAATTGGAAAGTGTTTTTTGGTGGGATGAAGGCAGAATTATTACAGGTTTTCAAGCAGGAGGATTAAAAGCCAAACGCTTGGATTTGTTTAGAACTTTCGGCTTAAGTAATTTTGCTCATCTGTGATTAAAGACATTTTATAGCCTGGATGACAGGCACTATGAAAAATCTCAAAGTTTTCCTCTCAAAATATGAAAATGAGCAGTTTTGAAACATCTCTCCTTTTTTCTTGGCTGAAAAATGTTGTCAAATTGGAAATTAATTCCACAGATATATTTTGTTCCCTCCTCCACATCTTAGGCACGGAATTTTAGGAAATTCCTTTAGACCAAAAAACTGGGACTGTGTTCCTGCATTTTTTTCCAGATCCGTCTTTTCCATAGGTTTGGGTAGGGAGAGAATTCCCACTGGTTTGGGTAGGGAGAGAATTCCCACTGGTTTGGGTAGTGAAAAAATTCCCATTGTTTTGCTGAGTGTGTTGCTTCTATGTTCACTCCACAAATATTTTTATTTACTGAAGGTTTGTTGTAAACCAAGGAAATTTCAAATTTTTTAAGGGAGTCTCGGATTTTTTCTTTAAATTCCCAATGATTTGCACAAGCTCTGAGAGATCCCATGGGGCTGAGTAAGACTTTTAAATCTGATTTAACATTCTGCAACTGAAATCCTTCACAACCTTGGGCAAACCTTTATCACACACCCATGAGAAAGGATCCACTTCTGCCTAAAGAAAGAATTCCAGTTCTCCCTAGAAGAAGGATTCCATTTATCCCTAGAAAAAGGACTCCATTCATCCCTGGAAGAGAGAAAGGAGTAAAAGAATGAGGTTCTCCTTTCTCCCTAGAAGAAGGTTCCATGACTCATTCGCTAATTAAGTATGTGTGTTTAGAAATAAAAATGAATAAATAAAGGAGTAAATGAATAAATAAATAAACCTTTCCTTGTCCCAAACCTTAATCAGAACAGAATTTTCCTTCCCTTCCCTGTGGTTTCTGCTTTGTCCCAGGATCAAAGAGCAGTGACCATTATTAAGGAAAAAAAAACCCCAAACATCTGCCTGCCCAGTATTTACAGAACAATCCAAACCGGGCGAAAAAAAGCAATCCAGAGGCTGAACCATTCCATGTTATCACGGAATCACGGAGTGGGTGAGGCTGGAAGGGACCTCTGGAGATCATCTGGGCCAACTGTCTGGTTTGAGCAGTTATTTGGGAAAGGCTTTTTAATTCCGCCCTACTGAGGTCCTAAGGCAAACCCCATTTTTCCATAGGTTTCCATTAACTTTGAAACTAAAGGAGCCGCATCCTTAAGGATAAGTCAGGAATCAGCTGGATAATGCTTTAAACTAATTTAATCAGATTTTTTTGGTTTTTAAGCTGTGTAGAAAGAACCCTTTTGGAATAATCTCTAATATTCCTTGGGAAAATTCTCTCTCTCTTCTGCTGCATCTCCAGAAAGGAGCCACTAAGTTGATCACAGGGTTTTCCTATAAAAACAGCCTGGGAGAGATGGGATTTTCCAGCCTGGAGAAGAGAGGGCTTCAGGGAGACCTCAGAGACCCTTCCAGTGCCCAAAGGGTCTCCAAGAGAGCTGGGGAGGGACTTGGGACAAGGGATGGAGGGACAGGACAAAGGGAATGGCCTTAAACTGGAGGAGGGTGGGTTAAGATGGGATATTGGGAAAAAATTCCTTATTGTAAGGGTGAACATGGTGTTCTCCATGACCTTTTGGACATAATCATGTTTTCAAGGACAGCAGTTCTCTCTGCACCTGGAATTGTACAGGAAGGTCCTTCAAGGAATGCCTGACTTGACCCTTACCCACTGCTGGAATTCTCCTCATGAAATTCATGGAATTCTCCCCACCCCTACTCAGAGAGGCCTGGGAATCCTGTTGGAAGATTAAGGCAAGGAAGAGGCTGGGTATCTCAGCCTTATTTGTCTCAGCTCTTTCCATATCACCCATCCCACCCAGAAACAGGCACAAATTATCCTTGGCCATCCTTTTATTATTAATTTATTATTAATTATTAAAAGCTCTGGATATCCTTGAAAGTGTCAACTCTACTTCAGCCAATTTTCCCTCCCACCATCCATCCATGTCCAGTTCTTCATGCTCTGCAGAAATGAGATAAAATCTTGTTTTTCTTTATCCCAGCTCTCAAGAGTGACTCATGAATGTTCTCCTGTGGCTTCAGGTCTTGACAAAAATAAATCAAATGAACGAAGAGCAGTTTTCCATCCTTGCCCTCTGTCTTTCCTTCTCTGCCCGCTTTTATTTGCTTTTTCTCTTGGATAAACTATTTGGAAAACATTGCAAGAACACTTAATTTGGATGACATGAAAGCAAATTTGCCTGGCTGATGAAGGGATGTTTTCCCTTCAGGAACACACGAACAAATTTGGGGGTATTTTTCCTATCAAAAGACAGAATGTTTGAACTGAAGGGAGAATTTGCCCCAGCCTGGATTCCAGGGACAATGTTGTTCCCAGATGTTGATGGGAATGAAGCTGAGGCAGTAGCTGAGCACAGGGAATGAGAAAACCTCACCGGAGCTGCCCTTCAGGGTTTCAAACCTTTCATCTCCACCGTTCAATTATGGAAGAATTTCTATTTGGTGACACCTTCCAGAGAAAGTCTGAAATCCATTTTCCAAAAATTGCTGGTCTCGTATAAACCGGGCTGTGCCTTTTTGTTCTTCATGGCTGCAGGGTGGGAGCAGGGAGCTGAAAATCCTTGGGATCATCATATACCAAAGGAATTGTTCTCCAAGGCCACGCATTTGAAGGGAATGTCACAGTTTTGGGACACTGGAGTGACCTTATGACTTTATTGTTTACAGATGAACAGGAATAATCAGGAGAGCCAGATCGGTGTTTATCCCAAGGAAAAGGAGTCTCAGACCAAGGGAGGTTTTCCAGGAAGGAATTTTATGTATTTTCCTCTTTCTTTTTGGGAAGATGAGAGTTTTGACCAACAGGAAATTACGGGTTTATGTTAATACATAAATAAGGGAGGCTGTGCAAGAACTGGATGTTGGGGCAGAGATTGGGGTGGATTTTCCCTTGTGGGGTCCTTTGGGATTCCTCATCCTGCAGAAAATCCAACCCTTCCCAGAATCCCAGAGCCCACTCCAGACATCAGCACTTTCCCAAATCCTGCAGACAAATTGCTTGACTATTTTTGATCCCAAGGATTGTGTGGACCTGGAAAAATGGGAATTAAATATTTTTAAAATAAAAATTACCAGCACGGAGCTTTGCCAGGGGAGGATTAGGCTGGATATCAGCAAAAGGTTCTTCCCCCAGAGGGTGGTGGGCACTGCCCACGTTCCCCAGGGAATGGGCACATTCCCAAGGCTGCCAGAGCTCCAGGAGCCTTTGGACAGGGTGAGATTTTTGGGATTGTCCTCTGCAGGGCCAGGAGCTGGAATCCTTGTGGGTTCTTTCCAACTCAGGATATTTTCAGGAGTCACCAGAGATGCAGGGAACCAGAAAGATCTGACTGACAAATCTTAGGAAGTCATTTTCCTGGATAAATTAGGAAAGAAAATAAAACCAGTGCTCTGCTCCCATCCCTTATTACCTTATTACAGCTCTTTTCCTTCCTGTGCCAGTTCCAGATTCCCTCTGGTTCTGGGATGGGGAATCAGGAATAGGAATGGTTATTAAATCTTCTGTTGGCAGCCAGTCAGTGCTGGACAGTTCTCACTTCTCCGAATTTCAGTGTCACAACTACGTCTCACTCACCTTCCCACACAATCTAACACGTCCCATGCATCCTATGGTGCATATTTGGGATATTTTTCCCCAAAATTTTCCTGCATAATGATGCAGCCACTGGTAATCCTGAGGCTGACTCCCCTTTCCCTGCTCAGTTCCTCCCTTCATAGAAACGTCCCTTTCAGTCAGTCAGAGAATCACAGACTCATGAAATTGGAAAAGACCTCTCAGATCATCAAGTCCAAGCTGTGATCCTGTGATTCCATGGCAGTTTCCAGAGATCCTGAATGTTTGCAGACCACCTGAGTTTTGGCTGAGAAAGGAAGGATGGCACATCATGATTATGATGCTCAGCAGCACCTCTAAAATGCTGCAAAGAGCTCTTGGCTCTGTTGCAGGGGCCATTCAACATCAGAAATATCCAAAAATGCATTGGATATTTAAAATTTACCTAATTTTAACTATTTAAACTTCAATCATCCAGCTTGGTTTTGGATTAAAAAGGGAGACAGCTTATTTCCCATCCCGAGATGGAGAATAAATCCCTCTCTGGATATATTTATTCCTCTACAATAATTTTAGGGGGTGACAACACAGATAAAATGAACTGAAATCAGTCCCATCCTTCATTCCACAGCATCCAAACTCTTCACTTTGAAGCTGAGTTTAATCTTTGTCCATCCAGGCACCAACATTTCCACGCGCAGGAGCCCTTTTAATGAATATTTATTTAAAGGTTTTACTCTTTTCTAGCCTGGAGTTAGGAGAGATATTCAAATGTCAGCATAATCACTAACAAATAGGGCCAGCACTTGTGATATGATTTTTATCTAGAATAAGTTTTCCTTTTGCTGGTGTTACAGCCCTGATCTATCCAGTGGCTTTTTTCCCTGAATTCCCATTCTTTCAACACGAAATTTCCTCTGCTGTTTTAACAACACAGCAGGGATTGATTCCATCCAGGAATCTGGTGGCACGTTCATATTTCTCATGTCTTTTTTATTAGGGCTGACTGGGGATATGGTACAAGTTAAGGGCAACTCTGTAATCGCTTGCACATGATGGCTGTAGGAAAGGATGCCGTGTTCTTACCTTCATCCAGCTCCAAGAAACAGGGGAAAAAAGGGAGAAGGGGGGAAAAAAAATGTTAATCGTTTATTTCTGCTTCAAACATGTGCAAATTCCATATCAGGGGAGTGCCTGGAAAACAAAAAAAAAAGCTGTGGAAGGGGTAAAAAAACAACTGTCCCTCTCCCAGAGGGGTAACAAAGAACACAGTCCCTGGAAAAGGTTTGTCTAAACAAAATAACAATAAAAAAGAGCAGCAAACCCAAACCAAAACACAGGGAAGAAATCAGAAGAAGGTCTGGAGGACTTCAAAGCCATCTGTGCGTGTGTGGGGTTGGAGGACGTTCTGTTTTTGTAGCCACTTTGGGCTTAGATCGGTGTCAGATGTGGGGACAGAAGGCAAATGGTCACTTGAGTGACCAACAGCTAACAGGAGTGGAAGGAGGACAAGGCTTTGTCTCCACTGACTCTTCATCCAGGGAGAGCAGGACAAGTCACAGAAGCACGGAATCCCAGAATTCCCGAGTTGGAAGTGACCCACAAGGATCATGGAGCCCAGTTCCTGAAGACAAGAGAGTGCCTGGCTGGGTGCTCTGTGACAGGACACACAGGGGATGGACCCAGAGGTGTGAAATGCAGGAAAAAGGTGGGATCCTCCAAAAATGCATCACTTGGAGGGAGATATTGGAGGGGAGGCTCCCGGAGCTGACCAGTACCACCAGCGGTGTGTGATGGGAGCTCACAGAGGAGCCGCAGCCGTTGTTCTCCAAGGCTTGGATTCAGTGGATTCACTCCCAGAGACAGGGCTGAGGGGGTGGGAATCCCTCCTCACATTTCATGAAGGATGCAGCTGGGAAGGCCCTGATTTATGTAAAAATAATTCCATTTTTCAACTGAAGCTTCTCTTCTGCACCCCCTGCTTGCAGCACAGCAGCTCAGCCGCCTCCAGATTCCCAGGAATGTGGGGTGACAGGACTCGGGGCTTAAAAACTCAACTCTGCCCATGGCAGTGGGAGCAGACCTGAGCTCTCTGTGACCAACACTCCAATCCTGTGTGACTGCCAAGTGCAGATCCCCCAGTGGTGCTGGGCCAAAAAACTCAGAGAAAAATCTGGGCTTTATCAACTTTTTAAGATCCTTGGATCTGTCCAGTGGGAAGCACTTTTTCCTGGGATTACACACATATGAACACATAAATGTGTGCGACAGGCTCACTCTGTGAGGGGATTTTGCTGAATTCTTGCTGTCTGTGCTCAGGAAAGGGCAAGTGAACGTTCCTTGTATCAAACAGGAACCTAATTCCCACTTTTGCCTTGTTTATCTTTCCTAGAAAAAAAATATTCTCCTTATCCGGAAGGGAAGATTGACCAGATACAGATTTAAAGGACGTTTTCCACAATTTCAGCTTCTCTCATTAATGCTTCCACACCACAGAATCAGCTGCAAATTGACTGCAGTCTGTTCCCACCTGATGGTTTCCAAAATCTTACGAGAACAGCCTCACTCATAAAATCCGCCTTTATTTTGGGTTGTTTGTGTGGATCGCCGTGATTCCACAGCTGATTTAAATAAAAGTCCCTTCTCTGACTTCCACTGAGCAGTGATTTATCAGCTTTGAAGTTTAACCCCAGTGAATCACAGTCTGCTCTTTTCTGGTGGTAACTTAAACCAGGAGGCATAAAGCCAAAGAAATACTGAGACCAAAACAAGAAAGAGAGGGCAACATTTTTTGAAGAAAAAAAAAATTAAATTCTGTGTATTTTGGTGAACATCAGGCTGTAGATCATATTCTGAGCTATGGTTGCTCTTGAAAACTTCCTTTAGGGTTTAGGCCTGGTTTAAGTCATGGAAGTGTTGAGGGAAGGGAGTAGAATTTTCTTCTTTTGGTGCTGTGCTTGACTTTCCCTCAAAATGTTTATGGTCACCGTGGCCTGAGATCATCCCCTCAGCCAAAATGGAGGTGCTGAAAGAGAGCAGGCAGGTTGAGAGAGAATCCTGGAGTCATTTGGGGTGGGAATGATCCCTAAGATCATCAAGTCTCTTAATCCAGAACTGCCAAGGTCACCACTGACCTGTGTTTCCAAGTGCCGCATTTAAATGGCTCTTAAATCCCTCCGGGGATGGGAACTCCACCACTTCCCAGGGCTGGACAACCCTTTCAGAGAAGAAATTTTCCCTAATATCCAATCTAAACCTCCCCTGGCCCAGCCTGAGGCCGTTCCCTCTGCTCCTGTCCCTGTTCCCTGCGAGCAGAGCCCGACCCCCCCCGGCTGCCCCCTCCTGTCAGGGACTTGTGCAGAGCCACAAGGTCCCCCCTGAGCCTCCTTTGCTCCAGGCTGAGCCCCTTTCCCAGCTCCCTCAGCTGCTCCTGGGGCTCCAGCCCCTTCCCAGCTCTGTTCCCACATGGTCTTCCACAGGTGAACAGGAGATGAAAGATATTTTCCAGGGTCATTTCCTTCCAGCTATGGAGTGTCCCTCCATGCTGCCTAGGACAGGAATTGTGGACTTGAAAGGAGCTTCATGAAAACATCACAGTTGGGATTGTTCTAATTCCATCTTAATTCTCAGAGTGCTTCGGAGACAATAATTTTTGAAGCGATACCGTGCTCTAAAAGATCTGTTTAAAAAGGTTTCTATCAAATTTGATTGGAAAGAGCCTCGTTCTTGCAATTTTCCTGCTCTAAATGAAAACAGCCTGTGTAGGCTTTGGATGACGTGCAACGAAAGGGTCTTGCCTGTCAGCTGCTCATAATTAAACAAATCTCTTTTTTGCAAAATAATCCTCTTTTTTTCTTCCCTCCTCACATCCAGAACCCTGCCCAAATCCTGTTTCCCATTGGTATAACCCATATTGCCTTTACTGTCAGGAATTTTACAACCTTCCAAGGAAAAGCCCCGATGAAGAAATTTCTTTTCAGCCCTCTCTAGGATCCGTTTTCTATCTGAAACTCCCGCCCCCCCTCGTGATTCACATTCATGATCTGAAAGCATGAGATGGGTAATTCAAACAATAATTGAAATATTAATTAAAATGCAGATGTAATTCCAAAGCAGCCATACCAAACAATTCCAAGTTTCATTTCTAGACAGTTGTTTTGAGGGTGCATTTTTCTGTGTGGCGTTTTGGATGGATTTGGGGCTTTCATTGTTGTTTCTGGAGGATTATTTGTTCTTTTTCACTTCCATTTGATCTGGAATCTTTGTCTTTCATTACTGCAAAGCCATTTCCTCCCACTGCTCGAGCCCTTGAGTTGATTAAGTGGTACAAAGCATTCCTGGGCCACTCAGTAAATAACAATGCAAACATGTTTATGTAACACTTTCATGTGCTAATGAGGTTTTTATGTTGGAGTTGAACGCTCGCTGTCCCGGAGTCTGGGACTCTTCAACTCTTGGCTCTTTGATGTGAGGGGAGCACATTCGGTTTTCATTTTGCCGAGATGAAGCTGCTGTTTACCCTTGGTGTCACTTCTCCACAAGGGAATGCTCCAGATCCACGGGAGTGGCTGTGGCTGCGCCACAGACCGGGACTGAAGGGAAGAAGGGAAGTTTTTATGGAGTCCCCATGCTCGGGACTGCAATGGGACCTCCAGGAGAAAACTCCTGATCCAAGCTTGGTGAAGCCATTTGATGACGTAAAGTGGAGCTGCCTTCTGTGGGTCATTAGGAAAAAATTTTCATGGATAGAGATTTAGAGCACTTTTCTTGAGTGGTGATTGCAGAAGTGGAGAGAACAAGCACTGAGCTCTTCCCTCTGCTGACCAGTGACAGAACCCGGCCTGAAGCTGTGTCAGGAGATGTTTAGGTTGGATTTCAGGAAAAGGTTCTTCCCCCAGAGGGTGGTGGGGCAGTGACCAGGCTTTCCAGGAAATGGTCACATTCCCAAGGCTGCCAGAGCTCCAAGACAATGCTCCCAGGGATGCCCAGGGTGGGATTGTTGGGGTGTCTGCATAGGGCCAGGGGTTGGATCAGTGATCCTTGTGGGTCTCTTCCAGCTCAGCGTATTCCATGATTCCATGATTCTCTGACTTCCATCTTGGTCATTTCCACGTAAATTCAACCAAGAACTTCCTTAAATTGAAAAAAAACCCCACAAATTGTTAGAACCTGAGCTATAAGGAGGAAAATTTCTAAAATTCTAACAAATGAGGGTTTTTCACAAACCAGGTGTCGAGGGAGAGTTATCACACACAGCCCCTAATTAATTTGGGCTTGGACTTTTCCTAAATCCGTCAATGTTGGAGGCAAGTATTGGCCACACGGAATGGGTCTGATCCAGGCTGAAAATTCCAAGGACACCCAGAAAGCAATTTATGCCAGGAAATTCCACATCAATCCCTGAGCCCCACCCAAACCCTGGGTCTGTGTTAAAAGTTTGTGTCGAATTCTTCCTAATCTTACTGAGTACAATTAATATGAGGAGTAGTATGGCAAAAATAAAGCTTTATATGACAGAACAGTGGTAATTAGGTATTAAGAAATTAATGGGTGTAGCAGGTTCAGTTTGTAACCAGGCAGAAACACCAATTAGAGTGTAGTGGTTTGGTCTAAAATACTCATCACTTACTTATTTACCTTCTGTGAGATAAGAATTAGGAGAAAGCAAAGCAGGCACAAAACTTAAAAGAATATAAAGAAATTTGTTAACAGACCTAAAGAAAGAAAAAACAAAAAATCAGACCACACCTTCAGAACACTTCTCCTCCCCCCACCTTTCTCCCTTCTCCCACTGACAATGTAAAAAGACAACACTTGAGATGTTCAGTCTGTTTCTCACTTCCATAATAACCTTGTTCAGTCCATTTAGGAAGAGGAGACTCTCTTGCTCATGCTATGGAGACACCTCCACAAGAAGTTCTCTCATGGCTTCAGTATCACAGTGAGACAGCCACCCAGGTTGGTTCTCTGCTCGCATGCGAGTCCCTTCCCCTGATTTACAGCTTTCACCACAACTGCTTTCGAGGGTCCCATCCTGAGCTACTGGGGTACCATTTTAAGGTTGAGCTGCTCAAAAACAAAAATTCTCTTCACCCATCTCTGGGAGCATCTTCATCTCTAAGAACAGAGGCCCTCCTCCTTCTCTGGGAGCAAAGGGTCCTCCTCATCTTCATCTCTAGGACTATCTCTGGGAGCATCTCTAGGAACAGAGGTCTTCTCCTTCTGATTGGAGCAAGAGTCCTCATCACTTCCATGTCTCCCTGTTCAAACTTCTCATCAAATCACACCTGCTTCAGCATTTGCTTATTCCAGCACAGGTGCTTTCGCTCACAAGTACAGTTTGAATGTTCCACCCCCCATGCTTTCATGAAATTACAACGGGTACTCTGATATATCATAGTCCATCACCACCATAGCTTTACAACAGAATTTCAGCTTCTAAGCAGCTCCTCTTTCTCCTCCCTCAGGGTTTCAGCTCTTCCTTCTTTACTGAATGTCTGCAGGCTCCATCTGTTCTGGAGGGAACTTACAGCACTAAAAGGGTTAATCTCACCCGGGCCTTGCAGCTGGAATTTCGCTTATTGCTGTTGGTCACATCATCTTTGCCGGGCAGTGGGGCAGCTGAATCTTCGGCTGCACTGGGGGGGTGGGGGTGTAGAGCCAGGCCGCGCCGCCTGCACGGAGCAGGGATGTTGGGGGGCCGCGGGAGGAACAGGACGGCTCCAGGATGGCTGTGTCCCGGCCTGGCCCGGGCTGGGCCACACGGGCCCAGCCCAGTTACCTGTCCCAAGGCCAGAAGCAAGAGACAGCTTTCCTGGGGTTTGTCCATTCTTAAATGTGGACCACAGAGGCGTGTCAAGCTTTTTAAGTGGCTTAAAAAATTGTCCATATTCAAACTAGCCAGTTGATAGGTTCTGTTAGGTCATCGAGGAAGCTGTAAGCACCTCTTTGCAAGAACATCACTTCCAGAACTATGCTAATCCATGACAATGGGATATTTTTTGTTGCCAGACCAGTCAATGGGAATTTTCTTTCCCATTCAATTCTATGAAATCATGGCAAAAAGCTTGATCTCATATAAATAGAACACAGGCTCTTGAATATTATTTGTGAAAAATGAGGGCCATGAATCAAAGCTTCTTTACTCCGTTAGTAACTGTTAAGAATTACGAAAAACTTCAACATCTGGAACAAAACCTTGAGGATTCATTGTTCAGGAAAAGTCTTCCTTTGTCCAAGAACCTTCAGCTTCAATAGGGAAACATTTGAGGACCAAAGCTCAGGGCTGATAATCAGAGTGATCCTGGCTCCTGGGGATTAGGCCACACTGACAGGCAGTGATGAAAGCCTCGTTCCCCTCCAAATCAAATCTGGTTTCAATTTCTGGAAACAGGAGTATTCCATGGACATCATCTAAGAGCAATCTGATCATTAAGTGGGAATTATCCCACAGAAAGATCCCAACCTGCAGCTCAGCTGCCACAGACTGGGACACCCCACCTCACCTCAGGCCATGAAGCTGAGGAGGCTCTCCTGGAGAGACTCTCCTGCTCTACCACACGTTTATTTCTGCTGGCTAAGATCTCACAACAGGCAGGTGCTCATGGAAAAGATGTTTCCTAGCTCTACTATCTCTACTTTGGGAATATTTTTTTCCAGTCTATCATCTCCAGACTCCTGTAGGGTTGAGGGTGGTCCCTGCAGTGTTGCTCCTGTGACAGGTGGCATAAGAGGAGGCCAAGCTTGGTGTCATTCAGTGTAAATGTCCTATAAAGGGTTCTACACCTTCACAGCAACATTTTGGAATGTCTGCAAGGTGATAAAGCCCTTAAATAAATTGTTGGCCTTGGGACCTGGCAAAGCAAGGAGAGGGAAAAGGTCATTCCAACCCACCACCAACAAGCAGGGAATGAGGCAATGTCCTTTGCACTGGGTGAGCTTCTCTTTATCACTTACCTCACCTTGATTTACCCACTCAGCACTTCCCAGAGCACCCAGTTGATTTCCAGACCTCATTCCCTGGCTTCATTCCTGCTGCACTGGCTGGTAACACTTCTCGGATGTTCTATTGTCCTCCAGGTGATGGGAAAAATATTGTCTAAAATTCCTTTCCCTTGTGGTGGATTCTTTGTGTTGCCAGCTTTTCCCAGTCTGAGTAAATGGACAATCACACCAACATCTCTTCTTTGGCAAGCCCAGAGGATCTCCTTAATTTAGGGGCTGGAAAACTTGTCCTGTGAGGAGCAACTGGGGGAGCTGGAGAAAAGGAGGCTCAGGGGAGACCTTATTGCTCCTTACAACTCCCTGAAAGGAGGCTGTGGTGAGGTGGGCGTTGGTCTCTTCTCCCAGGTAACAAGTGATAAAACAAGAGGAAACGGCCTCCCCTCAACCAGGGGAGGTTTAGAGTGGATATTAGGAAAAAAAATCATGGAAAGGGTTGTAAAGCATTGGAACAGAGTGCCCAGGGCACTGGTGGGATCACCATCCCTGGAAGTGTTCAAAAAATGAGTGGATGTGCTACTTGAGGACATGGAGGTTCTGGGTTGACAGCTGGACTCGATGACCTTAAGGGTCTTTTCCAACCTTAACATTTCCATGATTCTCTGATTCAAATGTGTGCCCAGGTCTTTTTATCTGGGAAGTCACTGCTTTGCTTTCCTGTTTGTCCTTCCCAGAAGAAGAATTCCGTCTCCCTTCCTGTTTCTGGTCACTCTTGCTTCTCTTGGTTTCATCTGGACCTTCTGAGCTCCATATTCCCCCACATCAGAGTGGGTTTTATCCACCCGTAGAAGACACTGGGAAGGCCAGGACAGGTGGCACGAGGATAACTTTGTGCCATGGGATGCTAACTGGAAACCCTGGATATTACCCAGGCACCAGAGAGCCTCTGCTGCAGGAATTTTATCAGCAGGGATCCTTTCCAGTCATGGGATCTACCTTCACTGGTTTGGCTCAGGGAACTTAGAGGTCTTTTCCAACATTAATTGGATTTTTGGAGTCTGGGATTGTCAGGGAGTGGAGGCTGAACTTTAGAGCTTTCTCCTCCACCTCCGGGACACCATGTCTGTTACAGCATTTTAATTTCCGTGACCTTCTACTTGTGCATCCTCCTTATTTAGGGAATAAGCTGTAATTGGGAGGTAAAATAGATACAGCAGGAGTGGTTTCATAGCTCTGAGAGGTTAAATCATAAGGCAAAATTTGTAGTGGTAAATATATTTTATTACACTATTTGAATATTATCTCTTCCTATAAATTATGTCAGGTAGTACCTTCTCCCTAGAAACGAGGCCGCAGGGAAATTTCTCTATCCCATCAAATTCCAAAGTCACAAATTGTCGTTGGTCACTGCTGTATCAGTGCTCCAAAATTACTTTTCCTTGTCTAAAGAGAGATTGTCTGAGAGATAACATCCATTGTCAGGCAAATGAATTCTTCCTTGAGGCTTTGGTTCAATCAGGTACAAACAACCACACCAATGAGGCTGCAGGGGTTATTCCTGGCATTCATTTTCCCCCTAAAAAAATGACAACTATGACACCCAATCTTATCCCATTTAATTTCTTCTGCTGGCATATGGTTGAGGTTTTGTGTTCAACCACTCACATTTCAACAGGCAGGAATCTTGCCCAAGTTACCACTGGGCAAATCTCATCCTTATTTCTCAAATATTTGGTTTGAAACTCATAAAAGTAAATAAATGCATCATGATTCAAGTCACCCTGAGAAGAATTGGGCTTTCTCTCCAGGCTTAGCAACTGCAAGCAGGTTCCCTGTCTTGGAATATTTTGTTTTCTGAAATAGATGGTGCAACCAGGCCTAATTGTAATGATAAAAAGTACGAGAAGGAAAATGTTGTCAGAGATCCAAAAATATGAATTTTATGTCATGAAAAGCTTTTATTCTGGTTCCTATTCTTGCTCGTGCACAGACTTATTAAAAAAAAAAAAAATGCCCCGACATTTATTCATTTTCCACTTCGATTATTGTGGTTAAATCAAAAAGAAGTGTCAGGGCTTAGGGAGCTGAAAGTAGCTCCGCTTTTTCCATTGTGACTTGGTCACATGGTTCCCATTTGTTCCATGAAAAACCTCCTGGTTTTGGTTACCTTCCCTGTCTGGAACGAGATAGAATTCCATTGCTGCTGCCAAATCTCCTCTATCATGGAGGAAACTCTGGCACTTTGGGTTGTCTCCCTGGGTTCAGCATGTTCCCCAAGGAGCTGCTTTATTATTATTATTAATTTATTATTATTATTATTATTGTTGTTGTTGTTGTTGTTGTTGTTGTTATTTCCAATGGGCTAAGGAGATTCTTCAAGTCCTTGTTTGAAACTCTCCTCTCCTTTGGACAATAAGAGAGGGAGGGAAGTCTTGAGGATGGTCCTGAAATGCAGCAGAGGAGACACAGGGTCAACTCCAGCTCTCATCACATTTGGGAGTTATTCCAGGTTGGAATATCTCAAAATCCTGTGGGAATCCACAGAAAGATTTTTAGGGACATGGATCAGTCCCATCACGTCCGTGTTCGGCTGTTTACAGCCGGGTTTCAAGGAAGAAAATGAATCTTCCACCTTTTCCAAAGGAAAGCTGGGCACAGAATCCAAAGCAGGTAAATTCTGGCAGCGCCTGGATTTACAAATTTTTGATCTTTAATTGTTATCCTACAGGATTTTAGTCCACTCCAATTCCATGGAAAAATGAGTTGTTTTAACTTCTGCAAAGGGAAAACAAGATTGGCTCTGTCCCAAACAAAAATATATCCGTGATTATGGTTTTTTGCCAGTGAGTCCCTTGGAATTTGAATTCTATTGGAAATACATTCAGTGGATCAATAGTGACCACTGAGTTTTAATTCAGAAACTCTCCAGTTAAGATTTCCAAGAAAAGTCATCATTAAAGACACAATGAAAAAGGAAGGAAAATAAAAATAAAATTGAATATAGACCTAAAGATTGTGCTGGATGAATTTAATTTCAGTATAGATCTGCTTATCAATGCCACAAATTACGGATGGATTAAAAAAAGGATGTTTTTATATTGGTTTTAACTGACAGGTTGGAATTATTTCCTTTACAATTAGCTGGATTTAATTTAGATTTTATTGAGTCCACAGACAGGTCTCTGGAGAGAAGATGCCCTCATCAGGTGAGACAAGTCCCACCTAAATTCCAAGAGCTGTTCTTAAACAAGCCACGAACAGGAGAATTCCAAGATGTCATATGAAAACAACACTAATTTAAGGAAAATACCGTTCAGAACCAGAGAAATATTTCATTTTATTAGCGTGGAATTGTCACATTTTGACACTGCCAGCAGAAAAATATTTATGAACAGGGAAACATCTTGTTCCAATCAAGAAAAATGTTTTACTTCTGCTTTCTCTGTTTGACACATTAGAGCCCAAAGTTACTGTTCCACACATGTGACACCTCGTGTAAAATTAATAACAATGAAATTGCAAAGTCAGGGAGAGATTTAAAAAAGGTTTATTTGGGGGGGATTTTTTTCAACTTAAAATTTGCCGAAGAACAAATACTTGGATTTTATTTCTGAAATCTCTCCTGGCTTTAATTCAAAATAGAGTTTGTGTTCCTCTGAGTTAATAACTGGGCCAAAATCAGCAGTAAATTCATCTTTCACCTACAACCTTTTCTCCACTTATATTTTCACGTTGTGATAACAAAATCACTGAATAATGGCAATGGTTGTTATTTTAAATGCCTGTTATGAGCCATAAAGAAAAAAGGCTCTTCTAAACAATTGAATATGGAAAATTATTGTGGCAATTCATCACAATCATAAAATTATTCAATGGGTTGGAAGGGATCTTCAAGATCATTAATTTCCATGGGCAGGGACACCTCCCACTATCCCAGGTTGCTCCAAGCCATGTCCAACCTGGCCTTGGACACTTCCAGGGGCAACCACAATTTCTCTGGGAAACCTCTGCCAGAGCCTCCCCACCCTCCCAGGGAAGAATTTCTTCCCAATATACCATTGAAATCTCCCCTCCTTCAGTTTAAGGCCGTTCCTCCTTGTCCTGTCACTCCATGTCCCACGGATGGAAAAGGCTCTGGCTTGGTTTTGCCGTAGTCAAAGGCAGGATCTTCACAAATAATCTCTGAGCACACAAAATGTTGGTTTGGAGCTCAACCCCTGGAAGTGCTGACCTCAGAAAAGCATTTGAGGTTTTCCAAAGGCACTTTTCCTTCTGACGCCGGAGGAAACACCAGCTAGCAGGTATTTTCCATTAAAAAAGAGCAAGGTAGGGTGGGATAATCCAGAGCATTCCACCACAAATGTGAGAAACCCACAGGCCCACAATGGATTAGAAATGATTTATTGGTTCTCAACGACTGCATCAGATATCACCTATTTCAAATCCTCGCCCCCATCTCAATTGTCGAGAAAATTTAGGAACAAATAATTTTCTCCAAAATATTTCCATATTTTGCTCTAACAATTTTTCCCTGCGATTTCTCAACCAGTTCCTGCACCAGATAAAATCTTCTCTCGTGTGTAATCCATGCTCAGGAACAAGTTTATCCTCAAACTTCAGACGTGTTTACATGTGTTCCAACATTCACTTGTTGCCCAGTTCTCGCTTTGCTCCACATCAGAGAGGGAAATTTGGTAACACCAGAAGCTCCAAAAACTACTGCAATTCAGTTTTGCATTCTAACTCCACTTTTCCTAATGAAGATTGACTGGGAATTTGGAAAGAGACAATTTTTGGGATTTGGTTTTGTTTGGGTATTTTTTTTCCCCTTAGTCTGGAGCTTAAGAATATTCGAACAACAGGAAAAACCACTCAGGAAATACTTAGAGATTTTCAGCAAAAATCAGAGGAAACAAATACATTTCTTTAAATTACTCCTGGGGCTTAAGTATTGATGAAAATAATCTCTGATATTTTAGACTGGAAAAAGAAATAAAATCTCCCTTCAACATTCTCATCTGCATTTGTAGGAGCTCTTCCAGCAGAAAATTTAAAGGTGATGCCTTAGATTCTTGTGAAATTAGGAGCCATCTTTAGCTCACCTTTATTTTGGATTTTAAGTCCAAATTTTAAATTTTAAATCCTGTTATGAATTAGGAGTCATTTTTATTTCAGCCTTATTTTGATGAACTCCCCAGCACCATATTCCCTCCAGGAATTCTGAATTTTTTCAGTGTCACAGCCCTGACCCGAGACTTTGATCATTCATCCCACTCTATCTCTTTCCTATGGCTCCAATCTGGAGCAATGGGTGTTCACAAGCTCAGTTTAATTTAAATGATTTTATTTTATTATTAATATTATTTGCTCTGCTGATAGTGAGCAAAATCAGGCATTCCTCTAGGAATCCTGTTTGCATCTTTATTCCACTTTCTCTCTGTGCCAGCAATGATAGAAACCATCCCCACAGTCTTTTTCCATAACGGAGGGATGAGACTTGCCCCTGGAACCCGCAGCTCCCGTCTTTTTCCCTGGATCAGGAGCTGGAAGACCAGGTCCAATGCGCTGGCGATGAGTGTTACTTGGCAGTGGTCCCTGCGAGATTCCAGGGATTGTGGCTTCTGATGGATATCCTGCACTCGCCCGGATTTGTGCTGCCTCTCACATGTTCACACACGTGTGCAGTTAAGCAGAACCATGTTCCCACACTGGATCCACAGTCTAGATCCATCCGTGTTCCAACACACTTGCCAGGCTATGGATAACCCTGTGCATGCTCTGACGGGGACTTATCTCTCTTCCCCATCCCTCCTTCCCATGGAAAGGAGCACAGAAATCCAGTGCTGAAGGGATATTTGAGAGGTGGCAGAAGATGGAAAGATTCCAGTTCCTGAACACAGGGTAATCCCACTGTGCAGCAAACGGGGAAGACTTACAGAATTGTGGGATCATTATGGACCAAAAAGACCTCCAGGATCAAGTCCAGCCTTTGACTGAGCACTTCCACATCTGCTAAACCGTACTGGAAGTGCCGAATCTGCTCATTTTTTCAACACTTCCAGGGACGGTGACTCCACCCCTCCCCTGGGATGCCTGTTCCAATGCTTAATCATTCTTTCAGTGAAGAGACTTTTCCTGATATCCAACGTGGCACAATTTGAGGCCACTTCCCCTTGTCCTGTTGTTCCCTGAGGGAAGAGGCTGATCCTGCCCTGTCACCGTCTCTTTTCAAGAAGTTGCAGAGAGAAAAAAATTCTCCCCTGAACTTATTTTTCTCCTCCTTGTGCTCCAGCCCCTTCCCCAGTTTCATTCCCTTTTCTGGACACCCTCCAACCCCTCAGGGTCTTTCTTCTCATGAGCGACCCAAGACTGATCCCAGGATTTGAGGTGTGGCCTCAGCAGTGCCCAGCAGTGGGGATACGGCAAAGGCTTTGATTCCTGGCAAAATAACTCCTGCACAATCCTTTTCCAAAGTGAATCCTCTGAGTGTGGATGGAAGTGAGACTGGGCACAAGTTTCTACCCCAGGAACACATGTTCAGCTCATGTCATTGCTTGCAGAAGAGGAGACACAGCTCATGGTAGGTTGGTTTTCCACAGACAGATTTTTGTAACCTGAAAAAGTCACTTCATATCTCAGTTCTTTATCCACACAGTAGGAACAGGGGCTCTTCTTTTACCATGGTTTGGTCACTTCTCCACAGTGAGGGTCTTGCTTCTCACATGTGTGCAGAGCGCATTGGGGTGAAAACCTTGCTGACACTTCCATCTACTGTCAAATAAAAAATCTCCATATTCCCATTGCTGGCACCAACGGGATCTGATGGAGCTCAGTGGAAGCTCCAACGTGAGCTCAAACTCCGTTAAAATTTGGCCCCTCGGGACCCAGTTTAGCACATGTGCAGCTGTTGGGAGTAAAGATTCCCAAAAAATACTTGTGTCCATCATATTCGTTCCAGATTCTCGTCTGATGCTGGATTCAATCAGCTCCTGTACTGGGACTTCCAAAATTACTCCAGGATTTCCAAAGAAACTTCTTTACACCCAACGATATTCCCAGGCTTCCAGCTGCCCTTTGGCTCCAGTGGCAGGATAATGCTCTTTTCCACCAGCAGGTTATCTCACCTGCCTGATAACAACCCAAATTATCTCAACTCGTCTCAGAGCCAACCTTCCTGCTCTCTTTGTGCTGATAACTTAAATGATAACGGATATTTAACGACTAACAGCTCCCCAAAGGTGAAAGTGGAAAAGGGATTCCTTGGAGCAAAGGCATCCAAGAGGGAGCATATTTTAAGACAAGAAACGCAGTTTATAAGAGCCACGGCAGATGTTAATTCAACATTTAGTAATCACCTGTGTTGGGATAGAGGAAATTTTTTGTCATTAATATCCCTGTAAATCCTTACTTAAGGAGATAATGAAAGAATTAAGCCACTCTGATTCTTAGAGCACTTTAATCTGGCAGCATCCCACTCTGACACGGCCCAAGAAAAGGGAGAGACGGTTGAGAGCGGATGGCTTGTCCAACATCTTCAACTCCCTGACACGAGGTTACAGCGAGGTGGGGGTCGGTCTCTTCTCACAGGTAACAAGTGGCAGGACAAGAGGAAACGGCCCCAAGTTGCACCAGGAGAGGTTTAGATTGGCTATCAGGAAAAATTTCTTCACAGAAAGGGTGGTCAAGCACTGGAACAGGCTGCCTGGGGAAGTGGTGGAATCACCATCCCTGGAAGTGCTCTAAAATCAGGTGGATGTGACACGTGAGGACGTGGTTTAGCAGTGAACATGGTGGTGGTGCCAGGTTGACGGTTGGACTTGACGATCCTGGAGGTCTTTCCCAACCTTAATGAATCTGTGATTCTGTGATTCCATTGTGTTCCTGGATCTTTTTATCTGGGAAGTCTTTTATTGCTTCCCTGTTTGTTCTTCCCAGAGCTCTGCTGCATCAACTCATTCCCACAGGTAAGGTTTATAACCCCAATAAACAACGGTCTCCCCTCTCTTTCCAGATAACAGGATAACTGTTTCTCATTATTCCAACCTTTCCCAAGTAATGACGCCAGCTAAAATCCCACCATTCCCACCAGCATCCTGCTCCATCTCGAGTGGCTCCCGCTCCAGGAATTTTTCACAATTTCCGTATTCAAACATCACTCCCTTGCTCTGTGCTGAATAAATTCTCTTTGCTTTCTGGAAGCCTCTCCTCGAGTGTTTGCAGGCTGTTTCCAGGTTCTCCATGCTGTGCTTCCAGAGCCAAGACATTCATCTTGACATGATTCAGATGCTGCTTTCCTCAGCCAATTAATCATGGAATTAGGCTTTCCACATGGTGCCTTCTCCGGTTCATCCGTATCTTTGTGGGAATGAAGGGCCTGGGAGTGAGTGCAGCATCCCAGGAGTGAGTGCAGCATCCCAGGTGTGCCCTCTCCAGCCCATCAAGGGGATGGAGCTCCTCTTCTTGCTCCCTCACATCATTCCAAGGGCATCCAGACCAGCTCTTCAGTGGTGGCTCAGCAGTGCCCTGAAGTTCCCCAGCTCTGCTCTCTGTCCATGCTCACTCCAATCCCTTTCTCAACATAACTTCTTTACCTGCTGGTGGGTAGTTGGTTTCACACTTCCACGCCCAAAGGAGATGGATAAAGTGCTTTTCCCAGCTCTGCTCTCCTGTGGTTTCTCCCCTCTGTGTCCATCTTGTCTTCCCGGCTCTGTTTCATCTCTCACCTTTCCCAGTTTTTGCTAATCCTGCTCTGGATAACCTCACCCCAGACCACATCAGTTGATTTAATACCACCACACACCTTCTTTGCAGCCACCTGGGGGGAAGCAGAGGGAAAGTTTTAACAAAGAATTTTTATAAAGCTTTTTCCAACCTTTATTCCCAAATCTGACCTGATACAGCGATTCCCTCCCAGCAGGAATAATGGCAGGAGGTACTCCCTGCTTTGCTAAAGAACTTCTGTCTCTTTCTGCTTTGGGATTTTTCCCTGGGTGCCAGGACCATCAGGATCCCACCTCCAGGCTACACTCACTCCACTTAATTAGAATCCTGGAATTCCAAGGTGGGCTGGGCTGGAAGGGACCCTAGAGATCACCCAGTTCCAACCACCGCAGGGACACTCACACGACTAAATTGTACTTCCTTATCTGAGTAACTGCAGAGAAATCGCCCCAAATTCTGCCCTGATTTCCTTTATCTGCTCATTTCAGCTGGGAAGCAGCGCTGGAAGCACCTCACACGCTTTTCCTCCGCAGTGGGATGTGCGAGGTGACAGCACACGGAGCATGGACAAGGGTGAGGACAGCCGGAGGCCTGGGAACAGCGACAGAACAAAGCCAGGAAGAGAACATGCCCTCAGCAGGTTTTTCCCTCCTTCATGAAATCGTCCAGTAAAACGTCACACTCGGCTTCAAAACTGCAGCCCACTTTTTTTTTCTTTTTTTTTTTCTGGTGTTCCCTTTAGGGATTTTTATTTCTTTTCAATCCACCCCATGAATTTTGAAGATATGAAAACCTTAACAGACACCCAAGTGCCTGGGGACACCACCTCTAATTGCTTCTCACAGGTCATAGGATGCCAATCAGCTGATAATTTTCTTTCCTTCCCCTTGGACATCTTCCCCTGATCCACACTTCCAGCTGCCTTTAATGGGAGTGTTTGTGGAGGATAACACCATCAAGCACTTCCTGCATCCGCGTGTTCCTCACTCGGAGTATCCCATACAAACATTGCTTCTCGTGGCATTCCCAAATAAAAACCTCACGGGCCTGACTCTGAAATGCTGCATGAAGTCCCACCCTTGTGGTATTTCAGGGAAAGAATTGATTTTTTTTTTTCCTTCTTTTTTTTTTTTTTGGCACGAGGACAAAATTCTGCTCTGGATTTTGTTATCTGAACTCCTGAAGAAAAATTGTCCCAGAAGTTGCTTCTACGCGGTCATGATGTAACAAATCTGGGTTGATTTGGAGTTTAGGTTGATGCCTGCTCAGTGGTTTTCCCTCCAGCTTCACTCCACTTCCCTCCTTCCTTTCCAGATGACACTGGCTGGGTGTTTATCAGTAAGATCCAAATAAATGGGGAATCAAACTCATTTCCATCTCCAGAAACAGCATCCACCACTTCCAGGGCACTTTGTGCCTTCAAATCCAACGGGAGTAAAAGAGCCTCAAAGCGGGACAAAAGTGAATTTCTTCCCTCTGTGCATCACAATATCCTGGTTGTTCTCATAGAAAACAAATTCATTCCAAGCATTTGAAATAAAATATTTGTTAGAGTTAATAAACAGTGTGAGATAATTAATATTGAGGCAAGAAAAGACTTAATTCTACTTTTTCAGCTCTTAATTGAACATTTTCAATGTTTTCAATTGTTAATTCAATATTTTCTACTCTTTTTCCTAAGAATATTCTCTATTTGCGGTGAATTTAATTTATTTGATTGATAATAAGGGATTGTTGAAGAGGGTTTTGTTTATTTTCCCATCAATTTTTTCCTTTTTTCCCTTTTTGAGTCTGTTTCTCCATCTGAACTTTCTTTTTCTTCCTGTGACGTTTGCAACATTCTCCATCATTCCAGGTATGTAAATGCTGTACGAAGACAACTCAAATAGTCAATATATTCACTGAAAAATGCAAATAAACCAACCTGAGAACAAAGAGATATAATTATTTCCTTTTTTTGTTGTTTTTGGGGGTTTTTTTGTTTGTTTTTCACATTATTTATTCTGATTTTTCCCTTGAAAAGAAATGCTTGCAAATTTAAACATCCTTTTGCCAAAAATTTTTTTTTGGTCTGGATGTTCGGCCAAATCTGTTTCTTGAGATGACACACATTAGAAATAGGGGGAATTTTAGAAAATAGATTCAACTCATTACACTCCTGTGCCTCATGAGCACCAAAATGTCGCTCATTCAAATGAAGATTTGAGAAAAATCCTGCTTCATTGTCCCAAATTTCTGTGCCACAGGTGAGTGGGAGAAGGAAAGACCTGACCTATAAACCAAGAAGATTTTCTTTTTAGAGCCTGTAGAAATGAGGTCATTTTTGCCTTTCCTCTGCCATGCAACTTGACCTTTTTGTCCATAATCACAAAAAAACCCCCAAAATATTTAGCTAAATCATAATCTAAAATTTAGAAACTCATATGAGTCCAGCAGGTGCGATTTAAAGGAGGAAAAAGAATTCCAGACTCACCGTACATTCCCTGCAGGTGTCTTCTCTACCAGAGGGGGACTCATTTTTCCATTTGCTGCCATATTTAATACAGAGAATTTTAATGCATGAAGATCCAAACTCATCTTCAAATATTCGTGGAAAATCCATGATGGAAAAGCCTCTTGGAGTCCCTGACTGGGGAATTCCTGTTTTGGACCAGGGGAGACTGCAGTGGAAGCAAAGTGAGAAAATAAAAAGGAGGTGTAGTTCAGGACTTTGCTCTTTGCGATGAACGGACCCTTGGAGAAATCCCTACACCCCTTCCTCGCTGTTCCTTTGTGATAACCTCATCCTGCTTTCCTGGAAAGTTCTGGGATTGGGAGTATTACTTATTTAGGCATTTCTTTAACTTACTCTTCAACTGTGTGGACACAAGTAGGGAATAAGAACTTCCCACAACAATTTTTTTGCAGCTGTCGGGACCTCGGTGTGGTCTCTTATCTCCTCCTCCTTTCCCCTCTGAATTTAGGAGCCTTTCAGGCTTCAGGGAAGCTTTTTGTGGCTTGTGATATGTGCAGGACCTTCTATGGATTTTCTCCTGGTTCATTTGGGAGTTTGAGATGGCAGGAGACTGGACTCAGAGGACCTCAAGGACTCCTACTTTTCCTATGCTCCGAATTTGATTCCTGTCCAGAACATCCAAAAGGGAGAATCTGCTCATTCTTTATTTTTGGAATTAAGGTCTATTTACAGTTGCTCTGGAGTCTTGAGTCAGTCCAGAGTGTTTTAGCAGATGCTTTCTGAGGTCTTTGAACTCTTGCAAGCCACGAGGGAAGGAAAAAAAAAGCAGAGGATTTCTGCGTTTTAAGGCCAAGGGCTTTTTGGATTATTTAAAATCATCTCCAATGTAAACCAACTGCATGATTTCCATCCAGTTCCTTCTGTCCTGAGCTCAGCTGCTGGTGTCAGAGATGCCAAGCACTTGGAGATGATGACAGGTGAGGGAAAGAGCTGCAGATGGATAAAACATCGCTGGTAGCATCCGGATGCTGCCTATGGAACGGGACAAGCAGTGCTGTAATGGAAGAGTGGCCGCTGTTCCCTGGCTCTGGAGTGTTGGTGGTCTTTCCAGCAGCTCCCCCGAGTATTTGTCTGGCATTTCCAGCCTCAGGCTTGGTAACAAGAGTCCTTGGTGGCCTTGGAGAAACACGGAAAGGTTTCAGATTCCTGTTGGCCACAGAATCACTGAGTTTGCCCAAGAATCAGCTCCGCAGAAGCGTCACATTCTCCAGGGGACACTGATGACAGCCCAGCTGAAGTGGAGCTCGGCCTTTCTCAACTTGCCTGTGGTCAACCACACAATTTGTTTGTTGTGCTGAGCCTGAGGAAGTTCCCAGTCAGAGCCAGCAGCAGCTTTGGCCTGAGGGGTGACAAAGGCCACGATTTGGGGGGGACACCAAGAGAGACGTGACCCCCCTGTTGATGAGACAGCACTGGGAATTCTGCTGGGCTTTGATGCAAGCTGGGCTGGGGGCTGGCCGTCCTTGGAGCATCCCTCCATCCCTTTATCCCCTGCACTCTGGCTGCCAGAGGACTTCCCACAAGATTCCCTTTCCCTTCCCTGAGCAGGAGACTCTGGAGGTGACCACTTATCCTTATTTTCCAGTGCCCAGCTGAGACAAGTGACCGGCTGTGTGCAAACTCCTCCTTTGCTCCTGTCCAGTGAAAAACCTGGAGAGTTTTAAACACCCTCTGGAAATTCTCCTGGGAAAATTCTTTGTTCAGATGGACACTTTCACTGCTCTTTGGAAACCCAAACTCCCTGCACGGAGTCAGCTGGATGGACCGAGGTGGGACACAATAGTCCCAGGGGGTGTCCAAATGTCAATACCCCGTTATTGGTCGAACTTGAGGGAAATCCAAGGAATGGTGGTGAGTCTGGATGGAAGTGACACACTTGGATCCCCACACTGTCACTGGAGAGCAATAAACTTCTCAGGCCCAGACTGTCTGACCTATTTACCCACGTGTTTTAGGAAGAGGTGATGATGTCACCGAGGGGGTTCACTGCACCTCCACTCTGAAAATGATTTTACAACATCTGAAGTGACTTGAAAGGAGCTCCAGTGCTGATGTTCATCTGGAGAACATTTAGCAGTGCATGACCCAAGATTTCCCTCTTTGCATGAGTTCAGTTGCTCCTCTGCTACTGGAGGTTTTTAAATGGGGCTGCTCAACAAAGTAGGAGCTGTTTGATGAATGAAGTTGTGCAGCCACAGCTCCACTGGTCCATCTGAGCAGATTTAAGTCGAGCTGTTGAAAAGTGAGCGAGTCCTTGTGCTGTAAACATGGGAACAGAACAGTAAATGACACGGCCACCCACTTCTTGGTCTCTTTTCACTGCCAAAGCAGTAAAAAGGGACCTTAGTGCGAGTGTGAATCCAGCTCTTGGAATGTTTTTCCATTTGCTCGTATTTACGTTAATGAACACTGACACTCCAGACTCACATTCCCAGCTCAGTACTTCACCAGACTGACCAGCAACAAAACCAAGGAGATGAGACTAAACAGATGATTTGATGAGGCTTTTATGATTATGATTATGATTATGATTATGATTATTATTTTATTCCTCTAAGCTGTGGAAGGAAAAGACAGCGGGCACACGTCTGGTTTCAAAAAGATAACAGCTCAGTTTAGAGATGGGTTTAAGGGCAGGAAAATGCAGAAATTCAAGGAAAATTGTTGTCTGCACACTCATTTAATAGGATTAGTTGGCAATGTTTTCCAGTGGGTAAAATGTTCCTCTGAAAAAGGTCAGCCTGCCTGGATAAAGTCCTGCTGCCTGACAGCAGATTGCTTTACCTTCCATTCAACCAGGAATAAAAAGATGCTGGAAAAGCGTCTTTGCTCATCAAGGAAGCTTTTAATGAGTCCTTTGCACAAATGCAGATGGACACAAGGGGGACAGGAAATGAAAAGCAGCTCCTTCGGTCCATGTGTGGGTCCGTTGTATCCCCTGTGGCCCCCCTACATCCCAAAACCACGGCACCAGTGACAGGAAAGGGCTGTGGATTGCATTTCTATCCATTTATACATAAACAGGAATGTATCCATGCGGTGAATGACCTGGGAATGTGCACTCCCAGTCCAGAAAGCTGACTGTATCCAGGGATGCAGCAAAAGAAATGGGGCCAGCAGGGCGAGTGAAGTGATTCCCACATTCCACTCCATTCTTGTGTTGCATCCAGCTCTGGAGCCATCAGAACAAGGATTTGGAGCTGCTGGAACAAGTCCAGAGGAGGCCACGGAGATGTTCCGTGGCTGAAGCCCCTCTGCTCTGGAGCCAGGCTGGGAGAGCTGGGAATGTTCACCTGGAGAAGGGAAGGACACAGGGAGAGCTCAGAGCCCCTTGCAGGGCCCAAAGGGGCTCCAGGAGAGCTGCAGAGGGACTGGGGACAAGGCCTGGAGGGACAGGACCCAGGGAATGGCTTCCGTGCCAGAGGGCAGGGATGGATGGGAGATTGGGCAGGAATTGTTCCCTGGGAGGGTGGGCAGGCCCTGGCACAGGGTGCCCAGAGCAGCTGTGGCTGCCCCTGGATCCCTGGCAGTGTCCAAGGCCAGGTTGGACACTGGGGCTTGGATTACTCTGGGATAGTGGGAGGTGTCCCTGCCCATGGCAGGGGTGGCACTGGGTGATGTTAAGGGTTCCTTTCCAACGCAAACCTTTCTAAGTTTCTGTGATGACCAGGCCGACTCCACATGTTTGAAATACGGGGTATCCCACGTGTGCTCTGAGACTGGAGGTTCTGCTTCCTTAACCTAGATAAATACGAGCTTCATCTGCCCAAATTAACTAAGCAAAGCTTAGCTGAACCTGAACTAATTTGTGTGGCTTTTTTTCCACTCAACACAGAGAACCTTGCTCTGATGAAGTGTGGGGACAATGACCACGTCCTAAAATCTCCAATCTCTGGGGTTTCTCATGCTCCCATTGCCATCCCTTAAGAAATGCAACCACAGAACTCGATTCAGTCCATTCCTGGTGTTTAGAGATTTGATGTGGAAGCTGTTTTCCACCTTAGGATATCAAAGTGTTTCATCCAGAGGCTCAGGATGGTTTTGCTGCTTGGATGACTCACCAGCTGTCAGCGTTTCCAGTGCAGATGTCACCACAAGAGGTGACTCTGCAGAGGCCACAGGCTCACCAAGTGACAGCAGAATCCTGACATCCCTCATGCCACGCTTCCACCTCCACCACCCAGGCTTTTCCCTTCCCATCCATCATCCTGATGCTCCTAGGAAGGAGATCAATCATTTCGTGCCTTGTTTTTCCACTGGGGGTGAGTCAAGCAGAGATGACTGAAGTGATTTGGACACATCCTTAGGACAGTGCCAGGAGCAAGCAGCTTTCCCAGGGAAGAGGAAGGAGCGAGACACCAACTTGTGCAAAGCAGGGATTCACTGAGGCCAGTGAGGCAATGGAAAATTTCCTGCTGTTGCAGAAAGTAGGGATAGACAGAAACATTTTATTTATGGGGAGAAAAAATTCCATCAAACCTTCCCTCTATCTTCATGCCAGTCCTTAAAAAAAATCTGCCAGGATATTCAGTGGTTAATTTGATAAGATTATTGATCCACTGTGTGCTAAAAATAATAAACACTGATTTTATAGCACGGCACAATTATCCTGACTCTTGACCCTGCACTAACCTTTCCCTGTTCCACAAGGGATAATTATCCCCTTCTCTCTCCCTAAGGAGCTACTGACCTTATCCCCTCTTCCTTGCTAGCACATCCTCTCTAGCACATCTTCCTGCTCCTCAAATATCCCCTCTGCAGGCAATTAACATCATTAGGTTACGCTCAGGACAACTTTTTCCCCACAAGTTGTTTTTAGTTTGTTTCTAGTCCCAAACCTGCAGAAGGGTTTCCCTTTCTCACCTTTCTCCAAACTCTCCTGTTCTCCTTCTCCGCCACTGACTTAATAAAAGATTGCTGAAAGTCTTTATCCATACAGTTCTTGCCTAGCTAAATCAGGGAATTTCTATCTGAAATGGGATGGATTTTAAGCCCTCCTTAAACCTGCAGGAGCTGCCTGTTGAAGGAAGTGAATTGTGGTGGTCTCGTTTCACTGGATGCTCTGTGGTAAAGCCAAGAAATCATTTTCTCTCTCAGTTTCATGGTGAGGTACAAAGAAGCCCTGACATTTTTCTGGCTGTTAATTGTTTCCAGAGCAAGACATGTCTTTGGAACAGGCCCTGGAATTATCCAGCAAGGTACATTCCCAAATGTTTCCTGAGGACACCAGTTCTCGGCATGGTTTCTCCAAGTCATGACTCCTACATTCAACAGAGCGACTTGCAACCAGCTGGATAAGACAGGGAATGGCTTTGAAAGACAGGGAAAAGCTTCCCTCTTGGAAACAGGGAAGGTCCTGATGACTGAGAGCTGATAATTGGGTTTAAAGTCATTAAATTTCACATTCTAGCTGGGTGCAGCCCCAGTGCAGAGCAAATTTTCTGCTGCAGGGTGTAGTGAGAGAGAAGCTCGCCTGTGATCCATCCACCAGAGTGTGCAGCTGGCAGCTCCCCTGGAATGTGTCCAAGGATGAGATTCCAAGATTTCTCTGTCCAAAATGAGGCGTCGAACACTTCTGTGTCTGCTTTCCTTCAGCCAGGAGTGCTGATTGCTGACATCACCCTACAAAAATGATGGAGGGAGGTTGGGCTGGGGGGCTGTGACCTGGATGGGATTCATAATTCCAGCTTCCATGCATTTGGTGGAGAAAATCCACACCTTCACTGCTAGGATGGGAAAGCTCCTTTGTGACTTCCTGTGGTGGCACAGCAGGTCAGGACACGAGACAGCACGAGGGGAAATGGCTTCAAAAGGTGCCAGATGACAAAATTGGTCACTGGAAGGATGGTCAAGCATTGGAACAAGCTCTGAAGGGAAGTGGTGGAACAGTTTCCCAGGAATTGTTCAAAAAATGAGTGGATGTGGCATTTCATGGTATGGTTTGGTGGGATTGGGTCAAAGGACTTGAAGATCTTGGAGGTCTTCTCCAAACTAAACTATTGTGTGATTCCATGGCTTTTGGACCGTGAAGTGTTTGCAGGCCTCCAGGAAAACAGACAAGTGTTTGTTAGGCTGGGTGTCCCCTTGGGAGCTGGAATTTAGAGGATTTTGGGACCTCTGTTCCAACCTACCTTTCACAGAGTGGAGCAAAGTGGTCCTGCAAGATCACCCAGTTCAGCCCATTTCATCCAGTTTTTAACCAGTTTGGATTAAATCCAAATTTACCCCTTTGCCTTCTCCACTCAAAAGTTACCTCCAGGGGAAAAATTGGGGATTTGTTGGCATGGAAAAATAAATTGTTCTCTGTGAAAGACAGAATTCCCCAGCCTGCTCTAAGCAATAAATTGAGCCCTAATCTTGGAATTTTAAATGTTGACAAAAAGACAAAACCACCACTCTGCCTTTTCTCCAAAATAAAACCAGCTCAGCCTCCCAGTTTCTGAGGGATATTTGTAGAATCTGGTCTTAAAAAATGTGGTGAAGGAGCCTCCAACCTTGTTTTCATAAATCAGCTGCAAAAAATAACAAATAAAAAATATTTAAAAAATAAAAAACATAAGTCTGTTCTTGGAGATGTTTTGTTGGAGGGTTTGGTTATTTTTTGGTTGGTTTGTTGGTTTTTGGTCCCTTGTGTTGAAATTTTTGCCTCGAATCTCCTGCATTTTTCTCATTTTAATTTAATGTCGTCAATTTTTACCCTCACTGTGATTGAAATAAAGGGATTATTCCCTTTCCTCCTGGACAGATACTCCCAGTCTGATATTAATACACTGGATTCAGGAAATGCCACGAAAAAAATGAAGGAATATTATAGGAGAAGCAATTCTGCAGATTTTTGTAAAGCTTTCCCAACGGGTAGAAGTTTTTCCTACAGATGTTTCATGCCCATTTATATCCAATAAAATCACAGGAATGAGCACCCTTTGCTTTTTGTCACATCAGCAGCACAGGGTGACACTTCTTTGGCAAAAAGTTCTTCTTACAGAAAAAAAAAAAAGAATATTTGGCAAAAATAAATTATGAATTTGTTATTCTTAGCAAAAGACTCATTAAAGTCTCTGAGCAGACCTGAAAAGGAAGCCCAGGTTACCTTGACAGTTTTAACTTAAACTCCCGAGAAACTGGGGGTTATTTTCAAAATCAGTTTTTAATTTTGGGTTTGGGCTTCAAAAAAGATTAATTTAAAAATATTGAAATCCAAACACTGAAGCAAAATTCATCATTTCTCTGCAAGAGAAGAGCGTCTGAACTCACTTTCATCTTTCTTTTTCCAAATTATCAATAAATTAAAGAGGAGACATTTGAGTCTCCAACACTCTGGGCATTTTTAAAATTATTATTTTTATATAATTCACACTCTGAAAGCCATGGGCTTCTCTTTTTCAAGGAAGACAAGTCTGGATGAGGGAAGAAATGCAGCAGTGCCTGGTGTTAACCACGGTTGGCATCTTCTCCCTGATGGCACAGGGAAGTGTTGTGCACTCACAGGTATTTGGACGGCTGTGAGGAATTCCAGGAGGAAATTAAAAGGGAGAAAAATAAAGGAGAGCTGGGAAAGCCCCGTGCTCTGTATCAAAAGCAACACTCATGTTTAATGTCTGAGGACATAAATTTTTTATTATTATAACCAGTCCTCGTTAAACCAGTCAACAAGGTTAGAGACAAGGAAATTAATTACAGCCTCTACCAACATTTAGAGCAAAAGTCTGGGAAATGCATGGAGTAATTTGAGGCTCCTTTCTTCCTTCTGCTTCACTGCTGAATCCACAGGGGATCCCCAAAATCTGCTCTGGGCCACGAGAGGCAAAGCGCTCCTTAGGAGAGCTTTCCTAAGGAAAAGCAGGAGTTCTAGCAGGGAAAGGAGGAGTTGGTCAGAAAGATGTGTTTTAATAGGATGCTGTCTTCATGTTTTCCTGGGATTTAGGATTTCCCAGATTTTCAGCACTGACCCACTCGATCATCCCTAAACCTGGACTTCCACGGGTGGTAGAACTGAAAACATTTGGAAACAGATGAAGCCAAAGTCTTGTTCAGCTATGGCTCTTTTCTCCCCATGTTTGTGTGTGTCCTCAGTCCCTTTTTGGGGATTTTTTTCCTGCTGCCATGAAAAATGGGACAAGGCCTGACACATTTGGTTAATTGAGTCATTTTGGCCAAGAAGGATGGCTTCCATTGACAGGAAGGTCCTGTTGGAAGTGGCATCTCCCACATGCTCATTCCCTCCTGATCACAAATCCACAGCTCTCTATTGCCTCACACCTCCAGATCCCAAAGGATCCACAGAATCCTGGAATGGTTTGGTCTGGAAGGGACCTTAAACACCATCCAGTTCCACAGGAAGGGGACCTTCCACTAGCCCATGTTTCACCTTTTCTCCATTGAAGCTTCTGGGTTATTATCTTGTGATCACCAGTTTGCTCTTCCTCTTCATATTCCACAAAATCCCAGATACCCTCATCTTTTGTACTTCAGCGTCCAAGTAGTTTACATTACATTTTCTCCAGTTTTCCCCTGTTTTTGCCCAGTTCGTATCAAGCACAGTCCCAATCAGCGAAGGCGCTATCAGAGAAGAGGATTTCCTTGTTGTGGAATCACTCCTGTAAAATCTTCAGGTTCGGGAGGCACAGGGGTGTTGCAGCTCCTCCTTTGGAATTTGGACAAGAACTGTGTGCAGTTCTGATGTCCTGAGTCCCTCCCAGCTCAGGGCTGGTGTTCTCCACTTCCCAAGAGTTCCAAAGATGCCGAGGAAGCAAAGGAAGTGAAAATAAACCTTGTGAGACACATACCCTACAAAACACAGGGAGGAAACTCTGTTTGGCAGGTGGGAACGGAGAAACAGAGCAGGGAAAGGAAGGAGAGAAGGGTCTCCTTTCCATCCATCTGCTCTCTCTTTCATTGCACAACCTGATTTGATTTATGGCTCTGTGAGGCACTAATTCCGCAGTGTTGACACCCGAGAAACTCTGGGAAGAACCACTTCCACCGGAGACAAATGGATTCAGTTTTCTCTGGCACAGCTGAGGAACATTCCCAGGGCAGAGTAGCTGCTTGGGAGCCGCAGTCTTTGGGGCTCAAATCCCGGCTGTGGGCTTGGATCCACGTTTGCACCACATCTCCAGTTGGCCTCATTTGTTTATCCCCCCCTCTGGTGGGTTAAGCTTTCGGATGAAGACATCTGGATTTGGTTGTCCAGGTGAGCAGCAGCCTGTCAGCTCTCTGTGGACACTGTGGGGATCCAAGGCTTGATTCCATCACCGCACGGAGTCATCCAGTGCTGTTTGAAAGACCTTGGGATATCGGGAGCATCTGCACAGGGTGGGAGATGCGACCGAGGACCTACAGGACACTCGTGTCCTTCTGCAGCACCAGCTGGGGGCAAGTTACTCCAGGGCATCTCAGATGGTTCTCAATGTCTGTATTTCCTGGAATCATGGAATATCCTCATTTGGAAGGGGCCTAAAATTATCATGGAGTCCAGCTCCTGGCCCTGCACAGCCCCAGCAATCCCACCCTGTGCATCCCTGGGAGCATTGTCCAAATGCTCCTGGACCTCTGGCAGCCTTGGGGCCGTGACCATTCCCTGGGGGGCCTGTTTAGTGCCCCAGCATCCTTTGGAGGAAGAACCTTTTCCTGATATCCAACCTAAACATCTCCTCTATCTGTACAGAGATCCCCTCTGCATTCCTGGTGTTTGGACTGCTGTACCAAAAGGATATTGGTCAACACATCCAGCTATGACCAGGAAGTGATTTCACCAAACTTCAAAAAGGCCTCTGACTCTGGTCCTTTTGACATTTTGCTGTTGTGGTCACACCTCATTTTAGGTGTCTGATCCTCGTTAACTGGATCCCTTCCATGAAATAACCTGAAATGCCAGACATTCACTTAGGGCTCAAAAGAGGAAAAATGCATCTAAGAGCAGAGGAAAAATGGAAACCACTACTAACAGCCAGAAAATAAAATAAAAGCTGCTGTCAGGAGGTTAAATTTCTAAAACAAAATTCTAACATTTCTAAAAGATTTATCTATGAGTGTCTCAACACAATTTTCTGAGAGCAGGTGTAATAATGGTTCACTGAGTGCAGGGACTTGGACATGTGGACCCAGGACAAAACCTCTTCTGTGTTTCAGGCCACACCATTCTCTCCTAACCTGAGCTGTGTCCTCTGTCAAAGTCTGTTCTTTCTTCAAAATACTTCACCTAAGCCCAAAAATAATCATTATATCAGTACTTGTACTCCACGTTGTGCTGTCTCCTTTGGTCTCTTGTTTCATGTGGATCAAAATCCTTTAACTGATTTAGGGGACAGAGGTCTTGGTGACATCAGAGGCAAAAATAACCTTGTCCCATCACCATGTGAGGTTTGCTGCTCCCATGGGATGCTGGGAATCCTTTGAATTGCCACAGAGTGGTGATGAACTGACAGGGAAATGTGGATGTGAGTTTGGGAGCCAAAGTTTGGGGGAAGATGATGCTGAAGAGCCTCTTGGGTCTCGAGTGGTGTCAGGCTACAGCACCAGTGCCAGCCACAGGCACTCCTGGAGACTCGTTGCAGGGATTTTGGGAGAACTCTGTCCTTTGGAGGGACATTGGGATAACCTGTGCTACTGGAAGCGGCAGCACCTTTATTTAGGGAACAGAACTCCTTCCTCTGAGAGGCATAAATGTGCTAAGCCTGAGCACACCCTGCTCACCTGGAGCTGCTGCCACGGGTCCTGTGTCACATCTGCCAGCCCCATGCAGATGTTCCAGACACGCAGAGGCATCTCCAATGGCTCTGTAGACCTGAAATTTGGCAAAGCATCCAGCTGTACGTTTCTAATTAAAGTGCCGGGGTTTGTTTTCTGCACAGCAGAGAGAAGCAATCCATCACTGCTGTCTGAAGCACTTTGAGTGGATCAGCCCCTGGAGGCACCAGTTTCTCTGGAACACGAACAGACAATGAGGACACGATCCAGTTCCCCAAACACAGACATCTCGTGCCATGGAGGATGTCTGGGAATTCACACATGGCTGGCAGGTCCAGCTCAGGCCCCTTGGGAAGGCAAAATCCTTCTGCAATGGCAGATGGAGAGCAGATGAGTTTGGAAGGACTGAAGCACCTAAAGCTGAGCCCGCGATTTAGGGAAATGTAGGATTTTTAAGCCCATCCTGGTGGGGTTGAGCAGCTTTCCTGATCCCTGTGTTATTCCCCCTTCCCATCTAAGCCAGAGCAGCCTGGACACTTCAGTCTGGGCTCAGGCTGCTGCCAGTGATTCATTGCACTCACACCACACCCAGCACAGGGGAGCATCGAGTTTCAGGGGCTTTTCTGAAAATTTCACTGCTCACACCACAGCCTCCTTCACCAGCGCGGCACCAGCGCTGCCATTTGCAGAGGGGTTAACCCCTGCACCAAAAAAACCTGTGGGCTGCCCACTAAAAATGCACTTACAGAGCTCAGAGAGGCACTAAAATACACCTAAAATGCAAATCACAGCAGGGAGAGGCACTAGAATAAAAAGCTTTCTGGTAGCAGTTTCATTTTTTACTTTTTTTCTCCATTGCAGAGCTAAAATTTAGCCCTGTTTTTCATATCAAGCCTGTTTGGGGGTTTTGTTTTTCTGTGTATTCCATCATGCAGCAGGTTATGTGCTTACAAGGAGTTCATGTCAAAAGGCCATAAAAATGAAAAATTAGCGTTGTCTTTGCAAAAAATAAAAAAATAAAAAATAATAAAAAAAAGAAAATAAAGAATGATTTAGCAGAGGATAATTTGGCTTCTCCTTAAGGCCTGAGTTGGGCATTGATTTGTATTTGAATTTTGCACAGGAGTTATGCAACTCCCTGGATGGTGCTTAGAGCTTAAAGGATGAGGTGGTGACAAATGCTGGGAATGACATGGGAGGAAAAAACGGATTTTGCTACGTGAGCCATCAGGTTGTCCTGAGAGCAATCCATTTTGGGAAGGACTGACGCAGACAGGAATGACCGCCTCACACTCAGCTTTATGTCCCCTTGGAAGTGTGGCCCACAGATTGCCCAGAAAAAGGAGGAGAAGGGAGAAATCCAAATTATTTCTGACGTCTCCTCCAAAAATGTGAGATCCCCCACTAATTGTGGCCAGATGTTGTAGTAGGGAATGAGAAGGAAAATCTGTTTTATCCTCACTGAAGGTAGCAAAGCGTGGAAGAGTTTCACATCAGCTGCAGCTGAGGGGGAAAACCAAGTTTTTTCCAGAAACTGTGGAATAATGAGAAGGAAGGAGCGGATTTTGGGAGTCCAGTCCTGCTAAAGGACTCAAGGCTCTTGACTTGAATAAATTAAATAAATATTAACTGAACTTTCCAGGAATCCTGAGATGAAAATTGACTCTTTTAGGTTGGAGGGTTAATTTTTTGTTCTTTTTTTCCTTTCCTTTGAAGCCAGTTGACACTTTTTTATGGAAAGGAAGCTTGGTTTGTTTGTTTATTGAAGAAAAAATGGTAATTTAATTGCTCTTAGGTAAGAGAAAGGTAATCATCAACCAAAATTTGGCAATATAACGTCTCTGTGAACGACCTGACTTTCAAATCGCTTGTTCCCAGCATGATCCAGGTTTGATCCCTTTGTTTTTCCCTCAGACCCAGCTTTTAACTCCTGTGACACAAATTTTATTACTTTCACCCTGTGTCTAAGGCAGCTCAGAGAGAAATTGTCTGTATTTCTGCACCTGGTAGAAAGTGTCGACACCACTCTGAGACAGACTTGTCCAAATTCAAGGCGTTTCCATGGTCATTGACCAATTTAGGATCCCAAATCCCTTACACTCCATCCCGATAATATCACCCTGATGGAGTTGTTTTTATGGTGGCAAATTCCTAAATGTCCCATGTAGAATTCCCCCTTGAGGTGGTCCAACATTCACTCTCCCAGGTTTCAGCCACCAGGTCATTTTACTCCTCCAAAACCACCATCAGAGGAGTCTCCTTCCACAAACTCAGCCTTAATCTGGATTTAACTCTCAGCACACCTCAAATCTGTGCCTGGTTTATGTCCCAGCAGAGGTTGGCAGCTGCATTTTAGTCCTGACTCTGTATAGATCTTGTGCTAGTAAAGATGCCTAAATATAATCCCAGGATTATCTATTTCTGTCTGGACACATCCATAGGAAGTTTTCCACCATTCCCCCATCCAGCTGGAACCCCAAAGACTTCAGCTGAATTATATCCCAATCCTTCAGAGCTTGGATGGTTCTCCAGCGTTAACGACACAGGTCAAAGTGTAGGAGCAAAGCCTTGCTAGGCTCAAGACCAAGGTTTGCAGAAATGAAGCCTAATCTGAGCTCCTGGCTGGGTGAAAGCAAAGTTTCCCTCTAAACCAGCTTCATTCCAGTGCCCTTTCTACTCCTGCTGTGTTTTGATTATTGAGGGGAGGTTAATGAGCGTGAGGGAGATAAGAGTGACTCAAAAGACATTTAAGATAAGAAAGGTCAGAAGACCACAAATATCAAACTGATTTAGGACTCGATTCCAGCTCTACCTCACCCAGCTCTTTTAGTGTGATTCCCTTTCAACAAAGTGCCATAAAAGCAATCGGGATTTATGATCCTTTGGCAAAGTCAAGCAATCGTTTCCATAAAGTGCTGCAGACAGCCTGACCAAAGAAACTTCTGGAGCCAATGTCCAGGGGCTTCCACATTCCAGGGATGCTTTAAAGCCCAGTGGTGTTTGTAATTCTCCACAAGCCCCAAGACTAAGCTGTGATCAGGGCAAAACCATCCCAAACTCTTCAGATGTCACTCAGGAGTCACAGGATGGATCAAAACCAGCGTGAGCAGCAGGCTGAGGGAGGGAGCTCTCTCCTCTGCTCTGTTCTCCTGAGGCGCCACCAGCAGTGCTGCTCCAGCTCTGGAGCCACCAACATCAAAAGGACCTGGAGCTGTTGGAGCAAGTCCAGAGGAGGCCATGGAGCTGCTCCCAGGGCTGGAGCCCCTCTGCTCTGGAGCCAGGCTGGGAGAGCTGGGAGTGTTCCCCTGGAGAAGGGAAGGACACAGGGAGAGCTCAGAGCCCCTTGCAGGGCCTAAAGGG
The DNA here is from genome assembly GCF_009650955.1 of Corvus moneduloides. Taxonomy (NCBI): domain Eukaryota; kingdom Metazoa; phylum Chordata; class Aves; order Passeriformes; family Corvidae; genus Corvus; species Corvus moneduloides. The sequence continues at coordinate 1,822,371 of NC_045476.1, forward strand.
GCTCCAGGAGAGCTGGAGAGGGACTGGGGACAAGGCCTGGAGGGACAGGACACAGGGAATGGCTTCCCAGTGCCAGAGGGCAGAGATGGATGGAATATCCCTGTGAGGGTGGGGAGGGGCTGGGCTGGAATTCCCAGAGCAGCTGTGGCTGCCCCTGGATCCTTGGAAGTGTTCCTGGACAGCCTGGATGGGGCTTGGGTCACCCTGGGATAGTGGGAGGTGTCCCTGCCCATGGCAGGGGGTGGAATGAGATGGTCTTTAAGGTTCTTTCCAACCCAAATGTTTTATCATTAACTGGAATTACAACAACTCAGTTTGAGTGATGAGCATTTACCTGATTACCTCAGAGCACAATCCAGAATTCCCTGTATTCAGCAGAAGGGATTGATGCCCTGTTCATCCTGATGGTCCAGGGTGGGGGTATTTCTCCATACTATTCCCGGAGATCTCCCCAAATCCCATAGAAGACTTTGAATTTTCCTTTTTTCTTCTTGGGTTTGGCATCTCTGATTGTAAAGTCAGGCCAGTGACTGAGCAGGGGTGGGGAAGGGAAAACTTAGTGAGGGTTGGCGGTGCTTGGATACTCATATGGAAAAATGTTTGTGATGGATAAATTGGAGAAATTGTCATTCCTGTCCTGAGATCTGTGACAAAGGTCATGGAAATAGAAAAAGTCCTTTAAATGTGATGTTACAACTTCTGAGGGACAATTGATATCATAGGAAATATTTGCCTGGGTCTGTTCATGGAATCAAGGAATGGTTTGGATTGGAAGGGACCTCAAAGGTCATCCAGTTCTACCCCCTGCCATGGGCAGGAACACCTCCCACTATCCCAGAGTAATCCAAGCCCCATCCAACCTGGCCTTGGACACTTCCAGGGATCCAGGGGCAACCACAGCTGCTCTGGGCACCCTGTGCCAGGGCCTGCCCACCCTCACAGAGAAAAACTGCTTCCATATATTTAATTTAAACCTAATCTATTTAAATTTAAAGCCGTTCATTTAAATTTATGAGATTATATCTGCTTCCCAAATCTCCAGCCCTCAAGAGTGAGAAAAAGGAGCTCTGAGCTGTTTTGCTGGAACCTCATGCTCCAAGCAGAAATCTGCCTAAATTTGCGGAAATCCTGAGGAAACAGGTCCAGGAGTTGTCAGGAACATTCCTCACTTCAAAGACTCATCCCTGTCCTGAAAACCTCCTCCAGAAGTGAACTGGGAAACCACAAGAGTGCAAAATCCTTGGGAAGCCGGATGCCTACCCAAAAGACAGCAAAACAAGCGCTTAGCTTAGAAATTGGTGACATCTCTAAGAGAAAAAGTCACATCTTGCTCTCTGAATTTATTATCAGAATGGACTTTGCGGAGTGCTTTGGGCATTCCAGAGCCTTTATCCTTTCCAAAGCTTTTGGAAATGACAGGAAAAAATATCAAAGCACCTTTCAGCCCGAAATTTGTGGCGAGGTAAAAGTTCCTTCTTCTTCCTTATCAAGACACTGGTTAATTGTGATGAAAGGTGCAGTAAATGAGAAGCAGAACAAAGCTCACTCAGCAGATTTGCTGGTTCGGGTGTTTCACCCTTGGAAAGAGAATCCCAGCATTGGGACAGCTCAGGGAAAACCACGTTGTGGGGCTTTTCCAATGAAGACTTTTCCTGTCTTTGCTTCTACCTTTTCCTCCCGGATTCTGTGGAAGAGAAGGATGAAAAGTAAACTCCGAGAGCCGTGAAGCTGTTTGGAAAGGCCATAAAATGTGTAACATTTTACAACAGGCCATAATTCTTTTTTTTTTCCCAAGCATTATCTCCACTCCAGGTTATTTTATGGCTTTCTTTGTGCTTCTTATAAGGGAAGTTGGGCACTTGGATCAGCCAAGTCAGGGCATGTTAAAAGGCACCGTGGTACTTTGCCCACTTCTTTTAAAGTCAATGAATCACCCGGCTGGTGACATTCCCAGTTTTCCCTCAGAAAACAGGGAGGAATCCTTCTGCACGTTCTCCTCCTGTCCTGGAAATTCTAATTTTAATTTTAAGATGCTCTTACATGTTTTTTTTATTCCCTTTAGAAAGAATTTCTTTTAGAAATATTTCGATGAACTTTTTATCTGGTTTTCTCCAGGAATTTTAAGGGAAGGCTGAGTTGGCTAACTCAGGATCCGGACCTCTCCACCTGGATTTGTAAAAGCTGATTCCTACTTCACCACTCAAAATTCCTACAGTAAACACGGGAAATTAGGGAAATATGTTGAAAATAGGAGCAATCAGGGTGTGCAGCTTTCAGATCCAGGATGTTTTCCTGAATTTAGGAGCCCCAAAGGGCACTGGGTCTAACCTGGCACGTGTTATATGACCATAAACCGGCCTTTGGTCCCTTGTTCCTACTGAAATTCAGGAAAACTTGGACTCACGTTGCAAATAGAGACTGGCAATGCCATGATTTACAGCAAGGAGGAGACCCTCAAGAGGGTTTTTATTCCATGGTCCCCATTATATTTATTTATAAATAATGATGAGAAAATGGGTTTGAACAAAAAAGCTAAAACCAAAATAAATAAATCTAAAAAACCCCCCAAACCCAAACAATAAAAACTCCAAGTCTCGCTGATGACTTTCGTTTGGGAAATTCTTAAGGAGTGTGGTTGATATTTTCTTTTTGTGAGTCAATTTTCTTCCTTCCTACCCCTTGTTCACCCCTTGGCTTTGTGTGACTGAAGAATTTGATGACAAAGTTACGGAGAAAACCATAAATGGAAGAAATTGGGAATTGCAGCAAAATGATCCCATCCCTCTGAAATTTCCAAGTTCTGTCCAAAGTGACTGGTAAGTGGATAAAGTCTTGCCCTTTAGGAAAAAAGAAGTCAAGGGATAAACGCTCCAAGACATTTAAACACCTCTTGAAATCCCATTCAGGCATAATAAAACACTGGGGATTTTGGTATAGAAAAGAGTCAAATAAGAAGCTGAAAGTCAAATAAATAAAATATAAATTAGCCACTTTAATTCAGTCAAAACATAGAAAACATAACCCCATTTGTGAGGGATTTGACACCTCCATCTCATATTAATATATTTAAAAGGGCAGCTCAGTGGCTTTATTTTAAATTAAATATTGAATTTTAATAGAAGTAAGGACAGGATCCAATTTTTGGATGATGATGGCTGGCATCAATGAAAAGGATCACAAAAAATTGGTGACAAGGATAAAAACTCCGGGGATTTTTCTTTCCAAACCTGTTAATGTGCACAGGGGACATCAGATCGAGGTTCAGCTTCCACTCCCTTCCGCAGGTGTCTCTCCCAGAGAATTCCAAACTAACAGTGGATTCAGGTTTTCCTTAATCCCTATGGATATGCAAAAACCCCTTCACCAATGAAACAGATGCTGTGCTGATTACTTCCAATTAAAGCCCACTTTTGTCTACTCAACTTACATATTTACCAATAAATTCCAAATTCAAATGAAACAGTTTCTGTTGTTATCACCCGAAAATGTATTTTTAAATTCCTTGTAAATTTGTCTTTTCTCATTAGATGTTTTTGCAGCGTTTCACGAAAATTCTGGAGGTTTGTAGCTGAAATCTGATCCTTCTTCAGGTCACAACTATGATCTAAATTTAGAAGCAATTTAAGCATCTCCAGTTTGGATTTTTTTTCTGCAGCAGGGCCTCAGTCCAGTACTTAAATTGTAAATTCCCTCAAAACCAGACAACAGTTCATTTTTTCTTTGGAATATGAAGGCAATCCATCTTTTGTAAACCCTTAAATGCTGGATTTCAGCTGTTCCTTCGCTTCTTTTAGATTTTGCTGTGTGTGGCCACTTCCATATTTACAACCAGATTTACAAGGTGAAATGGAGGCTGTGGAATAAATGGTCTCAAGTACTGCAAAGCTCTGTAAAAAAGGTCCCCCACAAAGTCATAAAAATGATGCATCTGCCCGAGATATTCCAGGGCCTTTTCCATCCAGGCAAATGGAGTTTTTGTCCAGCAGTAATTCCTGCAAACCTCGCTCATAAATATGCACTAATCAGTGTTGAGGGTTGCTCAAGTGGATCATAATTTTCCAGCTGAACTTGCCTTTGTTGCCACTATTTTAGTGGATAGCTGACACTGAATTATTTCCAGGGATATGAAAGAATTGCCTCCCAGGGAAAGATAATTCCTAGGATTAAAGCACTTTAGAGAAGACACATTACAGGTGAGCTGGCATCTGAGTTCCTCCTGGTGCAGACTCAGCAGATTTGGATAAAATTCCCCTGGGAAGTGATAAGATAAATCAGGTCAAACCCAAAAAAGTTCGCTTCATGCCAAGCCTATCTGGTGGATCCAGAGGAGATGAAAAATAATTGAGTAAGAATAATTCCCAGATGAAAGGAGGATACAGATAATTAATAACAGAGATACCGCCTTGATTAATAATTCTGCTTATCATGTTCACACTGCAAAAAGCCGACCACAATCCTCCTTCCCAGTCTGGCTTTGAGGCTGAAAGTTCAGACGTGGAGGTCTAAAGACACGAAGTGGGAGCTTTATCTTGCCTAACTTTATCAAAATTGTATTATATTCCATAGGAGATTGGCCTATAATTCACCTCTAATCACTAGAGAGAGATAGGCTCCTGGAAGGCATGGAAAATAGGGAAGGAAGCATTGGAAAACGGTTCAGCAGAGGAAAAGGCAGCTTTGGGGTTTTTAAAAAATATTTAAATAATTTTCTTTTCCTATATCAATGATCTGTTTTTTAGTGGCAGCCAGAACAGGAATCTGTTGTGTCTTAAAGAGTCAAATCCATTACTGGAAGCAATCTGGACATGGAAAGACGGCCAGGAATATTAAAACCCCATTTTGAGATATATTTAATCTGTTTAAAATAAAAAGCCAAGAGGAAAAAAAAAAGGGGAGGGCAGGGCAAAAGAAATTCTAAAATTGATTAAAAGACAATGATTTTCTCTTGAAAATTGCTGCTTGGATCCAGAATTTTTGTTTCAATGGAATATACTGGATTTACGGTATGAAAAAGGACAGAACAGAATGGATTCAACCTCGCTGAGGAGCTCTCACAATTATAAATACAGATGTACATTGATTTATTCAAAAGAAAATCAAATTTTAGAAGCTACCACAGGGTAAAAAATCATCTCACTCCATGGGCAGGGACACCTCCCACTGTCCCAGGTTACTCCAAGCCCTGTCCAGCCTGGCCTGGGATCTTCCAGGGATCCAGGGGCAGCCACAGCTTCTCTGGGCACCCTGTGCCAGGGTCTCACCTCCCTCACAACCAGGAATTCCTTCCCAATATCCCACCTAAATCTGTCCTCTTACACCTTAAAGCCATCCCCCCTTGTCCTGTCTCTCCATGTCTTTGTAAATAATCTCTCTCTATCTTTGTTGTACGTTCCCCTCCCTCCTGGAAGGCAAAAATTAGGGGAAAAACTCTCAGCTCCCTTAAATAGTCTTGAAATACATGGAATTATCTTTTCAAGGTTTCTATCTTTACCCAGAACTCCTCCACTTGGATTAATTACGAATGAAAGACATTCTTTAAGTTTTAGAGGTGTGAATTAAGTGAGACGAATCCAGAGTGCTTTAATGGTTTATCTTTCGGGGGGTTTTAGTGCAATAAGGTGTCAGATGTAGTCCAGAGCTTTAAGAACTAAAACCCTGACCTAATTTAAAGAACAGCATAGGGACCATGCGTGGTTTTTTCCACACTTACTCTGAGTTTGAGATTTGCTGTGCCCAAGGGTGCCACAACAAATGAGAACAGAGTGAAAAGGGCCCATAAAATATGAATTCAGGCTGCTATGACACAAATCTAAATGTCAGGAATCCGGCATTATGGAAGTCAGGAAAAACCGGGATGAGTCAATCCCCGAGGTGAAAGAATTCAGCCAGATTAATCAATGGAGTCCACAGAGACTGGAATGCTCAGATTATTCCTATAACATAAAACCAGACATAAAAAAAATGCAGGAACATTAATTGTGACTCAAAGAAAAGGTTAAAAATGAGCCATAAGGAAATTATGACATTGTCTCTATTGCCAAACCTGGAAATTTCATTGCGAGTCTTAAACTTCTCAGTATCTGCATTTTAAAGCTTTATATCTTAGTGATTCTATGGAACTCGTGATCTTTCCTGGATAATTTTGTTAAAAAGAAGCAAAAAGCATTTCACAAAAGCAGTGACCCAAAAAACAAAAATAAACGTGAGCATCCAGGAGGAAATTCTGATATTTCGAAATGGGCTTTCATGGTGAAATAAGACCAAAATCTGGAGACCTTTCACAGAACACAAAGTTCCAGTGGTAAAAATTGTCTTTCAGAAGTGGAAGAAGTATAATTTTGAGGCAATTTTATAGACAAGTAGGACTTACCCTTGTTAGAAACAGCAGCTTGGAGCTGCTCTTTTAGGATATATTCCCTTTAGGTGTTGGCTTCCTTAACCATCTTAATTTTTCCATGAAATAGTCCTGGGTATCTTCCAAATTATCATGAGGATCAGCAACGTGTGGGACAGGCTGGTGTCACCAGAGCTGCAGTCCCACAGCTCTACACCTGGTAGGTGGCCCTGATCCGAGGATAAAAGGGAAAACAGCTCCCATGTCACAATTACAGAATTCCGGAATGGTTTGGGTTGGAAGGGACCTTAAAGCTCATCTTATTCCACCCCCCTTCCATGGGCAGGGACACCTTCCACTAGTCCAGGCTGCTCCAAGCCCCGTCCAACCTGGCCTTAGACACTTCCAGGGATCCAGGGGCAGCCACAGCTGCTCTGGAAAATCCATTCCAGGGCTTCACCACCCTCCCAGCCAGGAATTCCCAATTCCCAATCTCCCATCCAGCCCTGCCCTCTGGCACTGGGAAGCCATTCCCTGTGTCCTGTCCCTCCATGCCTTGTCCCCAGTCCCTCTGCAGCTCTCCTGGAGCCCCTTTAGGCCCTGCAAGGGGCTCTGAGCTCTCCCTGTATCCGTCCCTTCTCCAGGTGAACATTCCCAGCTCTCCCAGCCTGGCTCCAGAGCAGAAGGGCTCCAGCCCTCAGGCCATCTCCAGGTCCTTCTCCAAGAGTTCCACGTCCTTCTGGTGTTGGACTCCAGATCTGAACACGTCACTCCAGGTGGGATGTCAGGAGGGAAGAGTGGAGGGGGACATTCACCTCCACAAACAGAGGTGACATCCCAGCAAGGCAAAGCAGCATCAACAGTATTGCAGCAATATTAACACCAAATAAAAACCAAATTGGCCATTTCTTCATGGAAATCTGAGGGTGCCTCATGGATTTCAAGGAATACAGGACCATCACTAGCTACAGAGATTTAGGAAACTTCTTTTTCCTGCCTGTAGATGGGGAAAATATATCAAAATTGTGATGTAGAAGACTCTTGTTTGGGCAATCCACTACCAGACAACATTCCAGAAGGAATCCTGGGCTAGACCTGACACCTACCACCATCACAGAATTTTCAGACAATCCATCTGTTTTAGCATGGATTCAATGTAGGCGTTTCCATTTTTATCCAGGATAAACCTCACTCTGAATCTTGGTGATGGTTGCAAGTGGGAGATCTGAGTCACTTCTTGGCTCGCTCCACTCTGAGGTCAGAAACAAAAGCAGAGTTGCCCCAGGAGAAGGTAATCTCTGAAAAATTGGGATTAAATCTATCCCCGTTATTCTCACTTTGTGGACTTTGAGAGTTCAAGTCCTTCAACGTTTAGGATTTCCCTGGAAAACAGGGATTGAGAGCTCAGTTGCTCTAGAGTTTCTCTGCAGTAGTTTTTGGTGAGCTGAACTAACTTATAGAGAGGACAACGAGGAATGGCTTCAAAGAGAAGGAGAGTGGATTTCGAGTGGGTTTAGATGGTGTATTGGGAAGGAATTGTTCCCTGTGAAACTGGTGAGGTCCTGACACAGTTTGCCCAGAGAAGCTGTGGCTGCCCCTGGATCCCTGGCAGTGTCCAAGGCCAGGTTGGATGGGACTCGGAGAAACCTGGGATTGTGGAAACTGTCCCTGCCCATGGCAGGGGTTTGGAATGAGAAGATCTTTAAGATCCCTTCCAACCCAAACCAAACCATTCCATGATTCCTTTCCATAATCTTCCCCACGATGAGCACCCAGTTCCCTCCAGCTACACCTGCACATTTTTTCAAACCCTTCTGTGCATTCCCTGGGAAAACCAACGTGATCCCTGGGAAAAATAATCGGATTTTTCCAGGCTGTTTATCTGTGAGAGCAGCACAGCACCTGATGGAGATGGGCTCACTCTGGGTGTCCTGATGGAGCCTGGCTCTGTGTGTTCACACCAGCAGGAAAGAACTTGAGGGAAGCATTGCGCATCGGGAATGCACTTTCCAAATAAAACTGTTCTTTCCGGAGCCCTGGCTGCTTCCCTTGCCCAGCCTGACTCCAAACACCCAGGCACAGATGGTTGGCAAAGCTCAGACCAGCTGTGACCAACAGAGAGTCCTGGAAAACCTTGGCACAGGTGTAATTTTGGGGGCTTTTGGAACAGGAACTACTCGAACGAGGCTCATACACCTAATTTGAGGCTGGCACAGTCTGTGGCCATAACTCGTGAGGACGTTTTTAGGGGATTTGTTTGATTTGAGTCAAAGCAGTTTCTCCGTGCCCTCTCCTCCTGTTCCCAGCTCAATGTCATCCTGATTAATACTGTCAGTGGAGGAGATGAATTCAGGGAAAAGGTTTTCCTCTTGGCCTGAGGTGGGGCTGTGGCTCTTCCTCCGCAGCTTGCGTGGAAGTTTGGGCTGCTCCTGACAGCACCCAGGTGGCCACGCTTGGTGATGTTGCTTCCCTTCTTGGTGGGTGGCTCCGAGTGTCAGACAGGGGTGGAATCAAGGCCTTGGAGCATGTGCCAAGGACTTATTTTAGTTGGGATGAGATCAGAGTAGTTCCCTTGGAAATGCTGGAGGAGCAGAGGACGGCTGTGATGTAACACAATCCCTCTTTATCAACTTGAAGGATCCAAAACTCCTTGTCCCAGGTCCCACCACCACAATGGTGAGTTGTCCTCCCTGCACTTGGTAGAACCAGCTTTTCCCAGTTCACTTCCCACCTCACTTCCCAGGAACTTGTCTGCTACCTTCAGCCTTCCCAGCTTGTCCATCTTCCTCACCTTCCTCCACCATCACCATCTTGGCATCGTGCCCAACCCTTGGGTTATTTCGGGTTATTTCACACCAGACAAATCCCTCAGGAAGAATGATGTGGGCTTGGTTCATCCGTGCACTGCTCTCTGGAGTCCTTTGGGACACAGATGGAATTCTGAGTGTTTGACACCAGCCTTGCAGAGCAGCAAACGGAATCCAGAGAGGATTGAGGGCACTGGGCTGAGTGGTGCTGTCGACATTCCTGAAGGACAGGATGCCGTCCACAGGGACCTGGAGAAGTGGGAGAAGTGGCCCATGGGAATCTCATGAGGTTTAACAAGACCAAGTGCAGGTGTGTTACTGGGTCAGGGCAAACAGTGGGATCAATCCAGGCTGGGGAAGAACAGATGGAGCAGCCCTGGGAAAAGGACTTGGGAGTGCTACTGGGTGAGAGCTGGACGTGCCCTGACCATATTCACTGGAACCCAGAAACCCAACTGTGTCCCAGGCTGATCCCACAGCCTGGGCAGCAGGCAGGGGGGGAATCTGCCCCTCTGCCCCACTCAGGTGAGGCCCCATCTGCAGAGCTGCCCCAGCCCTGGATCCAGCACGGGAAGGAGCTGGAGCTGCTGGAGAGAGCCCAGAGGAGGCTCCAGGGGGATCAGAGGGATGGAGCAGCTCTGCTGGGAGGAAAGGCTGGGAGAGCTGGGAATGTTCAGCCTGGAGAGGAGAAGCTCAGGGGTGACCTCACTGTGGCCTTCCAGGACTTGAAGGAGTCAACAGGAAAGATGGAGAGACAACTTCCAAGGGCATGGAGTGACAGGACACGGGGAAATGGCTTCAAACTGCCAGAGGGTTGGATGGGATATTGGGAAAGAATTCCTCCCTGTGAGGGGGGTGAGGCCCTGGCACAGGGTGCCCAGAGCAGCTGTGGCTGCCGCTGGATCCCTGGAAGTGTCCAAGGCCAGGTTGGGCATGACTTTGATCCCCTTGGGATGGTGGAAGGTGCCTCTGCGCATGGCCAGGGGTGGGAATGAGATGATCTGGAAGGTCCTTTCCAACCATTCTGTGGTTCTCTGACTCTGTGATTTTAAATGAGATTTGATACCTGTCCCAGACAGTTCATTTGGATGCCATTCCCAAAGCCAGTGCAATGCAGTTTAGCACTTTAATTTACATTCCTGGGAGAAACTCCTGGCAAACCAGCTCACTGTCACAGGAACAGTGATCTGCAACGAGTAATTCGCTCTGAGAGGAAAATGAGAATCTTAACCAATGGAATTTTCCACGGATCCATCTCTCTGTGCAAAGAAAAATACCAACATCACAAAATGGCACGTCAAGGCTTTCCAGCTAAGTGGCAGCAGCTTGTTCAAATGTGGTTCAAACTGTCTTTTCTGACTGTCAATCACTTGCGGAATTGGCTTCAGAGCAAATTCCATTTGTCCCTCCTCGTGTCATCCCTGGCATCTCAGACATCACGACTTCCAACCCTCTGTGCCGTGGTTTCCCACTCTCCCACCCTTACTAATTTAAGTGTACCCCTGCTTTAAGCTCTGATCCCTCAATCAAGTTGTCCTGCTTACTTCGTTAATTAGGGATAGATTCAGGAATATTGCATAAAGGAAAAGTCACGCTTAAAAGTTGCATTTCATTGATGTCTGAGGAAGGAAATTCCTTGGGGTGAATTCTGTTTTATTCTGTGAGGGCACCACGATCATTACAAAGTCTGTAGCCTCACATAACATAAACAACAAAATAATTTTCTCTCATTCCAGCTACTGGAAAACAGCACTCCAAAGAATTGCTATCCATTAGCCAAGGATGTACAGAATGTTCTCTGCTGGGTGGTTTGGGGATAGTTTTAAATTTCTCATGTTAGTGGCTCAATTTTTCTCAAAATTCAGTTCTGCAGACTAATAAATTTCACTGCTCACAGGGTTTATGCCAAACTCACTCAGCCCATATTCCTCTGATTACATTCCTCCCTTTCACATTCCCATCTCTCCGTGCACTTCTAAACGCTGGATGGATTTCTTCACCATCAGGGGTGCATTCCAACATATTTTGCGTCCACTGCAAGTAAACGAGTCCCAATTCTGCCAATCAGCGAAATTTGGGGTAAATTAAGCAGTTTTTTGCCTCTGAATATCCAATAGTACCAGGAACGAGCAGACAGGTGGTAGCATGGTTGACTTTTTGCTTTAGATTTTGGACCCTGCGGGGATTTTTTTGGGCATCATTTTGATCAAAACACCAAGGTCAGGTTGGTTCCAATCCCCTCCGGGAATGCCCAGATCTCAGTATGAGCTGAGCTTGGCTTATTAGTTCATCCCTTGTCCCAGTGAGGGCTCAGCTTTTCATCTCAGCTGCTCCACTTCCTCATTAGAGGGGGATTAGTCAAGTCCCATCAGCCAATGGAGCTGCACTGCTGGCCCTTGGAAGTGGGAACCCTTCCGAAGGAAGAATTTTAGGATCTGACTCCGAGTCAGAAGACTCATTCCTTGAGCAAGAATTAAGCAGAGCTGTGTGAAACTTGGCAGATCCAAATCTCAGAGCTTGTGCAAAGCTGAAAAAAATATAGACGAACAATTAATGGTTTAATTTCTGGGTTTTCTCTGAGTTTCTGCCCTTGGAGAGCTCACAAGAAAGGCTTTATTTGCTTCGAGTTGCACTTCCCAAGTCCCAGGTACGTTTTTAGAGGAAGGAACCTTCATTCCCAGAGGTCAGCGACTTTCCAGATGTGCCAATGATTCCTGGGCAAACACCTTCATGTTTGTGCCTTAGCTCCTGCAAAATGGGGCATAATTATTCTTTCTCAATTATTTTGGTTGCAAAGGCTTTCAAGCTTTAAGTATCAACTCATATTTTGAGTTGAACGGTGAGAAATCTGCATTTCTCAGCCACGGCATTGAAATATTTTAAATCTACACAAGAATTAAATTAAATTTAAACAAAAATTAAATATTTTAAATTTAAACAAGAAAATTTACACTGTGACCCAAAATCAATTTGAATTTTTCTCCATTTTCACTGTCATGTTTAGCCAGATTTTAATTTGGTGACAATGCCTTTATCCAGGTCACCTCTTCCTTTGCGTAAGACCGAGAAAAGTTTGGAGTTCTGAGCTGCTTGAAAAGGAAATCCCTCATTGGAATTAGACAGGGAAAATCCTTTCTGATAAAATCAACGCTGTAATCACAGTGAACTTCCCATTTCTTTGGGAATATGAAAAATTAGGACACAATCATTAAATGGGACCTGAAGCTGGGCTTGTGCCTATCATTTCTTAGCCAAACCAGAAAAGGGGGAAAAAAAAGAAGGAAGAAAAACATGGATTAGGAAAAAATAGCTTTATTACTTTCAGAAAGCCTCATGAGGCTCCTTCAGCTTGGAGAGTTTTTCAGTGCTTCTCTGTAGCTCTTATGGACCAGTTGGAGATGCTAAGGGCTGGGGAAGGGTGAGATCCTGGGATTTTTCCCACCTCCTGGCTTGGGATGACGTAACTCACCTCACTAAGAACAACATTGGCTTTTCTAGGTGGCCTCCACCGAGCTGCAGCTCCCCTCACACCTCACGCTGAGTTTTATATCCAAGGAATTCAAGCTGGGAGCCTGACTCATTCCTCCAGGCTGGAATTCGCCACGGGGGTGGGAGAACAAGCCCCCGTCAGTCTCAGCCCCGGGAGAAGGACTTGGGAGTGCTACTGGGTGAGAGCTGGACGTGCCCTGACCATATTCACTGGAACCCAGAAACCCAACTGTGTCCCAGGCTGATCCCACAGACTGGGCAGCAGGCAGGGGGAGAATCTGCCCCTCTGCCCCACTCAGGTGAGGCCCCACCTGCAGAGCTGCCCCAGCCCTGGATCCAGCACGGGAAAGAGCTGGAGCTGCTGGAGAGAGCCCAGAGGAGGCTCCAGGGGGATCCGAGGGCTGGAGCAGCTCTGCTGGGAGGAAAGGCTGGGAGAGCTGGGAATGTTCAGCCTGGAGAGGAGAAGCTCAGGGGTGACCTCACTGTGGCCTTCCAGGACTTGAAGGAGTCAACAGGAAAGATGGAGAGACAATTTCCAAGGCATGGAGTGACAGGACACGGGGAAATGGCTTCAAACTGCCAGAGGGTTGGATGGGATATTGGGAAAGAATTCCTCCCTGTGAGGGAGGTGAGGCCCTGGCACAGGGTGCCCAGAGCAGCTGTGGCTGCCGCTGGATCCCTGGAAGTGTCCAAGGCCAGGTTGGGCACGATTTGGATCCCCCTGGGATGGTGGTAGGTGTCTCTGCGCATGGCCAGGAGTGGGAATGAGATGATCTGGAAGGTCCTTTCCAACCATTCTGTGGCTCTCTGGCTCTGTGATTTTAAATGAGATTTGACACCAATAGTGAGGGACCGGCGGCCACCTCAGCTCGGGAGATCTCCTGGTTCCTCCCGTTTCTGTACCACCCCCACCCTCCTGTGCCCCTCACAGCTCTGGCTTTTAATGAATCCTTCTTTGCCTCCCCTGGCCCAGGGGTGGCACAGAGTCCTTCACGAGTGTCACTTACCCAGCTGCGTGGCCCTGGGGCCACCAGGTGATGTGCGTTAGGCAATGGGCTGCAAAATCTTCCCTTTTTCCATCTTTTTCTGCCTTCCCTGCCACTCTGGGCCCCTTTGCTGGCCTGAGCCCTCCCAAATCCATGTCTCTTTCCCTATATCCCTGGGCACAGCATCCACATTCTTCTGCTCTCTTGTTTCATCCACATCTCTCTGCTGGCTGCAGTTACAATCCGGTGGGTAGGAATGGGAGAGGCTGTGGCTTGGAATTCTTGGGCTCATTTCTCCCACTGCCTGGATACCCCTTGTCAGCGCATCTTCCCTGCTGGAAAATGACAGCCCCCGGGGCTGATGATCTGCTTACCCAAAGGAAAAGAGCACAAAAATCAGCATCTCTGGAAGATGTCCTGAGAAGAGACCCCACACATGGCCACAGCTCACAATAAGTTTGTTTTCTCCGGCCCAATTCATTTTGTGGCAACTCCTGCAGCTCTTGAAGGCCAAATTAATTTCTAATTGCCACGGTTGTTATCTCAAAGTGTGTCTCTACTGCTTATGAGTCCCAAATCTTTTCATTAGGGCAGGAAGTAGCATGGGTTTGGGAGAGAGGGGGGAAGGAGAGGGAAAACCAACAAATGATGCAGCTTCTTGTGGGCTGGTGGAAAATGACTCCTTTGGCCCTACACACACCTCACACCTCAGGTGCTTTATCCAGGACTCACTGAAGAAAAAAATATCACCGAGTCCTAGAATGCTTCGGGTTGGAAGGGACCTGAAAAAATCATCTCATTCCAAACTTCCTGCCATGGGCAGGGACGGCTTCCACTATCCCAGGGGGATCCAAGCCCCGTCCAACCTGGTCTGGGACACTTCCAGGGATCCAGGAGTAGCCACAGCTTCTCTGGGCACCCTGTGCCAGGGCCTCACCTCCCTCACAGGGAGGAATTCCTTCCCAATCTCTGATCCATCTGGCAGTGGGAAGCCATTCCCTGGGTCCTGTCACTCCATCCCTTGGAAATTGTCTCTCTCCATCTTTCCTGTTGACTCCTCCAGGTCCTGGAAGGCCACAGTGAAGTCACCCCAGAGCTTCTCTTCTCCAGGCTGAGCAATCCCAATTCTCCCAGCCTTTCCTCCCAGCAGAGCTGCTCCATCCCTCCAACCACCTTGGTGGCCATCATGAATGACTCCCACTCCAGGGTGCCTTTTCCATCCATCAGGAGAAAACTCCCCCCCGATGTTAACATGGAGCTTATTCTCACGTCATGAACTGTATTAATACTAAAAAAGTGAATTATTGGGGAATTCTCAAAACTCTGCTTGCCCCAGTTATTTTTCTCACCTTGTGCTGATCAAAAACTGCTCCAGAATTCCCCAAATTTCCCAGCTGCTTAGCAGGTGTCTGAGTTTATGGCATCACAGAAACATCCAACCCCCACAGACTCTCCAAGACTCATTTAGAATAATATGAAAATAATTTAATCAGCTTCAACATGCCAGGAAAGCAATACCCTGTCCGAGGGTGAATTCCACGATTCCAGCTGTCAGGAGGCTCTGGATTTAAAATACAGTAAAACTTTTACAGCCAAACCCCAGAGCCAAATTCCTCCCATCACTAATTTTTTTTCAGGGAAGCAACCAGTAATGAAGTCTGAGGCACAGATTTATTGAGAAAAGTATAAAAAAGATAAGTGCATTAATAAATCCTGTTCATTTATTAAGTCAGGAATATTATGGACACAATTCCCTGGAGAACTTGAAAGAATTTGAATTAAGAATTCCGTATCCTGAGACTTTGGGATGTCTCCTTTCTCAACCCATATTCCATAAGTCTGAACACCTGCAAGTTGTTCCCTGGAAAGCTGAGGTGGCCAATGCTCCTTTTGGTAGGAAAGGGGCTGTGGAATTGGGGAAAAAATGGTTCTGGAGGACTTTTCTTGAAGTCATGGTATTTTTGGAGACATGTTATAATAGCACTGATAAGGACCCCTGATATTCCATGAGTAACATCTGAAAAATATTTGGAGTTGGAGCATTTTAGGAAGATTAAAGATATTTAATGGGGAAAAAAAAAACTTATTTATTTCTCTAAGTTTCGAGAAATAAATTTATTAAAGTCATGTATAGACTCATATTTTTGGAATACTGAAGTGTAACTCCCTCACGGGCAGTTTTAGCTGGAATTCTGATCCTTCTCATTGTTTTCCTCTGACTCTGAATGGTTGGTTCACCTCCTGTTCCTGAAATGTGGTGGCCAACACTGAATTCACTGAAGCCTTCACCCCCTGCTCTTGTTTTCTTCCCAATAAAACTTTATTTAACCAGTGCACAGCAAGGTTTTAGAGGTTTTATTGATAATCTCTATTACTCGTCATTCTTTAAAAATAATCTCATTTTCAGTAGTTTGATTATATTTATTTAAATCTGTCTGTACAAGCATTTTCTTTGTGTTTAATCTGATCAGGAAAAAAGACATTTAGGGTTTTTTTGGGAGTAGTTTCAGTCTATAAAATGTCTCGGAACTAATCCAACAGTTCCATGTCCTCAAAAATAATCCCATTCTCAAGTGATCACTCTGAACTCCGTGAGACGTGACCCTAATGACCAAATCAATTAACTGTGTAATTAGACGAGTGGAAAACTCACGGAAAACTGGGAGTGAAGTGCCTGCAGAAGGGGAACCCCGTGTTTGTGGGCTTGTTAAACGAGATCTTCAGTTCAGAACCCATGAGAGGAAAATCTTCCCCATCCATGGCTAATGGGGGCATCCATGTGGATGTGTGGAGGAGGAGGGGAATAAATCCAAGCACAGCACCAAGGAGAGGGGAAATATTAAATACTAACCACCTGAAATATTAAAATCCATTTCACTCCTTTCCTCTGGATCCCTTTCCCACCACTTTATTATTTTCTTTAACTTCCAACACACCTCTAACAATGATTTGCTGATGGTTCTCTCACAAAGAAAAATCAAACAAAATCAACTTCCAGTAAAGAAGGCTGAGAATTTCTTTTTTTTTTTTTTTTTCCAGTGCAAATGCCAGAAATCCAAGTTTTCATGTGTTGGTACTTGGATTTTGGAGTTCTGACAGACAGAAGGGCTGATGGGCCAGATCATCTCCCACAAGTCCGTGACAACATTAATTTGCAGTGTCCTAACGAAGTATTGAGCCCTCCCAACTGCAGATAAAGGGAAACTTCCTCAAATAAATAAATAATCTGTGAGTAATCTGTTTTAGAGGGAAATTTATCTTATCCCAAGATAGTCATCTGAGATATTTGAGATGAAGCACCTCTGAATGTGCTTTTTTCTCCCCAGTGCAAATGAGTAGCTCATTTCTCAGAGAAAGAAATTGTTTCTAGACAGATAAAGTTGGAGGAAGATTAGTAAGGTTGAAGTGATCAAACCTTTGCCAAAGCAGGGACTCTGAGCTCTGCCTGGACACCAAAATAATTGGATATTTTCCCATGAATCTCAATCTAGTTACCAGCTTCCCATCTGCAAAATCAGGATAATATTCCCGTCTCAGAGGGATATTCCGAAGATGATTAACACTGGAAAACCACTCAGGAATGGCAAAAAAAACCCCAAAAAATCCCAGGAGGAAATGAACTGGTGTGTCTTTAGAGCAGCCCTTGAACTATGGGGAGAAAATACTCCTGGAAACAAGTTCTGCACAATAAACTCCAGTTTTATAAGGGATTCTGCTGCTGCCTGGGCATGGTTCTCACCATGGGAGGCTCCCACTTAAATCCAGGAGGCTACTGGATCATTAAGCAGGAAGATAATGTGCAATAAAAGGGAGAAAGGTAAGGTTTCATCAGCTGCTTTTATTCTGGCTTATCTTAATTACTGAGAAATTCAATTTGCACCTGGCAGTCCATTGGGTTTTTATCACCTAAATTTGTGTGCATGTGTTAGGCCGTGTGTGCCATATATAAAAAACATAAATTAGACAAGAATAGAGAGCAGAAAATGTTCTGGATTCGTTCACCTTCTGGATATTTTTTCTTCTTCCTCAGGAAT
Source organism: Corvus moneduloides (assembly GCF_009650955.1). Classification (NCBI taxonomy): domain Eukaryota; kingdom Metazoa; phylum Chordata; class Aves; order Passeriformes; family Corvidae; genus Corvus; species Corvus moneduloides. The sequence goes on from NC_045476.1 coordinate 1,840,021, forward strand.
AAAATCCTAAATGTGCCCCGTTTTCCAAAATGAGGAAAACAAAGCAAAAAAAAAAGTAAAGTCAGCTGTGATTGGGCACCTCCAAAAGGATGACTTTAAATATTGTTAGTAAAGGAGGTTGGAGATATTTTAAAGATCTCAATCACTTTTGAAAATGCTTTTCATTGTCAGGGTGGAGAGTTGTGATTCTGAGTGTCTCATTTGAAATAGATATATATATTATACACATTATTATATATGTGATATATGCATAGTTTATAAGTGTGTATATTCAATATATATTTATTTAGATAGTATTTCTAGAAATAAAACATATATCTATTTTTATATTATTCAATATTTATTTATTTATATATTTTATGTATGTTATATAATCTATATATGATTATATATAATATATATATAATATAGATTGTAGATATAGTATATATATTGTAGATTATTATATATAATCTATATACGATTTAATATTAGTGATATTAATATTAGAATTAATGCTACCATAAAATACATTATCTATATTTTATAGGTATGTACGATTTATATATTATAGGTGTAATTTATTAATTATTCTTTATTAATTATTATTTATTTATTATTAATTATATATTATAGGTGTATTTATTAATTATTATTATATCTCGTTACATATTATATCCATGTAATTTATATATTTATATTTACTGTTAGCGAGTTTAGGTCCACATATATGATACATATATAAATCCTGGAATTCCTAAGCAAACGGGAATAACCCCCTCCCCAAATCCTAGGAATCAAAACTTCCTAATAAACCAGGGAATTAATAGCAAGTGCCCTCATTGCCATGGAAACCCGGCCAACCCAAACATTGGGAGGCCACGATTCCCAGAATTCTCACGTGCCAATACAATTCTTGGGCCCGTCCAAGCCCGATATCCCTCTCCTGCCTTCCCACCTCAGCTGAGGTAATAGGGACTGGAGGATTAATAGCAGCATCCATCTCAATCTGGAGCTGGAGGGCCACGGGAGCAGCCTGGGTGGGAACGGGGCGATTTCAGTTTGTTTTGTGCTGTTTCCAGGCTCGTCCCCGTATTTGTCTCGCATTGCCTGGATGTTGCCATAGTGACCTTTGATAAATCCATGTTATGGATGCCGTGAAATATAAAGCCACGGCACACTACAGGGAGGGGAAGCCCATGGAATCGAGCAGGGGGCTGGGAGCTTCAAAGGCATTTTGGTCAGATTTAGTGCTCTCATCCGTTCTAATAAATGCTTTGCTCTTAATTAAAAGCTGCATGTCTGCGAGCCTGGAAATTCATTCCACTTTGGAGGAGTTTCTATGGGAAAATTCATATTGTCCCAAGCAGTTGGCTGCATTTGATCAGCCTGTATAATTTATATTTATTTAATGGGGGTAAGAATCTACCTTTGCCTCACTGTTCCTGTTCCTTCTGAGCATTTCTTAAATCAGGAAAGAAAATAAGAGCTTCAGGTCATTCCTCATCTTGAAAGGCAAAGACTTCACTTTTTTACAGGTGGCCACCTAAAAACTGCAAGTTCAGTTCAAGTTAGGGGGAAATGAATATTGGGAAAAGAGTTTTCACAGGCTCCTCAGGGAATGGTCACGTTTCCAAGGCTGCCAGAGCTCCAGGAGCATTTGGACATGCTCTAAGGCACAGGGTGGGATTGTTGGGGTGTCCTGTGCAGGGCCAGGAGTTGGATTGGATGGTCCCTGTACATCCCTTTGAACTCAGGATATCCTCATTCCATGATTCCATGAACCATGAGCAGAAATATATTTTGAGAGCCCTTATTCTACTCTAAGTCTTAGACCTCCAATCCAGGATATGACTCAACATTTAAATTTTATATATCTATAGCTGTTGTAACCATTAGGAATGAAGACCCCATTTTATCCCTAAAAACTCGGGACATCCAACATTTCACAGAGTGACAAAGGCAGGACCCGAGTGCAGCTCTTGAGAAATCTCTGGGCCTCTGTTCCAAAGAATTAAAATCCGTGGTCATTCTGCTCAATTCTTTAAGAAAGTGACTGAAGCACCTTTCTGATGAGCTTCTTTATTCCTCCTGGGAGCACAGTTTATCCCAGCGACCGTAAATCACCACCCAAAAATGGGGTGAATGCTCCGCGTGTCTTCACAGAGCTGCCAGCCAGAGCCACGCTGATTAACTCAGCTCGAGTGCTGAGGGCAGAATTAATCTCCCTTAACTGCAGCCATTTCAAACGTAAGCCCCTGCTTTAAGCCAGGTTTCCTGCTTTTATCAGGGAAAGGTCACTCGGGAGGGCACTCATCCCATCTATTTTGGGCAATTAGCTAAGGATGGATGAATCCCACAGAGGGGTCTGTGACAACAGAGTAAATTTTGGGTGATGATCTCCCTACCAAAGACCAGCACCAGGATCATGTTCTCCTCATTATTTATGTTATCAGGGAGGGCTCTCCAGCTTTGCTGTCCTCTGCCTGGCACTGCTTCCTCATTCAGTGATGGATCCAGCTGGGACCAGCTCCCAGTGCTGTGTTTCGGATTTTGGTTTTTTTTTTTAATTATAGAATCACAGAATGATTTGGGACTTTTAAATATCATCAAGTCCAACCCTTCTGCCATAGACAGGGACATCTTTTGCTAGACGAAATTGCTCAAAACCTGATCTTGAACACTTCCAGTGATGGGGCATCCACAACTTTTCTGGACAACCTATTCTATTGCAGTGCCTCACCATCCTCATCATGAAAAACAATTCTTCTTTTCAGTGTCTAATTTAAACCCACCCTCTCCCAGTTTATAACATCTGCCCCTTGTCCTGGCACTACAGACCTTGATAAAAAGTCTTTGGATCATGGAATGGTCCTGTTTGGGCAATTCCTCACTGGATGCCAGAAAAGGGGCTAAAAGCAGGAGTCATCTCATACACCTCAGGTGCACAAAATCTTCACCTGTAAATTACTTGTCCTCCATCATAAAGAAATCAGGTTTTGCTGCCATGTTGGTGGCAAACCAGGGAACTGAGGATGGGATGGAAATGAATGCAAGAGTGGCTGAAAAAATTCAGAGGAAACATGAACGAAGTCTGGAAATCACACACAGCAATGGGAAACTTAGAAAATTCCTACAGTTTAGCAAAAACTCGAGAAGATTAGGATGGGTCTGAGTCACTGGCTTCTACAGGACAAAGTTTTCCCATGATGGAGAGGTTTTTAGACTTCAAATAATGTTGTTTGGCTTGAGAAGAGAAGCTCTAGGGAGAACTTAGAGCTCCTTCCAGTGCCTAAAGGGGCTTCAAGAGAGCTGGAAAGGGATTTCGGACAAGGGATGGAGTCACAGGAAAAAGTGGAATGGCTTTAAAGTGAAAGAGAGGAGATTTAAAATGGGATATCGGGAAGGAACTCCTCCTTGTGAGGGTGGGGAGGCCCTGGCACAGGTTGACCAGAGAAGCTGCGGCTGCCCCTGGATCCCTGGAAGTGTCCAAGGCCAGGTTGGATGGGGCTTGGAGCAGCCTGGGGTAGTGGGAGGTGCCTCAAGATGAATTTTAAGGTCCCTTCCAACCCAAACCATTCTATAATCCTACAACCTAATAATGCCAGGCTGGAAAAAGCAACAACAACAACAAAACCCCCAACCCCCCAAATCCTGAGTTCTTTGCAGCAAAGGTAACAAGAAATAGAAATGACCAGCAAGGGAAATAATGGATTTCCCAATGGAAGAAGGGTTTCAATAGATATCAAGTTCTATGAAGGACTTTCCAAGTGAAGCAGCAGTCAGGAGCGAGGTGCAGCAATCCCTGGCTCTTTTTGTCCTGTTTTGCATCAACAGAGGTGGTTGAACGGTTCTTTTTTTTTTTCTCTTTCCAACCTGTCCCACCAGGAAGGAGAAGCAAACCCTTGGTCTAGTCGCCAGCAGGACACTAGGTGGCCCACAAGCCACACACAGCCTGTCGCACGCACTCCCACTCCCCGGGAGCCGTGGGGGGACCCTCGGGAAAGGCTGGAGCACACATCCATGGGAGCTCCGCGTGGTACTGCCAGGGATATTGCCCATTACACGATTTGTACATATTTAGGCTTAGCCACCCTAAGCTGATTGCAGGTACTTAAAATTGCTTTTGTGCCATGAACACTTAACGCTAAACCTCTTTTAATTTGCACCGTGCTACTCAGAGAGATCATATCATTCTTCTGCTCCACGCAAATTCCCAATCTGGCAATCCTAGCCTGCTCGGGTATTTTTTTAATAATAATTAAAAAGAAGAATTTAATAAGGATTTGAGTTTCTTTATTGAGCTTTTATTGTCCGGTCTTGTAATTGAATCACTCTGCTGTGACAGAGAGACTGAGGCTGTTATTAGCAAATTCTATAAACAATGGGCTTGATCCTTTTATGAAAAACCATTGTAGGGGGAATAGTTAATCTGGGCTCAAAAAAAAATGAAGCTCTGGGAGGGGAAGGAGGGGGAAATACAATTGCAGATTCCAAATATTTAAAACTGTTTCTGCACTTTCCCATTCCAGCCCCCTCCTCCCTCCGCTTCCCTTCTCCCACCACTCGGCTGCTCAAATCCCTTTTTGTTCTTTGTGCCCTGAGTCTCTGAGGCAGAACTTGTTTGCAACACGATCACCAGGGAGGAAATTTTGTCTCCAGAGCAAAGCCTTCTCTCTGAGACGGCCACGTTGGTGCTGCTCTTCTGGGTAGCTCTGGATTTCTGATGGCAAACCAGCACAGATGGGAAGCTGGGACTCTCCACAGATCCCAAGGAGGGGGAGGTTGTGTTCATCAGACATTTAATTTGGACGTCTCCACTGAAATCAGCCACTCTGGTCCCCCTTGGTAGCCAGTAGAGTTCTAGTCAAAAATATTGGTGGCATTGGGTGCAGCTCATCTCATTCCAGAGGAAATTGAACAAATCTATGGATATTCCCTAATCGTGCTCTGTTGGAGTGTGATTCCCATGGACGATAAAAGATCCAAGGATGTGCTCTTTAGTCAATGTGTTAGTGGTGGATATGCTTGAAATGAGCATGGAATGTCTATTGGCACCACGTTTTCCAACTGGAACATTGTCTCCTTGGGCTTCTCTTCTTTTACGTAACTAATAAATGAGCATTTCTGTTGGAACAACAGCTCCATGCTCTGATATTCCAGGGCACAATCAAGGCACACAGGGAGGCAGACAAGTCCCTGGTTGTAAAGTTGATTTTGCCAACACTGGAAAAAGTCACAATTTCATTGTCTGAGCTCTCTGCTCAGTTCATAACTTCTCCAGGGCAAAGTCTGTCCCTTATTGTGCTTTTCCACAGGTCACTCCAGGATCTTGTCTGTGGTCACGTAGCACCACTCTTGTACAGCACACGTTCATGATAATAACAAATAACCGATCAGATCTGTGGTGATAGTGAGGTTAAAGAAGTATTGATCAATACCTTATCACGAGAGCTCTAAACGTGAACTTTAACCCAGAGCCTGCAGAAATCAGTGGGAATGTCGTGGAGCTTTCCATAGCATTTAGACCAACTTCCAGTGACCTTCTTTAACCAAAACTAAGACCTTTTTTCTTTTTTGAGGCACCAAAAGTAAGGATGAATGTTCAATTAGGGAAGAAAGGAGATGACTCTGTGAATAATAAGCACAAAAATTTTTAAAAAAGGCAGAAATATGAAGATCTGGATGAAGCTGGAAGACAAGCAGGTGTATTTTTGTATTTTTGTATTTTATACTTTGCATTAAATAGGAAGACTACCTTTGAGCCACGCATGGAAGCTGGAACATCATCAAATTTGGGAGAGATGGAGGACTGGATGAGTGTTAAGTAGCTGGATGAGAACTGGGAACATAATGAAGGCTGGAAAATAGGATTCGCTCTAGGGACAGCAGTGGAAAATCAGATTTTAGGGGTTTTTTGGTGGAAACAGAGTGGGTCATGTTCCCCTTTTATCTTGTGATGTATCAAATATGAAGGTAAAAGTGTCAAGGGGTATAAAAAGTCTCTGGTGGCTGTGACAGAAGCAAGGGGAGGAATAGAAAGTTATTTATATCAAATATTGACAAACCAAAGAGCTTGGGTTTAGCAATTTTAGCTTTATTTGAGTCAGGAGCAAGATTTGGGAAGGAATGACACAGGGGAAGGCATTGGATAAGAGAATGGGAAGATGTGGTGGGGCTGGAGATCAAGGAAAATGAGAGACAAAAATGAGTAGAGGGTAAGGCCCAAACTTCTCCACAAACACCGCAAAGGACCAAGGATACACAGGGGGAAGGACCAAGTTGTGGAAAATGCCTGGGACTCTGGAAAAAGCATCCACACCCACATCAGTACCTCTAATTCCTTTGGCAATGAGCCCTCTCCGTGATATTGGGGGAAAAGAGGAGGACAAATTGCAGATTTCCACTACAGAAATGGGGTTGGTGGAGGAGCTGCAGCTACTCAGAGGTGCAGCACGAGGATGGAGAGCTGTAAAAAGGGAAATTACAGCTGGATATAATGAAAAATATCCTCAAAACTCAGCTGGATAAGGGCACAATCTGTGTATAGAGAGCTGGGAAAGTAAATGGGGAAAAATTCAATAAGAGTTGGAAACAAATCTGTTGTCCCTGTGAATGCAGCCCTAAAAGAGGAATGAGTGGAAAACTTCACTGGTAAAAGAGCTTTTTGCTCTGAATTCTACTTGTATCTCAACGAGCTACTAAAGCCTGGATGAAGAGAAAAATTGATGTTTCCCACTAGGAGAAGTGACCTGGTTTGTGAGTTCCATCCAAATTTTGAACCCTAGTACATAGGTTTGGACAATATATAAATCTGAACACACGTGCCAGGCATTTTCCTGTCTAATGTATAGAAAAAAAAAATTAAGCCAATTATTTTACTGTGATGAAATTGAAAAGTTGATCTGGGGGTTTCTATGGTCACAGACCTCTGTTTATAGGCTTGGTGTTCCCCCAGCAGTTAAAGGTGACCAATAGGAAAGCAAGAGCTCAGTCTCCACATTCCATGAGCTTCATAATTCCACATCAAATGATGGCTTTAGTGCCATGCGGTGAAGGCTGATATGAAGAAGAACAGGGGAAATATTAATATATACACACACATGCACTTGTACACACATAAATGTGTGAAATATAAGTGTATCCATATATATTTTACACAATTAACCTGTCTGGTTTCCTTTAGGAAATGACAAATGTTGATGAAGTGAAGCAAAAATTTTGAAACCTTTGCACTGTTAAGGTTTGCTTCAGCCTGGATTTGGGGTTGGGATTTTTATTTTAAATTGAATTCCATGGACGGCCTCACTGCAATTCTAATTTTCTGGAGTCAGCCTGGAAACCACAAAGTGGAATTCTTTCCAGGCGCTGTGACTTCCAACACGTAACCTAAATAACAATGCTGTTTTTACCTAATGGTCTAAACATCTTAAGCATTAAATGAGGGATAAATTTGCCATGAGGTCAAGAGTTAAAAACCCTGAAATAAAAGAGCGTTGAGAACGTGCGTGTGAAAGACGGCGGTAATATGATTTCCATACATCAATTTTCTTTTCAGATTACAATTCCACCAGCAAAAATTGCCTGGATTTAGGTTATGGGCCGTTCCAAGTTTATCTTACACCACAAACTAGGAAGGTTCTGGTGTTCATGTGCTCTGCCTTCACCTGGTTCTTCTGACTGAGCATGAAAAGCCAAATTGAACTTCCTTAGGCAGAATAAGTCAGGTAAAAGTTGTCTCCTCAGCATCAATATTCCAAAAGTGTGAGGGTGCTTAAAAAATAAAAAAAATCCTAATTGAGCTTCCACATGTTGGAAAAAAAACTTGTAAAAGTCGTACTTTGCTACAGAAAAAGAGTGAGAAAAATTAGATTTTTTGATTATAGGGAGGTATAAAAGGTGCAAAGCTGCTGAGCTCATGGTGAAATAAAGAATCTCTAAATCCAAATCTTGGAGTGCTGGTTTGGTGGGAATATGGACATTGACACCTGCATGGCTCAAATTAAAAGGTGGCATCACCTGGTTCATTAATACTTATGACATAAATGGATTATTGCTCCCAGGGGTGAATACTACTTTTCCCATGAGTTCTGCTCACACTAAAACTTTCTGCTAAGGAAGCGCATCCTACAAACTTGTCTAAAATTAACTCCAGGGTCGTGCTTTTGGGGAGGCTTCAGACTTGCACTTGGTTTAAGGTTTTAATCCAGACATGAAGGGAAAAACACAGCTTTGAACAATCCTCATTCCATTTCCTAACACGGACTTTCTTCATCCTTGAGCCATTCCATGTCAATTCTGAAGCCATCGCTGGATCCCAACATACCTTGACTGGAAATCTCTAATAATGGGGGGTGTTATGATCATCCAGAGTGATCCTGCCTGGAATATCTCAGTGCTTCCCCAATTTAAGCAATTTCAGGTTGATCTGATTAGGTTTGGCACACAAAGATGGGGACAGGCTGAGTCAGAATTTGGCTGGAAGGTGAAATTTCTCCCTACCAGACTCAACCACTGCCGCTCCGGGAAGTGGTGCGGGTAATTCCGGAGATGTTTTGCTTTTTCCAGCACCTTTATTTTTCCCCTCAAGTTCCCTGCTCTGGCCTGGACACCTCACTGCTGAGGTCTCACAGCTGGGAAGTCACTCAGTGTCGAACAGCCCTGAAGCCCAGGCAGTGTGGCGGGAAGAAGGAATGAAGGATCATTTCCAAAGGAGGTCAAAGGACCACAATCCATTCTCTCATCAGTTTTTCCATAGGACCAGCATTGACAATTCCTTTGCCTTCTGCAATTCCTCGGCTGATCAAAGAAGGGAATATTGGAATAAAGGCTCTATTGGAATAAAGGATTTTTCTCAGAGAAGCACATTCTCAATTTGTAATTCCACATGGATGTTTTTGAAGCTGTTCCTTTTTTGTGTTCCTCAGTAAAGATTCCAATGAATTCTCACTGAGGTCTGACCAACTCTTCAATGAAGAGTACTTCAGGAGTTCCACTGGCACTGGGAAGTTCATCCCAATGCCATTTCAAGAGTGGAAGTGAGGAGAAATGAGAAAAAATTGTTTAGAGGGGAAGAAAGGTTGAAGTTGCATCTCTGGCAAATCAATGTTTGCTGTTTTTCGAATCTCAGCATATTCTGAAAGAAATGTTTCTGCTTCAAAACACAAATGATTTCCTGTGATCCAAGAAAATGAAATTTTGCCTCATGTGTTTTACATAAAATAATGAAACAAAAAAATTAATCCCACTTGGGCACCCTCCTGCACAATATTCCAAATTCATTGTTGCTAAATGTTTAATTTCTTTTCGAAGAGAAAGGCATTTCCCAGAGGAAGCAAACTGTAGAAATATTTTCAAGCAGGAATTGGTGGTGAAAGCTCAGTGAAGAAGAACCATGGAGACAAGAACCATGGGAGCTGCATCAATGGGAATTCACTGATTGAGAGGAAATCTGAGGAATTAAATAGGAACATGAAGTTTAATGCTTTAAAACAAAACCCCCACACTTTTTGACAAGTTTTGCCTGCAATCCCAGGTGTTATCCTTGGTACACAAAACTTCTCTTAGCCTTTCGTTGTAATCATACTTCAAAGTAGGAATTTTCTCTTTAAATATGGAAATAGTGGAGAACAAAGAAGAAGCTGGTGAAAGTATCTGCTGGAGGGCACAGGGACAGGAAGAAGAAACGGAGCAATTTCTGAAGTAGTGTGCAAAGTAAATTAATATACAGGGGGGACCTTTACTAATCAAATGGGTTTGGATAACAAATGTAGCCAAACATATCCAAAATCTCTTCTGTGGGAAAAGAGGGAGCAGCCAGAAAAGATCTGAATTTGAAACCTTTGGGTGTTTTCTTCCTGATCTATAAATCAGGCCTGACTGATAAACATCTCCATGTTCAAGTGAGGAGAGAAGATGGCACCTGTCCAAGGTTCACATATCTCAGGGAAATAATTTAAGCAGAAGATGACTGGGATGAAAATCTGGAATCTGACCAACCGGAGAAGAACATATGGCATTTTTTAATAATTTTCCTAAGACTTGTGGAAGTAGCAATCACAGGATATCAACACCAAAGATATTGGAAGAAAAATATTTCATTCATGTTAAGAGCATTTAATGAATGTCATGGGATTTTCTTCAATCCAATGTGGGCTCTGGACTGGTCACACAGACTTCCTGGAAAATCACTGGAGACAAACACATCTCCAAAGGATGCTTCTTTTTAGTTATATTAAATATCTACTGGAAGTTGGGAAGATTCATCTTCTGGAGGTGCTTATTTCTCCATGGACTCTCCAAAAAACTTGTCATGGATTTTTTCCATTCTCTGATGGACCAGCTTTCAAAAAAAAGGAGGAGAAGAAATGGTCATTGAATGTTTCTGAATAAAGTTGCTAAAATAATTTATTTGCAACTTCAGTAACAAAAGTTAAGAAATTCAAGTAGTTCTGCTCACTTGCCTTTTCCCAAATCCCAACTTTATTTTCCTAAGAAACATGAAATAAAGTAGAATTTTTTTGGTCAACTTGATTGAGTCTACCAGCATATCTTCAGCCAAAAGTTTTCATTGTCTAGTTTTGAAAAGTTTCAATCTCTGTTTGCTAAAAAAAAAATAGTATTTTGAAATAAATCACCTCTGACAGACACATTTGGGCCCAAAACACACAAAATTATAGGAAAACCCCGTAATGAACATCTTGGAAGCTTTGGTAGCTCAACTGACAATAATTTTAGGGGCTGTAGAAGTGCCTGGTTGAGCATCTCTAGGTTGTGCTAATCCTGGAGGTCAGAAAACAGCCACACTTTCCATGTTCAGGTGACAACATCCACAAGTCTTGAAAAATACATTCATAAGTTGAGGATTGAAGAGGGGAACATTTCAATCTTTCCCTGAGCCCCGTGGTTCTTGTTAAAAAGCTGAAGGACCAGAAGGAAAAGCCTGGAGAGCAGAAGGTCTCTGATGGTTCTGTGGGGTGTTCAGGGGAACCGAGGGATGAAGCCCATGTCACTCACCAGGAGTGGAGGGAGGCCCAGGTCCCTTCCCAGGTGGAATGAAGAAATCTGGGAGCTGTGTTGAGACAGGGAAGAAGAATGGCAGAGGTGGTGTCAAGTCAGTCGGGGAGAGTGGAAACTGCAGCAGCACCATGGAAAAATGGAATCTGAGATATCTGAGAAGGCAATTTTTCATCTTTGACTCCCCTTTGCATTGCCATGATGGAACCAGGATACAATTCCATAAATAACTATAAACAGCTGGAGCTCCCTGAGTGTTTGGGGATCCCTGATCGTTAGAACAATGTGGGTTCAATCTGAATGGCACCAAAGAGCCACGACCTTTGAATTTGACTTGGCAGAGCCAGGAGGGCTATCAGCATTCTGGGAAATCAGCTTGAATTCAATTGCAGCTCTAATCTAAAAAACCCATGCCTGACCCGTTTTATTGCACTGAGCTCAGCACCAAGCCGGGGCTCCGGGTGAAAATGCGTTGGAGCTCTCACGTAGCCCAAGGAGACATCTGGTTCAGCAGATTTCCTCTGTCATCTTGGGGATGAATTCCATCATAAAGAGCCTGGGAAGAAATTAGATTGGAATTAAGGTGGATTCTCACCTAACCCGATCCATTGAAGAGTTGGGTGTCTATTCAAAACCAACTGTTTACAAGTCTCCAGACAATGGAAAGACTGGAATGTCCAGAGGAAGGTTCTTCCCATATATTTTAGGTTCAAATTAAAACTTTTTAGCTGTTTCCACTGAATATATGTGATGCAGAGAGTTCTGTTGACTAAACATCTAAATTTTATATTACTGTACTTAGGCGAGATAATAAATCTATTTTAGGGCAATGCAAACCTCTTTTTCTGAAACACTGAAAGTGGTTTTGGTCACGTTTTCAGGTGTTCCTGATCAAAAGCACTTTATATATAATTAAGATGAATAATCTTAATGAAGATAAATAATCTTACTTACGTAATTGCAAGGGAATGGAGACTTCAGGTAAAATTCCACGTGTCACAACACAAACATTTAATGTATCCATGGTGATAACACCGCTGAGCAGAACTTACCGAATGCTTCTGTTGCTGTGGGAAGGAGGGACAGATTCCGCCTTTCTGCAGCTTCATGTGACTATGGAATCACGTTTCTGGATGCTGGATGCAATTAAATTCATCAGCTATGAAGATCTCAGTCCCCGTAACCACACGCTGACACGTTTTCAACCGTCAGGTTTCACCAAGCCTTTCCCAAAAAATGACTAATTTTGAAAACGTTTTCAGTTTTGCCCTAAGGTACCAATGGTTTACATTTATTCTGATTCACTGGGACTGGATGCAAACTCCTGTGCTCATTTTCTCACTGATTACTGCACAGACTTTGAGGGAAAGTCTGATCCAAATATGAGGGAAAACTTCTTTACTTGGAAGGTGACAGAGCACTGGGACAGATCGGAATAGAGAGGTTGTGGAGTGTTCTCAGGAGATTCAAAACCCTCCTGGACACAATCCTGTGCAACCTGCTCCAGGTGAACATGCTTTAGGATGAGGGTTGGTCTAGGTGTTCTCCAGAGGTCCCTTCCAATCCCAGCAATTCTGGGATTGGGATTCTGGGAAAACTGCTTTAGTTTCTCTGATATTGCTGAGATTCTGTCAACAATGTGCAGGATACACTCTAGAATACACCAAAATTTTGGACATCCCCAAGATGAACCCACAGTCTCTGGAAAAATTTGGTTTATGGGTTCATTTAGTCAATAGCAAACAGCTCCCTCCAGTTTCATCCCAGATTCCTGGGATATAAAATAGTGTTCAACCATCCTTTGGCTCTCAGACACAGATTATTGGTGAAAGAGGTGCTACCTGGATCTCAGGTAAACATGAGCATCATCCAAAACCACATTCAGTTACAATCTGAGTCAATGGAGGCTGCTCAGATCATGACCTGTGATTTAAGGGGAGGTTGTCCAGAGGAGCTGCGGCTTCCCCATCCCTGGAAGTGTCCAAGACCAGGTTGGACTGGGCTTGGAGCAGCGTGAGATAGTGGAAGGTGTCCCTGCCCATGGCAGGGGTGGCCCTGGATGGTCTTTAAGGTGCCTTCCAACCCAAACCATTCCATGATTCCATGATGTGGTGCTGGGTACTGCTAATAAGTGAAGGATCTATCACCCCATTATCGTCTCAAGTCACCTCAGGTAAAACATGAGACAAAATATTTTCTTCATCCCAAATGAAACGGAGATTTTGGGCTGAATTCCGTTGTACAAAGGTGGGAGTCCACTGCTCTTTGGCAAACCTTCCAGTCTCTGGATTTAACGCTCTTCCAAAGTCCCTTTCAAAGACTTCGAAGGAATAAATATTTTAATGTACTTTACAATATTTGCCAGCCCTGTGTGTCTTTCCCTTGGGCTTCTCACATGACACTCAGCACCTGTGTGGGGGCAGCTGGATGGAGCCTCTGAGGCAGGGATTGTCTTGCAGGCCAAGCTGACCACATTTATTTATTACTCCACGCGGAGTTGGGTATCCAAGCTGCCATCAAAGACAGTGCAGTGCTTGGCTGGGGCAGGAGATCTCCCCCAAGACCCCCTCTTACCAACATCCCTCTCCATTGTCCATGTTCCCGGACTAGGACTGGCTCCTCTTCCTCCTTCATCTTGCCAAATCCTCAGAAAATTCACCTACAACCTGTAACAGGCAATTTTCTCTCCATGTTGAGGAGACCATTGCAGACCTGTCAGCCTAAGGACTCACTTCCAGGGTTCCCAGCACTGTTTCCTAATTGTGTGCAGATTTCTGACCAATAACCCCCCCCTCTTCCACTCCTCTTCCTCAACTCATAATTGATCAGACACTGAACAGCTGCTGGCTATTTTCTCTTCCTGAGAAACATGCAGTAATTGTATGTATGGGCTCCAAATCCCTAAACATTTGGAAAGGAGAAGGACTTGAACAGGAGCCAGTTCTTTTTTCAGCACTGGTACCAGCAGCAGTGGCAGGCATTTAAATCAGATCGGGAGGGGCAGTGAGGGTGGGGTGTGTTGGGGTTGTCAAATTTGCTGAGATTCACCTGGAGAGGGAAGGAGAAGAAGGGAAAAACGCTAAAGAGAGAAAAAACTGAAACCAGCAATCAACAAACCAAGGCAGCTCACACAGTTGGAGCCTGTCCCAGCTCCAGAGCACTGAGATTACTCCCTAAACCAAAGGGCATTGTTTGTATCCGTGCTCACCCACATTTCCCAAAGTGTGGATTGCTCCATGCCAAACAGGCCAGCTTGATCCCGCTTTAACCTGGGGGTGATCCTCTGGGAGCACTGCCATCTTCAGGTCCTGTTCCAATCCCTTTGCAGAGGAAGAGGCCTTGGCAAAGGCAGCTTTCACCCATATTGGAGGTGTTTCTCCTGCTTTTTTTGCTGTCTGGAAAGTGAAAGCCAACACCCTCCTCATTAGGACATCTCAGCTTAGGGACAGAAGTTGAAGGGACGAATTCAAGCAACACATGTGTGACAAAGCAAATTGAGAATGTCAGAAGCAGAGTAATCAAGTAGCACAAAATTTCACCTCAGAAATATTCCTGAGTTGTTTTACAAGAGTTTTAATTCACGTGCGTAAAGTCACCTCTTCACTAGGCTGTTTTCCCAATATTGACATTGAAAAACATGGAAGAACCAGAGCTACCACAGCAGTGGGATGCACCTCTACCCCCTGCCATGGGCAGAGACAATCCCACTATCCCAGGCTGCTCCAATGTCCAGCCTAGTCTTGGACACTTCCACGGATCCAGGGGCAGCCACAGCTGCTCTGGGCACCCTGTGCCAGGGCCTCACCTCTCTCACAAGAAAAAATTTCCTCCTAATATTTAAACTAAATCTACCCTTCTTCAGCTTAAACCAGTCCCTGTGTCCTGTCCCTCCATCCCTTGTGCCCAGTCCCTCTCCAGCTCTCCCGGCCCTGCAAAGGGCTCTGAGGTCTCCCTGGAGCCTTCTCTTCTCCAGGTGAACATCCCCAGAGGGCTGGAGCCCTCTGCTCTGGAGCATCCCTGTGGCCTCCTCTGGACTCACTCCAACATGTCAACATTTCTCCTGTGTCATCTCCATTTGATGTGAAATTTAAGGCTGAGCCCCACCAAGACCAGTATCTCGTATTTCACGCTCTTTACAAAGACAGGCAAAGCAGAGAAGGCTTTGATTTGATTTTCTGGGCTTGTGTAGAATCCTGGAATCAGCCAAAAATGCCACCCTTGAAACACCGCATGTGACAAGAAATGGCACAGCAATGAGAGGTTTCTCTGGGGGCTCTGTAGACATCCCTGAAGTGGCCAGGACTAAAACTGGGGCCCATCTGCTCTGAGCCTTTGCTCTCCAGAGAGCCCCTCCATAAAACACCTCACAGACACTGACAACGTCCTCAGTCTGTCCTGATCTCTTCCTCCAGCACAGACGTGTGAGAGAATCTGGGTTTTTTTTTTCCTAAGAGGATCATAACCATTATTGAACTTTGATCTTTAGAAATAAATATTCTGCTCTATCACCAAGGAAAAAAAAATGGATCCTCCACCATCCAAACCTTTCCTTGTAATTTTGTCATCTTTGTAAAATTTGAACTCCTCGGGGGAAAAAAACCAGCCCCCGATGTGAAAATTGACACCTGAGCTGCTGTCATTTTGGTTCAAAGAAAAGACAAAACAATATTGTAATTCCAGGAATAGCTGCTAAAATCTGATAAATTTTTTCTGCGTGGGCCCAGTAACCTTACACTGGACGTTTGTGGCTACTTCCTAGAGAAACAGGAGAAAGCAAAGAAAATTCCTCTTGGACAAACAGCACATGTAATACGACAATTGGCTCCATTCCTGAGAGGTTCTCCATGCCAGCCATACAAAGAGTGAAACCTTAGAAGGGAGATGTGATTTCTGCCTTGGACTGAGCTTGCAGCATACTTAGACCTGGCTCAGGTGTAGCTGCCTTCCCAGGTAAAGCACAGGAGTCTTGGAATCGCAGAACTGGAGACGGGGATTAAGAAATCAGCTCTGCTGGGAATATAAACGATGCCCACATGGCAGCTTAGCTTTCCTCAGCCTCCAGAAAATGCCCTCAACCACACAATTGTGACCACACAGGAGGGTTTCTCTGTCGCCTTGGGGCCAGTGTCATGATTTGGGTCCTTGAGGGAGCTTAAACCCCATTTATGAGCAGCGCTGAGGATTCCTCATCACTCCTGATGGCCTGAAAAGCAGCCAAGCCACAAATCCTGAGCAGAAATCTTTCCCTGCAACGCCGAGTTCGTGTGAAATGAAGGTTGACAGATACACCCTGACATTTGATTTTGGACAGAACAGTAATGTTGCAAATGTTGTGCTCCCTCCCCCAGTCCTGGGTGTCTGAATAAATGAGCAAAATGAGGAAAAATGCTTACAAAAAGAACATTTTCACACCAGAGAGACACACTAAAACACTGCAACCTAATTTCTGCTCTGTGTGTGGGTTGGATTTTGAAAATACTTACAATTTTTAGCATATTTAATCTCTTTGTTTTATTGAGCAGGCTCATCACCGGTTTATTAAGGAGCTCTAATAATTAAGGAAAATTAATAGCCAAGGCAAGGCAATCAGTGGATCTGCACACTCACTCTGCAGAGGATTCATGGTTTTGCCATGTGCATGTGGTGACCGATTCTCACACTTGACATCAGCCATATTAAGTAATTTTTGTAAATTCAGCCCAAATGATCCCCGGGAATTAAGAGAGAGGGATTATGGGGAGGGCAGCACCAATTTTGGGAAGCCAAATCCACACTAGGGTGACTTGAAAGACCTGTCACCTTGGACTGTGGCAGTAAACAAGAGGAAGCTCCGATAAAGACCTTGGAAAGAATTTTGAGCCCTTCTAAACTGAAAGGCCAAAATGCAGCTGGAAAACGAGGCTGGAAAGTCTTGATTATCCTCCTCTGGGAATAAACCCCACCCAGAGGGAAGCAGGATGGAAAACACCAGATGTGGCTGATGTGAGAGGAATCCAGATTAGGTAAAGCTCTGCTGTGACTGGTGTGAAATTTTGTCCAATGTAAAGGACAAGGTTGGTAACATCAGCTCTTGCCTTTAATTCTGGAGCTCTGGAAACCTTTCATGGAGGATGGGAAAGATTAATTGGAAGGAGAAACAGGTACATTCTTAGCTCAAGAAGAAATTTACGTCATGTCACATTAAAATCCCGTCATTTGTGCCTTCAGCTCCCTTTATATTCCCTTTATCCCCACCAGGATTTTTTTCAAGGATGAATCCTTGGATCTATTGCAGGATTCTGCTAAAAGATGAAATTAATTCTGTGCTAGAGGCCTTTGGTGACACTGACTTAAAAGAGAGCCTGAAATGAAGACCTCAGGTCCTGGAATTATAGAATATCCCATGGAAGGGACCCACCAGAATCATCAGGTCAGATGAATCCCACCTGTTTTTCAGGGTTTGCGAGATCAGGTTGGTTGATTTTGAGGATGAGGTTGATTTTTTTTTAAGTTGATTTTTTTTTGCTCCATCTGGGACTACAAAGACTCTTCCTGTCCTTCTGCCACCACATTTGAGCTCTCTGGTCTCTAATCAAAGTTGAAATCAAACTGCAACATTTGCCTCAACAGCAAACCTCCCTCCTCTTCCAAGCTGATGGATTTCATCTGGTTTATAGATACCCAGAATCACCAATTGATTAACCTTGGGTGTTACTGACCTTTTAATTCAAAAAAAGAAGTAAGAGATGATTGTTTATTTGCATATCTAACATCCAGGATTCCAATTCCATTGTCCGGAAACACACTCAGAATGGATCTGGTTCTTAAACTCATCAGACCTTGAGTATAAAAGGGGAGTTACAGCCATGCTGCAATCCAAAAGTCCCATTAATTTTCCCAATTAATCTGATTGTGGCAGATGAAGTGTTGTTTTACCATGATCCAACCCACCGTTGTTTGATTTCTCCTACCTTATAATTCCCTCTTTATTCCGTTTATATTGATGTTTCATTCAACCAAGCACATGGACAGGTTCCCCTTTGCTGCACCCCAAGCTTCTGCCACAAAAGTCCAAAGCAAATTTCAAAGCTAAACAAGGTTAAAAATAGGTTAAAACCAGGCTGGTCCTGAAGGGCATCAGCACATGTTTACATGGCTACAATGATTTTCCTTTCCATCGAGGCCACAGTTTCCAGCTCGGGGTTGTCAGGAGTTTCTTTAGGATAATTATCCCATCTCCACAGCCACTGGCAGCTGGAGGCACTCTCACCCTCCCAAATTGCACGTTAATTTGGAAGCGGAGAGGACGTCACAGGGAAGCCTAGGCCAAGGGCAAATCCAAACACCTTGGATCCACCACTTCATCATGGAGCTGGCCGGAAACCTCCCTGAACTTGCCAAAGAGGGATGAGGCCATGGAACGAGCTTCCCACAGATGGATAATGTGGGAGTGAAACTGCTTACGGACCTGTTTGAACCTTCCCCAGAACACATCGCTGCCACCACAGCAGGTTGAGGAGAATTTGGGGAATATTTGTACTACAACTGCCAGGAATTCACTACTCTGGGGGTGCAGAAAGGAATTGTTTGGGACACAAGTCCAAGGTGTGCCAGTGAGGGACTTGAAGCTCATTCTTCCACATCCCATGGGATTGTGTTGACCCCACTTTCTAAATTAGAGGGGACATGACTCATTCTCTCTCTCTGGTCACTTCATTCTCCACTGCAGAAGAGCTTCCCACTGAAAATTTCATGGAGACTGGAACATTTCCTGAGGGAAAAAAACCCTTCATTTTTTAACATTTAAATTAAATAAACTAAAAAATTTAATCAGTAGTTTTTGTCTAGATGTCCTATACAAAAAGACCGAAATCAGCTTTAAATCCCGTAATGTTTTGAGAGGAGTCAAATTTGTTCACCTGATAAATGGGAAGGAAAAAATATTTCCTTCTGAAAATATGGCGTGAGGATTTTTTCCTAAACTTTTATGCCCACAGATCCTGAATATGAATAGCCACAGAACTCTAAAAACATTGCTTAATACTCATAACCTGCCCAGGGTTTTCCTGCAGAGTCCAACTATGCATCTCCAAGGAAGGGGGAGGAACATTTTAAATATTCTGACAAAAGAGGGACAAGGATTGAGGTCACCTGGTCTGGGGAGCTGACCTTCACCTTCTGGAGTCCTTTTGAATTCCCCACAGTGAGCCATTTGCAGCTTGGATTCCTGATCCATAATTTGGTATCCCCACCTGCAGAGCAATGAAGCATTGGTTGATCTGGCACAGATGATGGTCCCAAACTGCTCCCAATGCCTCTGGAATGATAATAATGCGTGTTTTGAATAAATTACAAGCATTGTGTCCCTTCTTCTGCTGGCCATGGGCAGCTTCTTCCAATGTTTGACAAGTCTTTATATGAAGACATTTCCTGATATCCAATCTACACCTCCCCTGGCCCAGCCTGAGGCCGTTCCCTCTCCTCCTGTCCCTGTTCCCTGCCAGCAGAGCCCGACCCCCCTGGCTGCCCCCTCCTGTCAGGGACTTGTGCAGAGCCACAAGGTCCCCCCTGAGCCTCCTTTGCTCCAGCCTGAGCCCCTTTCCCAGCTCTCTCAGCTGCTCCTTGGGCTCCAGACCCTTCCCAGCTCTGTTCCCTGCCCTGGACACGCTCCAGCCCCTCAACGTCCTTCTTGTCATGAGGAACCCAAAACTGATCCCAGGATGCAAGGTGTGGCCTCACCAGTGCCCAGCACAGGGGAACGATCCCTTCCCTAACCCTGTTTGCCACACTGTTGCTGGTACAAGCCACTTATCACTTCCCAGCACTTATCAGTGAATCCCTAAAGCCAAGGAGAGAAAGGAGGAGAAGGACCTTTAGTTCCCTTCCCTTTAAACATCATTTCCTGTGCATGCAAGTAACATGAACACTGCAATTACACGGCCAAGCAGGCTGAAGACAGACCAAGGAGGGGAGAAAAATAGGAGGAAAGATTTACAGCTCTTCCAAAAGATGGAATTGAAATATGTAAAAGAGGGCAGTGCCGATTGCCAAAATACTGGAGGTTTTCTTTTCCTTCCACCGAGCATTGTGAGTGGTGTTTGGAAGGGAGGGGGAATGGGGAAGCGTTGGAATCTCAGGGTTTTTATTTCACCATGAAACTTTAGTACAAGAAATTTTAATTGTGGATCCTTGTGGACAAGACCTTGAAATCCTACCCAGCCAAAGCTTTCTGGTCCCGGAGTGTTCTTGGAACTGGCCATGGCTCCCAGTCACTTGGGTGCTTTATCCAAGTTTGTTCCCTCAGTCCGTCAGCGGGACGCGGGATGGGTTCGGGGGTTAACTGTTCGTTAGGAGCCCTGGACACCCCTTGCTCAGGGGCTGTTTCAGTGCCACTCCTGCAGGCAGAGGGTTTCTATCTGGTTTTGAGGATATCTCTGTGGGAGTTTGCTCTTTTCCCTGCCTTTGGAAAGCGATAGGCCTTGAACGCTGCTGGCACCTAATCAAGAAACTCTGGAGGAGGAACGCGAACGCTCCGAGTAATTGATTGTGGCTACTGGTTGACTGCAGCAGGATTTGTGATAGTGTGAAATCCTATATCTTGGAGGGCCTCAAAATTATCAGGGTATTTAATCACGGGCTGGGCATGTCTGGGCTGTATTTATGTGTATCACCATCAGAGGGTCACTTGGGCAAGGCGCTGCGATAATGGAAAGTAAAAGGACTTGGAAAATAAGGCAATAAATCCTCGTGCTGAGCTTTTAAATGTACAGAACTCCTTGGGAAACACCAGTAGCCAACTAATGCACCTCCCCATGATTAATCTGCATTTTAGAGGGTGAGTATTTTGGTTCAGGTAGAAGTTGGAGGTGCCTCAGTGACGTTGATACAGAGCAGATGAAAAGTTGGCTTAGTTGCACTGAAAGGTGGGTCAGGAATCCACAGGAGAAATCCACATGAGCTCACATTATTTGGAGATTTCTATTTCCCAAGCCCAAATATATTATAAAAACAGTCCCTCCTGCAGAATTGTCCTGGTTCCAGATCGCCCAGAAAACCTGCTGAAAGCTTTCAGAAGTCTGAAATCAAAAGGTGTTTTAGTTAAACATTTAGCAAAACCTTGTTTGTGTTGTAAGGAGGTTTTTAAAACAATTCTTGAAGAAATACCAACATTTCCCAGGCCTCAATGTAGATTATTTTTTCTTCTTTTCTATAGTTTCACACAATTCTTCTCTTTGTTTTTTCGGGGGGTTTGTTTTTCCTTTTAATAAATGCTGTGATTAATTTCACTTCTCCAAGCTATTTTTGCTGCGAAGTTTCAATAAATCCAAATTTCAGGAAGCGAAACACCTTGATAACTACTTGGAGAGCATTTTTAATAGCATTGCTAACAAGGTTATAAAAGTTTTACTGAGATGAATTTTTCCTGCCATCCCTCATCCACCTTCCTTCTGCCAATAGTTACAGCTATTCGTTGCAAAATCCTGCAGGGATAAAAACATCGGGGCCAAAGACAAAAAGCAGATGGCACATTTCATTATTGGCTAATTCCATACATATATTGGACATACAGGCAGGGATTCATCTGCCCTGTTTTTAAATTCCCAGAAATCCAAGTTTGGGTGATTCACCTCCACTGATTGTAGAGGTTTCGAGTGAATTGCTTGGACAGGTCAAGAGGCCAGGCTTGGACATGTGAAAGAAAGGGAGACCCAAACTTTGGGTGTTTTAGGATCCTCTGTTCCTCCATCCCCAACAACCCAAAAAATTCAACTTCACCTCTAGGGAACCACACCCCAAAATTTAGTTATACCCCATATACAGGACCAGCACACGCCCATGAAGAACTAAATGAAAAACTTACCCTTGATTGGGCCAAAAGTTTTTAAACACCCACATAAAAAAAATTAAAGTACTAAAATTTGTTTCCCAGTGTTTCCTACTTCCCCAAACATCTTCCTTGCTGACCTCGGAGTCCCATCTTGGCTGGTCTGATGGCTGGAATGTTGCTGTTCCTCTGAACAAATCCCTTGGAGGACTTGCTTCTGACTGATAAACCAGTGGAATTTAGGAGCAGGGACTGCTGCATTTAAGAAACTGACTGGAGGAGATGATCCTGATATTCCAAAGAATAATTGTTGGATATGGCACTGAAAAAAGCAGGAGAATTGGCTTCAATTCCCACCCCAGTCCTGAGGATTCGGAGCTGCAGTCCTACACCAGGCCTGGACAAAAGGAGCAGGAACAAGTTAATTCTTTGTCCCTTCTTTTTGGGATATATCTGAGCAAGGAAAAGAAAGAAAATCTCCCTGGGGCAGGAAAAAAGAGTCTGAATCTTTAATGGAATGCTTAGATAATTCACCTGAAAATCTGGAGCAAGGAAAGAGCTGGAGACTCCTTGGCTTCCACAATAAACAGCTCATCAGTGTCAGCTCATCGTGTTTGTTTCGAACTGACAAAAATTTGACTGATTTAGGACAGAGCAATGTTCCAACCTCTGTCAGCCAAAGCTGACACACCTGATTCTCCCCATATTATCTGTCTTTCTATCTATCTGTCTGCCTCCGATGTGCTGAATCATTCCTCTTGCACGGAAAGCAGCATTTTCTCCTTGAAACTCTCAGTTGAAAAAAAAAAAAAAAAAGAATTAAAAAAGTCATGGAAAATGTAGCCATAGCACTGGGAACTGCTGTGCCAGATTCCCACTTGGCCTGGATCTCTATACCTCTGCTGACCTCAAGAATAATTTCACTTGAGGGCAAGTAAAGAACTTGGTGTTCAGTCACAGAGTGATTGCAGCTGATCTGCTGAATAAATCAGAGCAGACCAACCAGTTGCTCCTTAAATTCCCAGTAGCCCATGGCCAATGGATTACTCCCATGCAGTGACACAGCAATTTAATTGGAATCTTGCATTATTATTGTTGGTGCTGTTATTTTTAAAAGGTTTGGCTTTTTTCCAGGGGTCTTTGCCAAGTTGCTCAATACCGTCACTGGCATCAAACCCAAGCTATTAAGTTTTTCCCGATGTGAGCATGAGCAACATATGTGGATTATTTCAGGGAAAAGAGTGAAAACCCCACTCCTTTACAGGCCCTTGGTGTTCAGCAGGGACAGCTTAGAATTTATCTGATCACTGAGAAGTCCACCAGCCTTAATGATACCCCAAATTTATGCCCCCAGATGTGTCCCTGACTTTGCTGAATGACACAAACGAAGTTTGCGCATTTTTGCCTTCTCCCAGTCCTGCAGGTACCCGGGAACCTTTCAGTTCTTCATTAATTGATGTTAACAGAAAGTTTATCCGTATTTTCCACATCCAGGTGCCATTTTCCCAAGAGAGAGGAAACAGCAGAGCACCTTCAAGGCACTTCTTTCCTGAAGGCACAGGAAAAGAGGTGGATGCCCAGTTTCTCCATGGTTTCTCTAATCCTTAGGATAGTGGTGCTGTGCAGACTGTGCTTGGAAGTACTAATAAATATTCAGCTTGTCTGCTTTTTGCTGAATAATGGAATATTTCATGTTCAGTTGGAGTCAGGAGTGGATTTGGGGCAGAGAGGGAGGCAGAGCGGGTGTGGGATTGAATTGCTTTCCCTGCTGGGACCGGGGTTTAGTTTTGTGGGGTTTTTTGCTGTCACAGCTCTGAAAGACAGAGGAAGGAGAAATGAGGAGTGGGGCAATATGAGGGGAAGACAAGAAATATTTCTGTGCTGATGCTGATTAGCTGGTACGCAGAGGAAGAGCGAGAAAGAGAGAGGAGCACGTTAACAAATCTCTATTTAAATCCCAACTTCCAAGTGAAAATGTGTTGGCTCCTTCTAAATCCCTGCAGAGATTTGGAGACACCGAAGCCAGCAGACACCCTACGATCGTCTCCCCTGACCTTTCTTAACTCAGTCTTGAAACTTTACCCAGTGATTCCTGGAATGGAAGGAATTATCCCCACTATGTGCGTGCATTTCTAAGATGCAGCTTTAATAAACTGATGATGGGGATCAGATTCCCGGTGATGCCACGGGCTGGTTCCTGTGTTCCCCTGCAGGAATGTAACCAATGGCTTGTGGTTGAGTTAAAGCACATTTATCCCTTCTTCCTGCAACTCCTCCTAATTCTGCCACTGCTGACAGAGCTGCCTGGTCCTCGCAGGCACAGGGAGATTCATATCCCCATGAATCATGGAGCGGAGCGAGAGCTGCGCTGCAAAGATTTCCCAGTTCTTCCCTGAGCTGAGCAGGTCAAGGCTGACCAATTTTTCTCTTGTCAAAATTCAAGCTTCAGCCACAGGAATTCAGTGCTGCAGATCCCCTGGGATGCCATGCCTTCGATATGTGAGGATTTGCATCCTGGAGTGTTTTAAAGCCCCAGGTAATCTTGTCCCAAGATCCAAAGACAAAGGTAGGCCCATGGATATCCTGAAAGAGGATCCAGGGATGAAGGTGGGGCAGAAGCCACAACCCTCACCCCACGTAGCAGTTTTCCAGAAGATTTACTCCCTGTCTTATCCATTCCACTCCTTGTCTCCTGATAAGTCAGTTTTGTAATGACAGCTCCACTTTCCATGAAATCTCTTCTTCAGTTGCCCTGCAATTTCATAGAACAGAAAATTAAAATTTGGCCATTTAGCCAGGGCTCCCCACCAGAGCAACAGCGGTGGGATGCCCATTCCTGGGACAAAGAACCCCCAGCTCTGCTGCGCTGCAAAAACAACGTTAACAGAGCCTGGATGATTTGTGGATGCACAGGATCCAACCCATCATGAAAGGCTGAGCTAATGCAGGTAAAACACTCAGCCACAGGGAACATGAAATCATGGTCACGTATCCTGCTCCTCCTGGACTCGCTGCATATTCACAGCCTGCAAGCCACGCTCATATCCCTGTCTGGGGTTTTCCAGCTGAAATATGGGATCATTCCACTTTTGTCTCTCCTTTTCTCAGCGTGTTCATTTGTGCAACAGGGGACTCAGCTCTCCTGAATGTGTAAAACAACAAAACTGGGATTAAAAGAACAAGCTGTGGTTCTTTTCCCTGGTACAACCTTCACCTCTTGGAAATCCCCTACTTTTCCACTCACCAGATTCTCCCATTTTCTTTGCATAAAGACTATTTCCCTGCCCTTCCTGGGGAAAATCCCTTTGACCATCAACTACAGAATCTGGATGGGACTTTTGTGTCTTAGCTGGTCATTCTTGGCTTTATTCTTAATCTGAGATAAAACCAGGCACCTCCAGAAAGGAGGAATCACCTTTTAGGGATGCATCTCCCATTCCATAATGATCTAGAGATCTTCTCTTTCAAAAGAACCTTGGTGAGATGAATAATGAAGTCAGATGAGATGAATTTGACATTTAGGATCCATTTCCCAACAGAAATCATGGATATGTTTCATTTTCAGCGTCACACGCTGCATGCTTGGAGAAATCCTGGCTTTTGACCATTTTCTATCTTAAGAAAAATGGGTTTCATCATTCTAGAATAACTTCTTAACTCTCCCAAAACTGGAAAGAATTTCGATTTTAGTTTCTTCCTGAGTTACCACTTTTAACTGATTAGTGAAGAACAATAGTTCCTCATTCATTGATTTGATTTCTTATCAATTATCAGTTTCTAGTCAGGACTGGCAGCTGCCAAACTCAAGCTTTATCTAACTTCAGGCCCGTCCTGTGAAAGCTCCTTCTCTCTAATTCTACTTGGAGAGTGAGAGAGGGACAAAATTTATCTGTGACAATTTCTGATTAATTAAGAACCATTAATCTGAGTCTTCTGCATGTGCTCCAATATGTGCTTTTTTTTCAATTGCATTGCTCCTGAGAGTGTTCTCCATGCATGGCTACAATTAATAATTGGAATTATTTTTTAAATTGCTATAATTTGCCTGGGAAATGGAAGTCTCTCAAGTGTGGAATTCCAGCTCTGTAAGCCTCCTGAAGGAGGAAAGGGGGGTTCTAGGCCCACCAAAGGTGTATTTGTGGACTCACAGTGGTATCCACAGTGCTGCGGTAGATTCCTTCAGGAAAAGCTCCTCCCAGGGACCAGAGCCTCAGCTGATGGGAACCAGAAGTTCTTCCACCGGTCCAAATCCCATTTTACATTGTCTGCTCCTACCAGATCACTGAAGATTGGCAGTTGATTTTATCATTGAAGATTGACAGTTGATTTTATCACTGAATTTTGGCAGCTGATTTTGTCACTGCTTTAGAGCAGGACATAACGTTTTCTCCAGCCACTGCAATATTTTATCCTCTCCACAAAGGGGATGTCAGTTGAAATTATTTAAATATTACCAACAAGTCTGTGTTCCATAAAGCAAAATAATCCTGCTCCGTGCTCACTGTGTGGTGCAGCCTGTTCACATGGATGTTATTTGGATCCCATCCTGAGCTTCAGGTCACTCTGGAGAGGAAAAGGGGGAGAGCACTTTATCTGGGAAAGCTGAGAACAAAGAGCAGTAACTCTGACAATTCCAGTTCGAAATTCAGAGGCTGTTCAGAGGCTGAGGTGCTGTCAGTCTAGAGGAGATGAATTACTGAGCTCATGGAGGTAAAATGCCATAATAAATGCAATTTATCCATGGATCTGCAACCTGCATGGGGCAGATCCTTGAGGACTGCCCATCCCCAGTTTATCCACGCACACACCTCCCACTGCGGAGATGCTTTTAGGACTCAAAGGTCTGTGATCAATCCATCACTCCTTTGGCCACCACCTCTCTTCCCTACCCCTCAGGGAGGTAACAGTCAGTGTTTTATTCCTTCCAGTCCTTATTTATTTCTTTGGAAAGAACAAACCTTCTTTGTCTGGGGCTCCTGCAGGTTGCACCAGGTGGGAGGGGTGGGGGGATTCTCTGCCAGGGTCTCTGGGGCAGAGCCCACAGCTGACTCCTGAGCACACCACGTACCCTGGTGTCACAAAGATCCCACAAACACAGAAAAGTCAGGCAGCGCTGTGTTATGGGAGCCGGCCCCACATCCATGCCAAGATTCTGGGTTTCCTGGCGCTCTCAAGCTCTTTGGACCACGGGGATTATACATTGCACAAGGTATCAGATGCCAAACTGACTTTTGAAAAAAGCGCACGGGAAACAAATCAAAATGACCTCTTCAAGAAAGGATCCTATAGAAGTGTTTTGAACAATAACAGAGCAGGAAACTTTGCCTTCTCAGACATTTACCCAGCTTCTCTGCCTGCTGGCATTCCTCAAGTGCACTTGGACACACGCTGGGCCACCGAGGGCCGGGATCCTCTCGGATTTCACAAACCGAGCAAGGTCAGCCCAGGGCAGAGGTTGGATGAGACACCTCGCAGTGAAACCCCCACTGTCCGTCAAAAACGGTGCTGCTCCATCCATTGGCAGTGAACTTTGTTTCAGTCCAAGATTATTCCAGAGCTGGGAACTGCTGGAGTTGTTCTTCTGGACAGTGGGTCCATCCCATGTCCTTCTGACTGTGTTGAAGACTTGGTGTACTTTGCACAACACTGGAGTTTTCACCCAAAATAGGCTGGTCAAAGTGATTTTTAACTTACATTCCACCACTCTACAATGGATTTGATAAATAAAATGCTACACAAGGTAACTCTCTTAGTGATTTCCCTCTTCCAGGGAAAGGGAGAGTTCCTTGGCCAGAAAATCCTTGCACACTTTCCCCACTTCCAACACGAGCAGCGCTGTCAAACTCAGCTCAGAACTTGCCCCAGGCGACACCCACACAGATATTTCAGGAGCTAAGCTGTGTTCAGTGAGACTCAAGTAGCAAAAATAGGGATGATTATGGTGTAGAAATCTTCCTGAACTTGTAACTCTCAACTCTACTTTGAGTCGATAAAAAAAAAAAAAGTCTTTGGATGTAAACCACAAGATCTGGTGAATGCAGCCACTTTAAGATGAATAAAATGGGGCTGTTCCATCAACTGGCCAAGAAAAATGGCTCAATAAATTTATCAAGTTTATTTTTGGGAATCTGCAGCATTTTTAGGATCTCTGAAGTCAGTTTTAACAGGATCTCAAGCCCTTAGGCTATGAGTTGATGGACATTTTAAGCCACCACTGTCCGTAAAGGAATCAGTCTTATTTTCCTCTGTCCTGGGCCACTGACTCTCCCCAAAGCCACCAAAAGCTCAGAACATGAAAAGGAATTAACTCCTCATTTGGGGTTTAGCAGGGAAAACTCAAACCAAACAAGATTAGAAATACAAATGGCTGTAAACAGAAAACTCCGGTCCCAGCGGCCTGAGGAGCCTCCCTGCACAGACTTGTTTTCATTCCAGGAACTGCCAGCAGCATCCTGGATTGCAAATTATTCCACACAGTCCCCTCTGGCACCCTGGGGAATTTGTCTTTGTCACTCTGGGACCTGCACTGCCATGCCCCGCGGTGCTCTCAGCCAGCTCCCTGCTTTTCCTCCAAGCTCTTGCTGGCCATGCCTGTATCTCATTCTCTCCCTGCCCTCCATAAATGGCTTTTTCCTAGGAATGCTTTGCTGCTTTCAGGAGGGTTATAATTTCCATTTCCTCTCCTCGGCCCAAAGGGGAGCATCTGATACAAGACAAACAAGCAGAGTTGTCTCCTGCTGCTCAGCTGCAAGTTTTGTGAAGAACTGTCAATTATAGCACATCTACAGTTCCACTCCCCCCTTTTTTTTATTAAAAAAAGTTTCATTTTCCAGCTGTCCTGTTCCCTTGAGTGGATTTATTTTAAGGCTGCTGCCTGACATTAGCAATGCAAGGGAGACAAGGGAACCTGTAGCCCTCAAGGGACACGATCGCACTCACCCGGGTCAGCCCGGGCTGATGGCGATCAGAACTTCAAGATCCAAATCTGTCCAAATTTTGTGCAAGGCCAAAATTCTCATGCCTTCCTTGGAAGAATCCAGGCTGGGAAGTTCAAGGTTTTGTTGGAAAAGTCGTGAAGACACCCTGAGCCACCTCAGTGCTGAACCACTTCCGAGTGCTGTTGACCAAACAAAAATAAAAACAAGATCCAGATTTTCCTTTATCCTTGGGGACAGTGAGGAACCCCATAAAATGGGCATGAGGAAACTCATGGAAACAGATTACAGGTGGAAATTTTGGCTGGAATTGCTGGGATTGGATTAGAGACAGTGAAATTATGGTACCTGCACATACCTGTAGCTGCAGCAAGGGAGAAGCTGGTTGCTACAGCAGTGATGTATGTTATGCCAAACCCTGTATGCTTGATAGAGAGTGCAGGGAAGGGCACAGATCTGGGAAAGGGAGAGATGTGGGAAGCCAGATGAAAAGTTTTATTAGGTGATTATTAAACTCTTCTGCAGTGCCAAGCGCAGCGCAAGGCTGCCAGCTCGTCTCACTGCAAACCCAAAATTAAAATAATGAGAGGGGCCCTAATCATGGGCTGGGTGGTGGCTGATTTTCTATCTGGGCTGGGTAAAAAAGCCGCACCTCCCTCCTCAATCCAAGAGGGAAACTTGGAAGTGGCAGAGAAGCTTCCCGCAAGGACGATGAATCTGTATCTGAGAAGGGAGCTGTGGTTCCTTTGTAGATACACACAACTAATCTGGTAATGGAAAGTGTGATAAGAACCCAGCCTATCCATCAGTCAGGGCTACTGGAATCTGGCTCCTTTCCCAGGGAATGGAGAAAGATGGGACTCTCTTGACCACCTACTCATGGAGCTGAATTCTTTCGTCGTGACTGCTTCATTCCACAGACATGGGGATGGCATTCAGGAGCCCTGCAGAGTGGGTGCTCTGAATGATTCATCCCTGTCACACCACGGAATCCCATCTGGGGCATCTTCATCCTCTTCATGCACTTTAACAGGTGAGCTAAATACCATCCGCTCTTCATGCATGAGATCCAGACATCTCCCATGGAAAGAGACAAGGATTTATGGAACCACAGAATGGTTTGGGTTGGAAAGGACCTTAAAAATTATCCCGTTCCACCACCAGGCCGTGGGCTGGGACACCTTCCACTAGAGCAGGTTGTTCCAAGCCCTATCCAGCCTGGTTTTGAACACCTCCAGCTGGGGTAGGTGCAAAGAGCATCAGTTGCAAACAGGGATTCCCAATGTTTGCATCCAGACCTAAGAGCTACCACAAGCAGCACATGAATATGGATATGGATATGGATATGGATATGGATATGGGTATGGATATGGATATGAATTAAAAGAGATCCAGGTCCTGGTTCAGCAAAGCGTTCTATGTCACATTTTGAACAGAACTCTAGCTGCTGGGTCACATTCAGCATTTGGCAGTGGCTTGTCAAACTGGGGTCTGAGATAAGACAAATCTGCTGTCATTCCGCAGCGATGAAGCCCAGGAGACTGATCCCAAGATGTCTGGGGCAGATGCACCCACCCATCCATCTGGAATCTCCTACAGAGCAGGGTGAGACCTTCTTCAGTGTGGGTCCCATCCCTCCAAAGGGCTGGAACAAGGTTCCCTTTCTCTGACCCCACCAACCTTAGGATTCTGCACAGTGGGACCAACCCAATTTTAAATAACACTGGCAATGCAACCCTGCCTACGTCACACCTCTGGGGACATTTCTGCTGTTTCAACTGAATTTCTCCTCTGCTGCAGGAAGAGTTCTCCACACCAAGATTTCACTTGCCTCAGCCTCCTGTTCATCTCATTACCCTGGTGGTGGTGACCTTCTCACATCCTTGGACCAGGTCCAGGGACAGGAGAAGGTCACCATCACCTCACCAGGTTGGCACAGAGAAGGCAGCACAAGCCACACTTCCTTGACCTATGATGCTGTCCACCCATGTGAGCACAAGTGTTCTGTGGGATGTGTGAACTGGCTTTAGGATCTGGAGGCAGCTTTCCATGCCTAGAACAGGCAGTCCTGGTAATTCTCCAGGAGATGAAAGGCAGGAATATATAGCGCCGAGCGGAAAGGCAGAGCCGCTCCTGGGGAACTGCGTGGGGCTGACGTAATGTTCTGTGCCGTGATATTCCCAGTAGGAACATCTGAGTTTGGGTCACAGGCTTGCAGGGAGCCATCTTGTTAACGTCATGGCAGCTTGGAGCAATCCAGCCTCCGTTTTTCCACTGCGTGCGTGTGTGTGTGTGTGTGTGTGAATCCGCGTGGTTTCGCCGGCGAGCACGGAATCAACGTGCCTGGTGCTGCCCCTCCTGAAATCCCTGCTTTGTCTTGGGCCCTTCCCAGTAAACTCCTGGCTCACCGTTAGTGGCTCTGCGTAGCTGTGCCTGTGCAATTCGTAGCTGGACGAGTTTGTGGGGTGGATGGAGAAAGAGACCTCAGGGCTTCAGCACTTGCAAATCCCACAGCAAGTTCCTATCTACTCCCACTCCTGCAGGAACTCCATGGAAACGAGCTCAAACTGTGCAAATTGGCTGCAAAGTGTTTTTCTTGAGTCAGTAACACAATACTTTTTCTTTCTCGACATCAAATATTCACTTCACCCCCAAACAGCCCTTGCCAGGTCCCAATGTGATAAGCAATTAGTTTGGTTAAGGCTTCTTTTTTTAGGAGCTAAAGCTGTGGGAATTGCTGGTCTTGGAGATGTGAAATCTGCTCTTTCCCCATCCAGACCATTCGTGCGGAACTCCACCACCTCACCTCCCGGACATGGAGATCCAAGGCAGCTGTTGGGCATGAAAAGCCTCTGGAACCTGCCATGCCTCAGACGCCTTTTCTGCTTCGAATGAAATTTCTACTCCTGATCTTTACAGCAGGAAAAGATTTGCCTTCTCAGGTCATTTAGACCCAAACCTACAAAACCCTTTTCTTTGAGGCCCTAACCCTGCAGATCTGTTTTCACCGAGATTCAAAATATCTATTTCTTAAGCAAAGGTGAAAAAGAAATCGTCAAAATGTGCTGTGAGTCAGAAATTTGAGGGCTGTCAAGGTGCTCTGAGGGCTGGAGCACCTCAGCTATAAAGAGAGCACCAGGCTGGGACAGTTGGGATTGCTCAGCCTGGAGCAGAGAAGGCTCCAGGGAGTACATGGTGCCCCTTCCAGTGTTTAAAGGACCTCCAAGAGAGCTGGAGAGGGACTTTGGACAAGGGATGAAGGGACAGGACAAGGGGGAATGACTCCAAGCTGAAAGAGGGCAGGGACAGATGGGATGTTGAGAAGAAAATATTCCCCATGAGGGTGGTGAGGTCCTGGAATGGATTTCCCCAAGAAGACATGGCTGCCCCTGGATCCCTGGAAGTGTCCAAGGCCAGCTTGGACAGGGATTGGAGCAACCTGGGATAGTGGGAGGTGTCCCTGCCCATGGCAGGGGGTGGAATATGATGACCTTTAAGGTCCTTTCCAACCCAAATCAGTCTGGGATTCCAGGATTCTATGAAAACACAGCAAAGGTTCTGAATTTCCCTCCTGGTGCTCCTATTCCATGCTCTCAGTGCAAATGCCGGACTCATCTTTAACTCGATGTCTGAAGTGGTCAGTCTTAAAATGATACTCAAATTCCACCATAGGGAAGGGAAGGGAAGGGAAGGGAAGGGAAGGGAAGGGAAGGGAAGGGAAGGGAAGGGAAGGGAAGGGAAGGGAAAAGGAAGGGAAGGGAAGGGAAGGGAAGGGAAAAGGAAGGGAAGGGAAGAGAAAGGGAAGGGAAGGGAAGGGAAGGGAAGGGAAGGGAAGGGAAGGGAAGGGAAGGGAAGGGAAGAGAAAAGGACAATTCCAGTTACAGCACTGAATAAACTATAAAGCCAAAAGGAACATCAAGGAAAAGAGCAAACAAAAGTATTAGGGCAGGTCAGCATCAATGGAGACATTATTTCCTCCATTATTCTGCCTCTAGGCAGAAAAACAAATCAAAAATTATGAAAGTCGTGTCAGCAGCAAAAAGTTGGCAGGCGCCAGTGCCTGCACGGAGTGGTGCTGGGCTGCACAAGAAAAGCTGCTTATCATGTGGAATCACTTACTAAGTCCTCAAATTTGACTCCCTCCCTCCTACTAGAGCAGCCTTTCCCTCAGCTGAAGGGGCGACGGTCCCATGATGGTTTTTTTTTCCCCCTACAGACTCCAAGATTCTCCACCTTGGATGCAAAATTGGTGCATCTAATCTGAATCAGGGAGGTCCTGTCATGAGCAGACTCGTTTATTTCTTCACTGGCAAAGCACAAAAAGCATCAAAGTAAATGGGACAAAGGAAAACCAAGTGGTTTGGGGGGAAAGTCCCTGAACTGGGAATTCTTGTGTGGCATTGGGCAGGTCTTTCACACGTGTCAGGAGTTACTCTGACTGTGCCTCACTCCTCGACACAGACATCAGGAATAAAGGCATTTCCATTTGTTTCGACAGCAAGAGTTGAGCGCGGATGAGTTCCCAGATGCTCTCCTGGATAAAACATTGACCTTTCTAGGAGACAGCAGTTATTTGGTTGTGTTCAAGGACAGCGTCCATTTTTTCTCCCTGGCCAGGAGCCTCCCTCTGCTCTCCTGCTCCTGGTGCTCACGTTCCTCCTCGTTCATTCCTCTCAGATAAAGTAACTTTTGCTTAAGGCTGGAAAATCCTTGTGAACCTTTTACTTCATGGCTAGGGTTTGGCTCGGCTGAAAAATTAGAGGCCACATCCTCAACAAGTATAAAACGGGAATCAGGCCAGCTTCCAGCAGGGAAGAATCCAACCTCCCCTGGCAAGAACCACTCGGATGGACCCGCGAGGGTTAAGGGGCTGTCACGCTTCTCTTTTAACATCATCCCCAACAAAAGGAGAACACAGAAAGGGAGCAAGAGATTTTTGGAGGGACCATAAACGTAATTACAATCCGAGGCCATTATTTTCCACGGTTTGCAGCGGAGCCATTCCCAAGCCTCGGCCATCAACAAATGCACCTTTAACTTGCCTCCCCTCCACACGGTGCTTTAATTACTTGGTGCCTAAGAAGCATTTGGGACAGCGAGGTCTGTCACCCCTTAAGCTGCCTGCCCGACTCTTCATTTCACGAACAAGATACACACAACTCCTTTAGCCAATGGCAGCCTGGTCACACAAGTATTATGTTTTTCCTCTCGCTGTCTACTGTTTCACCACTGGAGGAATTACACAGCCAAGAGCCCGCTAGGAATAATGGCTCTATTCATTTCCCCCTGGGACTAATTCTTACAGATGGCAAGCACTGTGATGGGGCAAATTAGCTTCTTATTTCATTGGGAGGCTTAAAGTTATAAGCTCATTTTGTTGTTGTTTACGGGATAGCTCACGGCAGGGCGGTGCAAGCCTGTACATTGCTGCCGGCAGGGAAGGAGGCAAATCCTGTGCCAACGGAGCTCAGAGGGTAGGGAAGGGGATGCTAGGAGGGCCCTGTCACTGCTGAGCCCCAACTCGGGCTGTGCTGGGCTCTGGAGCCAGAGCAAAGCTCTCTGGCTGCCGGGGCTCCCAGTCAGGTGCTGAGACCAACAGGAGGCTTAGCGCTGCTGCAATCCAGGATCACGGCCCTGGCACTTTGGGAAATCGGGATTTGCGAGGGTTACTGGGGAGAGGTGGTAGAAAAACAAGCACGGTTTCCAGTGCTTGGAATGATCTGGAAATGTGCTGCAGATGAGAAATGGGGAGATCCTTATTTACCTGAACAGATGGATCCGTGAATGTTTTCTTTCACAGTCATTTTCCTCTCGAGACAGTGGCAGTCTCAGGACTACAGACGATCCTTGGAAAGGGAAGGACATCTTTTTCCCTGTGGTCATCACCGTGTGGCTGTGATTGCCCACTGAATTAGGTGCTGCCGTACCTTTCCCAGATGGCATTTCCAGACGGGAAATTCCAGACTGAGCCTTCCCGTACATCGCTTGTCTGTTTTTCCAAACAGAAAATAGAGTCACGTATCCCCAGCTTGGAGTGAATCAGCATCTCCCTGGAGATTTCAATTGACACCAGTCACCAATCTGGCCCAAACTGTCACCTTTTATGGATTTCATAGTCAAAATCTCTTCTCATGAGTAGTGATGCAACATGAGGAGCAATAGGAGATGTTGGATGGGATTTTATTTGTTGGCAAAAGCCCTCACAAAAATATTTTAGACAGAAATTGTCAATGAAGCAAGCAACCATCATTCCTCAGTCATCATTCCCCATCCCTGGAAATGTCCAAGGCCAGGCTGGACGGGGCTTGGAGCAGCCTGGGATAGCGGAAGGTGTTCCAGGGTGGAACAAGTTGAGTTTTAAGGTCCCTTCCAGCCCAAACCCCAGAATTCCATGACCAATGATGTTGTTAAGAGCTGTTTTCCTGCAGCTGCTGGTCTGGATAAAGGATTTATTCCCTGCAGTGTCTCAGAAGATGATAAGGGATGTGAAACCTCTCCTTGGAGAAGCTTAAGGACAGTGAGCACAGGGAATCCTCCCAGTGAGATGGTCTCAAACGCAGGACAGACTCCAGATTCCCTGTCCTTTCTAGTGTTTCACCCATTTTTATTGGCCTGTTTTGGGGGATGAATTTCACCCTGGGTGTTCCCTCTTGTATTGACTCATTCCCTGATCATCATGAAAGTGTTTCCTTATAAACGGAGCGTCTTGCCCAGACCTGCACATCTACATCATAGATGATCTTCACCTCTCCTCAAGCATCCTCATGCACTGGGAATCCTTTGTTCCCTTCCCACCACATTCCTGATCCCCTTCCTATGCCCACCAGATACCTCTGGTCACAGCTCTGCACTCCTAACATCCATGGTAATTTCTCTTCCTTGTCTGCATCTGAGATGTTCCTAGGTCTGCATAAAAATGTGAACTTTTCTTTTCTGAAAGAGTTCCAAATATTCAAGGAGGAAATCTGTGTTGGCAATATGAAAATAACCTGAAAATGATTTTTTGAGGCAAGAGGTCACAAAAAACTTTAGATTAAATAGAAAACTCTCATATGTATGAAACAGATAAGGCCTATTATAATAATTTAAGGAATTATGATGGCTTTTACAGCACATAAAACTGTCCTCAAAATGGAAAGTCACGACAACATGAAAACTGGTATTTCTGTTTCCTGACAAAGGTTAACTCAGAATGTTTCCATCCCACAAAATGCTACATTTGCATATGCCCAGACACTCACATATGTTTGCAAAATGCAGCCTGCTCCAGACACAGCTTTTTTTCTGTAAGTGAAAAAAAAAATTTTTTTTCAAAATATCAACCCTATTTTCATCACAGAGCTGTCTCTTCAGGAAGCTGCCAGCCATAGGTGAAGACAGTGGTAGAAAAGTAAACCTGGCTGTTCCGTAAAGCCACCAGAGCTTGAGGTAACGAGCTGGATGGTGTAAACTACTCCAGACCTCCAGCTACTTGGAGTAAATACGGAAAATTAAAGGAATGTGTGGGGGCTACAGCTTCTTCACAGCTTTTCTAGGCACATCCACCACCAGCACCTTGGCTTTGGAGGAAAAGCATCCTACCTGTTCCTCAAACTCATGGTTTTTTGCTCTAATGTGCAAGTGGGATGTGTTTTCGAGCCATCCTGAGCTCAGCTGCCATCCTGCTGGAAGTCCCTGATGCTTTTCCTGCTGTGGCAGGTTTGCTCTTGGATCTGTGGAGGGATCTTGGTCTCTGTTGTAGGGAGACCACATCCATTTTCATCCAAGACAGAAGAGGAGAAGGGGAAGAAGAAGGAGAAGGGGAAGGGGAAGGAGAAGGGGAAGGGGAAGGAGAAGGAGAAGGAGAAGGGGAAGGGGAAGGAGAAGGAGAAGGAGAAGGAGAAGGAGAAGGAGAAGAGGAGAAAGAAGGAGAAGGAGGAGAAGGAGAAGGGGAAGAAGAAGGAGAAGGAGAAGGAGAAGGAGAAGGAGAAGGAGAAGGAGAAGGAGAAGAGGAGAAAGAAGGAGAAGGAGAAGAGGAGAAAGAAGGAGAAGGAGAAGGAGAAGGGGAAGGAGAAGGAGAAGGAGAAGAGGAGAAAGAAGGAGAAGGAGAAGGAGAAGGAGAAGGAGAAGGAGAAGAGGAGAAAGAAGGAGAAGGAGAAGGAGAAGGAGAAGGAGAAGGAGAAGGAGAAGGAGAAGGAGAAGGAGAAGAGGAGAAAGAAGGAGAAGGAGAAATAAAATCCCCACAAGTTGATTGTATTGAATCACAAAGCCAACATCACGCTGTGGTGGAAATTCCTCCCTCACCCCGATGCCTCCCCTCCTGGCTTTCTGTCTTTGCTTGGAGCCAGTGGTTACTGGAACCAGCAACTCCTACATTTCGTCGGGCCAAGTCCTCTCCTGTGTCCACCAGCACTGAGCCCCAAGCCCTGGAGGGGAAAGCCCAGGCTAGAAAAGTCCTCTGCTGAAAGCCCAAGTCAGCAACATTTGCATGGAGACCTCCCCACCTCGCCAGATTAACGATTCCTGCGGCGGCCTCGTGGCTGCTTTTACAAGCAGCAGAAAAAAGGGAGGAGGAGAGAGGAGGCATCGAAATTGAATGACAAAATCAAGGCTGGCTCTGCCAGGGCATTTCCTTACGTAAGTGGAGCAGTGGGATCATTTCCTACGCCCCTGTGACCAAAGGAATGTGGGAGCACGCGCTCGACCCCGCCAGGGAAATGGATCCCGATGGAGTCGGGAACACTCGTGGGCTGGCCCAGGCTCTGCCAGGGAAGGAACGAGCTGCTCCAGAGCTTCCCTAACTCCCGTCCAGGGGATTAAACAATTCACTCCAGGGTTTGCAGGGAAAAGCCTGGGGGAGCCAGCCAAAGGCAGAGCGCCGTAAGCAGGCAAGGAGTTCAACTCAGGATTCCTTGTTAAAGGGAGAGAAGGGAACAAAAATAAAGTCGAATTCCTGCATCTATAAAACAAAAGTCCCCATGTTTCTCCAGATTCCAGGATGAAGTGCTGGAAATGCGATGCTGCAGCTTTCGGTGTTATTTTATTTTTCCAAATCTCTCTCCCTCTCTCAATCTTCCTCAACCTAACCTTTTTCACTGAGGTCTCCAAAGATGAATTGCTGTTGTTACCTATCCATGTAATGCCCAGTGTCCTTAGTGAATGGAATTATAAATATATAAAGTGATAAAACAAATATTATCAGACTGACCAGCACCTATTTTCCTCCCCAGGGTAAGACAAGAGATTTATCAGCACTTCACTCCCCTAAAGTGCATCCCCAGGTAGGGGGATTGAGCACTGATGATCTCCAGGCATCTCTTCCTTTATTATTTCCATCTGATAAGGGCAGATATCACTGGCAATTCTGGCTTTAGGAAGTTCATTCTAGGAAATTAGTTCTCCTCAGCACCCATTAAAGAGGGAAATAAGGTGCTGAAATCAGCTGAGTGCACCTTGCACTGCTTGCTCACCACCTTCCAGATGTTTCCTCATGGAGTTTGCAAGATCTCCGCCCTTTGGGGAAAGACAATCTCGTTGCAACCAGCAGATACAGCAGGGAGAGGCAGGGTTTTATCAGACTGGACATGCAGAGGAAACACTAAAACCAGCTTTTTTTTTGAGGGTGAAACAGGACCAGCAAGTTTGAGCTTGGGTTCTAAAGTGCTCTTCACTTGAGCTGCTGGTTCCCATCCAAACTGCTGAAATGAAGTGTTTGGCATCACATCACGACCCATTAACTCTTCATGGGTGATGGGGCCAGAGCAGGGAAACACCGCTCCTGCTCCTGACACAAAGTTGGGAGGAACTAAACGGAGACATCTTGACTCAAGGAATCAGAGATCTACCATCAGTCCCTTTTATTTCTACATGAACCATTGGAAAAAGAATTTATTGAGCAGAGTATTCATTTGACAAAGCTATTTCTTTGGCAAAAGTTTGGATCTCAACAAAAGTTCTGCCCCCATCTCCCACACTCGGAGTCACAACAATCTCCAGACTCTTTAAATCACAGAATCAGGATCATGGAGTGGTTTGGATTGGAAGGGACCTTAAAACTCATCTTGTTCCACCCCCTGCCATGGGCAGGGACACCTCCCACTATCCCAGGGTGCTCCAAGCCCTGTCCAACCTGGCCTTGGACACTTCCAGGGGCAGCCACAGCTTCTCTGGGAAAACCAGTGATAATTTTCTATTACTTCATTCTCTGCCTTTGTAAGAGGAGCTGCCACATCAGCAGTGAAGGGCCGTGCATGAAAAAATATAAAGTCAGTTTTGGTCAATTTTTTCCATTTCAATAATTTTCCACTATTCCAATGAATAATCCTTCTCTGAGAGCTTCTATTCTAAAAACTGCACCTAACCCCAACATATTGCATCCTTCCTGGGGAAGCCTGGAGCACTCAGAGGCCTTTATTCCATATTCTTGCTGTTTCATGGAGTGTCACAGCCGCCAGTGAAGTCTGGCCATGGCTGCTGGTGAATAAATGTCCGAGGTAAGGGACACGCAGGATTTCTGCAGTGTCATGTTTCAGTTTATCCAACCTGGCTGCAGGGGCTGTTCTCAGATCAGCTGAAAATCAACTGCTCCTTTGTCGGATCCACATCCTGAAAATCCAAGTCCCTGTCTTCTTCTTCTCCGAGCCGAGTTCACGTTCCAGTGATTCCTCCACTCCGCTCTTTCACCTGGGTTTCAGAGGGAGAAAAGCGAGTTGTTTCCAGAGAAAGGGAATGACAATGGGCGGGCCAGCTTCAAGCTGGGATAGAAATGCAGCTCAATATGCTGTCAAAAATGATTTGAAACAGATCCCTCCATGCCAGCTGATAAAACTGAAATGTTCTGCTTCGGGCTGAGCCACCGCAGGTTGGAAGCTGACTTTTTAACCTTTTCCCATGGAAAAAAATCAGAAAAACACACTTTTGGGGGGAAAAGTTAAAAAAAAAGTTAATATTGAAGGCTTGCCTTAAAACATTTATAAAAGTCCTGCTGTGAGGCGAAGCAGTGGAGTGTTGGTGTCAGAGGGACGGGACAAGGCAGGGCTTGTCCTGAGGCCTTGGGTTGGATGCCAAAAGTCTGGGAGCAGAGTGCCACACATCCCAGAGATGGCTTTTAGGGATCATCCACCACAGCCTGGAGTGTTTGCAAGAGCAACTCATGGCCACCACAGCGCTGTTGTGCATCCAGCTCCTCCATCTGCCCTTCCCAAAAAGAAAGGTGAGCAGATCCCCTCATCTCACTTCTCTTAAGCCGGTAACTTATTCCACTCATGCTCCAACATCAAGGTTTAAAAAGAGCTGACCCAGCTGACATAACTGGCAAGGTTAGAAAACAAAGTTAATGTTGAAGCCTTGCCTTGAAGCATTTATAAAACTGCTGCTGTGGGATGAAGCAGTGGGGTGTGGAGTGTTGGTGTCAGAGAGGACAAGGCAGGACTTCTCTGCGGGACACTGCTGGTCCCAGTGCCTTGGCTGGGATGCCAAAACTCTGCCACACATCTCAGGGATGGCTTTTAGGAATCATCCACCGCAGCGTGGAGTGTTTGCAAGAGCAACTCATGGCCATCACAGCGCTGCTGCGCATCCAGCTCCTCCACTGGCCCAGCCCAAAGAGGAGGGTGAGCAGATCCCCGCGTTTGATTTCTCTTAAGCTGATAACTTATTCCAGTCATGCTCCAACATCAAGCTTTAAAAAGAGATGACCCAGCTGGCAAAGTTAAAAAAAAAAGTTAATACTGAAGTATTTATAAAACTCTTGCTGTGAGGTGAAGCAGTGGAGCGTGGGGTGCCGCTGTCCCGGACGGGACCCTGCTGGCCCCGATGCTGTGGCTGCGTGAGCAAATCCCCGAGTTAAGCTGATAACTTGTTCCACTCATGCTCCAACACCAAGGTTTAAAAAGAGCTGATCCAGCTGACCCCAGCAGCATCCCCCCAGCCCGTCCCTGCTGCCTCCCTCAAAGCCCTGCCTGTCAAGCCCTTGCAGAGTTGCAGCCCCTGCGATCGCGGGATCGCGGGCAGCAGGAGTTTGTGTACAAAGCTGTCACCACTCTCAGGAGTGGGTGGATTTTCCAGCTCATCTGTAACCTGAGTGGCACTTCAGCCCCGGGATCTTTCTTCCCAGTGTCAACAGCACGCCGCGGCCGAGCTATCCCCTTACACATTATCTTCGATCAAGTTGATGGGCAGGAGGGAACAGAGCCAGAAGTCATTGTGACAGGCTGGGTGTTTTTACAGGCACAATGGTTAATGGGCTGGTTAATGTAAAGGATTAGCCCCTTCAGCCCCGGGACATCTGAGAGGGGAGGAAGGGGGTGGTGCTGCTCAGCAAGCCCCGCTAGGAAATGCCACGATCGGCTCGTAACCAAATAGAAGCGAATCGGAAAAAAAATCCTTTCTGGTGTCTGGTGTTTGGCACGAGGGGTGGCATTTTGGGATGCTGATGCTCACGGCACCCAACACAAAACACAGAGCCCAAATACCACGGTCTGCAGCTTCCTCACGAGGGGAAGCAGAGGGGCAGCTCCGATCCCTCTGCGGCAGCGCCAGGACCCGAGGGAACGGCTGGAGCTGTGCCAGGGAGGTTTAGGTGGGATGTCAGGAACAGGTTCTTCCCTCAGAGGGTGGTAGGGCACTCCCATGGGAATGGTCACATTCCCAAAGCTGCCAGCGCTCCAGGAGTGTTTGGACAACGCTCTCAGGACCAGGGTGGGATTTCTGGGATCGTCCTGCGCAGGGTCAGGAGTTGGATTGGATGATCCCGGTGTGTCCCGTCCAACTCAGGATATTCTGTGATCCTCTGATCTTCTGAGCCACGCTTTGGAGGAGCAGGGAGGGATGAACAGACTCTCCGTCCTCAGCCAAGGGATAAGAGGGGAAGGCAAGGGGAAAGCTCATCTGTGCCCCGGGGACATCAGGACCGCTCTCCCCAAACCTCCTCCTGTCAGACGATGCCGAGAGCTCCGTCTCTGTGTCGGGGGCTCTAAAAAGCAGCTGCCCAGAGGAATTGCTGTGCGGAAAGCGGACATTTGCCACTTTTCCTGAGACAGCGAAGCCCGTGGAGCCGCCCCCGAGGCTCCAGCCCTTCCCTGCTGCATCCCCCTTCCATTAGAGCAGCATTATCCCGAGGAGCCCATCAAGTGCTATTGTATCACCACTAAGTGCCCAAGCTTATGGGATTTATGGCCATATGCTCGCATGGCTTACGCACTGAGGAGCTTAGAAACCCTTCCTCCGAATTCCTCAGGCAGCCTAAAACCTCCTGCCTGACTGGCTCAGCTTACAGCAGAGAGACGGTCCTGGAGAGACCCTCCCCGGGAAAGCTGCTGAGTTCCAGGAGGAAAGGGACTGGAGAGACCCTCCCCGGGAAAGCTGCCGAGTTCCAGGAGAAAAGGGACTGGCAGAAGTCTGGGATTGTTAGAGCTGCCTCATAACCTCCCAGTGAGGCAGGTAAATCACTCACAGGTGGAAATCTGGGGCAGACAGGGCTGGTTTCCCTCCTGTCACTAAGCCAGGGAGATACAAATCTGTCTGTGGCCAAGTAGTTTTCAGGTATGGTCTGGCCTATAATTATTTGGAGTTTGTGTCAGGCTATGGGATTTACCCATGTGCTCAGGCCAGATCCTGTCACCTGCACAACAAAGTGATGTTCAGCATCACCGTGCCTCATGCACGGTGCCTCATGGTACCAACTACTCAAAAAAAAATCAGTTTAAGTTGGTGAAAATTCACAGAAAAAAGTTATTTTCTTCCTTTCCTTCTCTCCCCGTATGGCGTCGTAATTTCGGCGGTAAGAAATCAGGAAGTAAAATGCAGTTTCTGCTTAGCTGCTTTTCTTTTCCTCGTTTCCATATATTTTAATTATTATTCCATATTCTGAAGGTGAAGAGAAAAATATAGGAAAATATTTTAAAAGCAAGCTGGCGATTTTTCTGTCTTTGGACAATTCACTTCAGCATCATTATGGGTCTGCCAGGCTCTGAAAAGCGAAAAAGAGATGGATCTGCACCAGAATATTTCATCTGAACCTTGGGATTTGATGGCAGCAGGGATTTGAGTGCAGGTAGTAGAGCTGATGGAACCTGGAGCATGATTTTGGAGCAGAAAAAGTCTTTTCTATTATTAAATTTATATTATTATTTTGTAATGATGACCTGTGGTGGCACCCACCCTTCGTTTCTCCATTGGGGGTCCTTCTTCCTCTATCCCAAACAGGATTTAAACTCCGCAGAAAAGCAAATTGATTTCTCCTTCTGGTTCACATGCACAAAAAAGATCCAAGTTAGCAGAGCTCAATTTTCTGCTGAAGGCAAGTCCCAGCCTCGGCAATTTTCTGTGTGTCCATCTGTGCAGAAAGGTTGAGACGTTGCTGTTGTGAAATATGAGTGTGGCAGAGAAGCCAGAAAGGAAAGGGGATCTTCTGTTCTCCAGCAGCTTTCAGAAAATTACCCAGCGGCGAAACCCCAAAGCGTGTCAGTAATATATAATTTTAATTGCCACTTCCTAAGAGGAGCCCATTGAGCTGTGGACAGTGAATGGGCCACGGGTGCTTCCAGCTCTACCTTACAGTGAGAGTTTCGACATCTGCTGTGTTTTAGGAAATAGGGAATGTTGTGGCAGGCCCAACAAAGAACAAAGTCCTCACTCAGCCAGGGGCTCCCAAAAGTGATGGAGCTGGAAATCTCCCTGGATCAAAGAGCTCAGGGACAAAGCAGGAATTCTCATGGTCATTACAGATCAAGGCACCAAGAGATGAAAGGCTGGATTCTTATAGATACAGAAATAGAAATGTATGCACTATTCTGCCTTCATAAAGGGACCCTTAAGTGACACTTAATTGCCCACAGTTATTATAAAACTTGTACGGATCAGTGCAGGATGGCCAGCGCAGAGCAATGAGACAAAGGCAGCGTTTTTCATATTTTCCATCAATTCATAAGTAAGGTAAAGAGGCAACATCACATTCCCAAGTTACAGAGGGAACTTGTGGCAAAGCTGTTAATGAAGCCCGAGGAACCAAATTTTGATCGAGGTCCTGTTGTTTTCGGGGGGTGTCTTTGTTATTTCTTTTTCTGTAGAAGTCATTTAAACAAATTTGTATTTTAGCAAAGCCTGGAGCTGTTTCAGCTGGAAGTGGCCTTTCCACAGAAAAATAATGTCCCAACTCTCAGCAGAAGTGGGGAAAAGAAAACAAATATCCTCAGGAAACTGTTCCAGCAAATTTGTCACCTTACTGATAAAGTAGTCAGGAGTTGAAATTAGACTCACCTCATTTGTAGATCTGAGTTGAATTCACCTGTGAGGGCAAAATACAAAAGAAATCACATGGAAATCTGAGTTTTCAGCAAACTTTGCAATATTTTACTTTGCCAAGCAAAACCCACCTCAGTTCTGTGTCAGCCTAAAAGCAAATTTAAACAGAGTGAAC
This sequence comes from Corvus moneduloides, assembly GCF_009650955.1. Classification (NCBI taxonomy): domain Eukaryota; kingdom Metazoa; phylum Chordata; class Aves; order Passeriformes; family Corvidae; genus Corvus; species Corvus moneduloides. The sequence continues at coordinate 1,884,152 of NC_045476.1, forward strand.
CAAGATAATGTTTTTATTTAACAAAGGAGCAACAGGTGGGGGGACAAAATGCAGGAGAACAGTTAAGAAGTAGAGTTAATTAATGTGAATTTGACTGGATCCATCCACATGTTGGTTTCAAGCCGCTGAGCTCCGGCTTTCTGCACCTGGATCTTTCGGGTTGCCTAAAACTCTAACAAAACAGCAAAACTGGTTCAACATGAACAATTATCCATAGCAAAGACAAATGACATCGATTTAGGGTTTATTTATACAAAACAAGGTGAGATTAGAAGGAGCAGATGAGGAAAGGGATGAGAAATGATGAGGGGGAAGCAGAAAAATAATTGATACCAAAGCTTTGGTTGGGCAAAGAATCTGAGGATGAGCTGCAGGTTAAGCCCACGCTTAAGGGCTCACATGGAAGTTAAGGGAGGTCCTTAATTACAGAAGAAAATGTCCCATTTATGCCAAAAGAACTGAAATATTTGTTGGTTTTGATTAACTAAATAATTAATTTAATTTTTTTGCAGCCATGTTGTTGAGACAATCATCGAATCATGGAATCTCCTGAGTTGGAAGGGACACACAAGGATCATAGAGGTTGGATTTTTACCCAGGTGAGTTATTAAACCCTGATAAATTCAACAATAAATTCAAACGTGTTTTTTAAAGCACTTCATCCCATGCATCCAACGAGCTCAGATTCCAAAAAAGCCAACAATCTCTCACAGGCTGAGCAGGACAACCTCCATGGTCTGAATTCCCTCCTTCCTCAGTGGGTGGAAAGGGATTTGATGGGATGGGAGTTCCAAATGGGTCATGACTGCAGAAATCCAGAACCAAATGCTGCCTTTAAAAACCACTTTTCACAGAATCCCAGAATGGTTTGGGTTGGAAGGGTCCTCAAAGATCATCTCATTCCACTTTCCACTATCCCAGCTTGCTCCAAGCCCCATCCAGCCTGGCCTTGGACACCTCCAGGGATGGGGATGCTGATGGCTGGGTGATGTTTCTTTTCTAAAGAAAACAATAAAATATTATTTTTTATTTTAGGTCAATGCAAAGATGATGGATAATGGTGGCCTTGCTTCTTGAAAAATTGGGTCAAACATAAAACTGTAATGCGAGGGATTTTTTATTTAATATTTTCTTTATTACATAAAATATTTATTTTCTTATTTTTTGCCTAGTAACTTTTTTTATTTAATGAAATGTCCGTTTACTCTCTTTTTAAAGCCTGAGGTTCACACCAAACAATCTCCTGGGTCCATCTGGGACAGAATTTGCTGTTTCCTGTGATTTCTGACTTCAGGAAACCATTGATTCCAGCACTGCTGGACGCTGGCTTCCCACTGCTGTGCCATTCCATCCATGGGACAGCCAGCTTGTGGTTCATCCACGATTCCAACTTCTCTCCTCCAAATTACTCCTCTATGTTTTGACATCAGTCACACAGTTCTACTCAAACCAGACCATGCTGGACATCCCCAGGCAATACAGGGAGGGAATGGATGGATGATTACCCGGATAGGTGAGGGTTGGCTTGTCAGGTCATGTGGATCCAAGTACGTTCTGATTTCATCCCAAGTAAAGATGTGTCCTGTAATTCAATCCAGTGCCTTCAAGCAGCAGAATTCCCCTAAAGGAAAAAATTCCATTGCTGAATGCTGGATGTGGAGGCTGTGTCTTCCTGTGGTGCAGGCATCTGCTCTGGACCTATGGAATAGGTGACAGCAAGGGGGACAAGGATTTCTTTATCTTTTTGCCTTCATGACCCCATTGTGGAGACTGAAATTAAAAATGAAATTAGCTGACTGTTAGCAGGGTGCTCCCATTGCCAGATAAGTTGCCTCCCAAGTTCTCCACTCCTTCTGCAAGAAGAAATACCCTTGATGTGAAGATTGTTTTCACACGTGAAAACTGGTTAAGGGACAGTGGTTTTAATCTTTTTTACTTGGGTGTGAAGGGGGAGAAGGGGTTGGTTGAGAGGGCAGAGCAGCAAAAGAGAGATGAGATGGAAAGGCAAAACGAGCAAAGCAGAGGAATTTGTGGGATTTGCTCAAGTTCATCCACCTATTAATAAAGGGCAAATGAGAAGTGACAGGGAGGTAACACTGAGCAGGCCTCAAACCATCGCCCATAATTTCAGGGAGTAGGAACTGCAGCTGACAGATTTTTGGAGCCAGCCACGGCGTTGTCATGGGACTGGGGAGAGGAAGAGGAGGGGGGAGCATGGCTGGGAGGGGGCAGAGCTTGTGGAGAGGAGCGGGAGCAAGGCTGAGGTCAAGGACGAGGTGTTGGGGGCAGCTCATATTCTGCGATCTCCCGTCCCAGGCAGAGTAAAATCCGCTGCTCGGTTGGGATGCACTGGGACAAGGAGCACGTCATAAACTCCAGGCTGGAGTGTGGCAGAGCTGGGAAAAGCTGAGTCCCCTCCAGGGTGGCTGCTGAGGCCGCATTACCTGACATTTCCCCCGCCCCAGCTCGACATGACTCAAGTGCCGGGGGTTGCATTAAGGAGGTGTGAACATCATGAGCCTGGAAAGCAGCCAAAGCTTGGAAGGGTCAAGAGACGAATTTTTCCACCAAGTTCAACTGGACTTTCAATCAATTCCAGCTTCACCCTGCGACTTTCCCTACGTGTACCCAAAAAAATGAGGTGATGTGCCACGTAACGAGTGAGACCACACAGAGCTGACTCACTCGAGGTTCCTCTCTCATGGAAAGTTTGCTGAGGACATCTGGGAACATTCCTGTTTGGGCTGCATGAAAAAGGGGTGTCCAAAAAGTTTTTTTTGTTATTTTTTCAAAGGAAGAAGTGGCCAAACATGGGCAGAAAGTTGTTCAAAATATGAAAACGGCACGGAAAATTAGGGCTGGAAAGATAAAATGGTGAGTAGCAAATCCTGGGATGAGTTTCTTGCCTTGGGGACACCAAAGGGAGATTGTCCAGACAACCAAACCTCAGCTGCTGCTCCCTCACTCAGAAATAAAAATTTCTAATGGCACAAAAGATGCTGGCAGGGTGACAACACCGAGGTCAGGGAGGGAATTCCACGCTGTGATGGAGAAGGAGTTGCTCCATTACCTTGGTAGGTCCTCGTCTGGTTCAGCTGCCTTTGCAGAGCTCACCCCAAGTGCTGAAATTCATCTTCAGCTTTGCCATCAGCCCTCCAATAAATTACCCTGGAGAGGTGTTTAGAGACCCCATAGTTCGCAACGTGTTTGGGGGAAAGCGCTAAAGAATGATGAAGAGCTGCTGAAATTTTATGTTACAAATATTTTTACAGCTTTAGCCCCTATTTTTAGTTAACAAATCATCTATGGACCAATTATAATTTCCTTCACACATATTAAGTACACAGAAGAATTCGCCAAACACACTGGTGCTAACCCCAAACATTCAAAAAACATGAGTCAGCCCCTCTCGCTGCCTTCTCCCCTCCCATCCTGGGCTTATTATGGACTTAAACTTCATCAGACTTCTGCAAAAATAAATGTAGGCTCTTTATTTGCCTTCTCATACTGGAATTTTCTGCCATTTTGCCTCTTTAAGGTTTCTTCTGCACCTCTGAGGATTGAGGCTTGATTTTCTTTTTAAAAGAAGCCTGATGTTTCCTCCTATTTACTTGTCTTCCACAGCAAGGGATGCCTAAAAATCCCTCCAGATAAAGACTGGGACAACAACTCCTGCAGTCCCTGGATTTCCCCATTCTGGCTGTATCCATGTGCTCTTACCTTGTTTTTCCTTCATTATGTGGAATATGCAAGTGAAAAAATCCTGTGATTACTGCTCCATCTTCCCAGTGGGATTGAGGGCATGGTCAGGCCCTCAAAATGTTGGAACAATTTTCAACCTTCCACCTTTTTTAAAGGGAGGCTTATTTCCCCTTTCTCCAAGCTGATCATGGTGATTAAAGGCCTTTATTCCCTTGCCCAAACAAAGGCGTTCAACACCATCTGAGATGCTCCTGAAAACCAAAGCACCCATGAAGTTTTATTTTTGTGCAGAGCTATCTTTAAACTTCAGCATTTGCTGATTTACCCACATCATACTTATTTCTCAATATCAAATATCCAGAAATTAATTCTCCGTGAGTTTCCATTTTGCTGATGGGGTCATGATGGAAAAAATGCTCAAGGAATCCTTGTTCCCCTGGATTTCACCTATTCCAGAGGATCACAGTCAATGCCTGTACGAGAGGAAAAGTCCCAACCCCTTCATGCAGCGCTCAGGGATGTGAAGCAAAATCCCACAAGGATCCCAACCCTCTTTATCAGTGCGCACCAAATTCCTTGGAGAAGCAGGAGCAGAGACCTGGATGAGTGCTCCTGGATAACCAGGCCCATGGACACCTGGAGAAGGTCCAGATGCTTCTCAGGAAGAGAAGAGCTTGAGAGAAAAGTGGAATGGGATGGGTTTCGCACCTCCCAAACCGATCCTTGTCTTTCCAAGGGATCTGGAGAGACTTGACTCTCATTTTAAGGTCATAACTTAAATATTTTTTTAACTGCCAGTATAGATAAAGACATCCACGGGCTGTGTCTGGCTTCCCACGTGGCTGGAACTTCTAAGAGGATTTTGGTGCTCTTTGCACTTGGGGACTTTCTTTTTATCTCTTCAACCAGGGCCACAGAAACGCTCAGCACACAGAGCATCATCTGCACAAAGCTTCTTTCTGGACCGGTGCGCTGCGGCAGACACTGCAGTCAATCCCTCCTGGCCTGTGCGGTTTTGTGAGAATCCAGGAAAGAAAAAAAATGAAAAAAAAGTAAAAAGCAAAATTCACCAGATCAGCTTTCTAAGCAGTGACTCTCCCTGAGCTTTCCTAGAAACCCTGCTCTGCTTTTCCCATCTCCTGCCAAGCTGTATAGAATTGGATGAGCATAATTTTTCTTTTGCTCCTTCTCCACGAGCTTGTGCCAGGGCGAGGAAGTTTATTTTTGTAACTTAACCCCCTCTTGCAAAGTGCACTTAAAGCACCTGGCTTTCCATTTTGAATTAAACCAGAACTGCCCCTACTTTGCTGAAAGTGTAGCTGCTCTTTATTTGACTTGCAGGGCTTGAAGTCAGCTGGAATGGGCTGGGGTTAAGAGAGTCTCTGGTGAGGAAAACTTAGGAGAGGAGAGAGCAGCTGGAAGTAAAATTGATTTTAAAAATCCCTGAGATGCCCAGAGACAGCCCTGTCTGACAGCCTTCAAAGTCTACCTGCTGCAAAGCAAAACCCATTTGGGGTGGTTTTGGTTGGTTTGCTTCTCTTTTATTTTTCTTTTAAACCGGTTTATAGAGGCCTTGAATGAAATCAAATCTGGAGGCTGGGGAGGGAAGGGGTGTCTGGAGGCTGTAAAGGCAGAACTGAGTGACTTGCACAGACCTCAATAATTTGCAGACATCTGATATTAAAATGAGAGAAATCCCACCCCCACGTCCATGGCCTGGGAACTGTGCCCTGCAGACACTTTTAATGGCTCGTGTGGCTCCATGCACCCCAACCTTCCAGGAATGCTGGGATATTTACTGATTCTTCTGGATCTAAACAAAAGCCCAGGAAAGCAGGGGTGGGGGAATATTAATAATAAAAAAATTGAAATGAGATGAAAACCAGCTGATAACTCAGCCTCAGAGAAATCTTAGGGCTCTGTGCAAAGACAGACATCCAAGGAGACGTGGCAGCTTCGTGGATCTGGGAGAAGCAGGTCAGGACGTCAAGTGGAGTTAACAGAGCTGGAAAAATCACTGAGCAGGAGTCATTAAGAGCACCCATCACACTAAGCCTGGTAACCAGTTCTGAAGCCTCATCTGCTCCCAGCAAGAAGCCTGTGATCAAGAGCAGAGAATAAAAATTACAGGCTTCAAAGGGGAAAATGAGTTTATATCAGAACCTGGAGCGTCCAAGGCCTAATAATTAACTAATTTGGAGGTTTCTGCCACTATTATCGCTGAGTAAATTATTGCTTTAATGTAGGAAAAAGAATTCTCAGCAAAACACGTTTGCAAATCAGAGGTAATATTCTGAAATGAAGTGTTCAGCTCACTTTGATTCACCCCTCTTCCATTCCTAATCCTCAGAAGGATGCTCTGATAAAGATTAATTTATGACAAGTTCCTGTGGAATCAGCTAATTTGCCCTCTAAAGGGAAAAATGAAACAATAGAATAGACTAATTTATGTAAGAGATCTCATTTAGATGGATATTATTGACTGAAATGAACATTACACCTCCTCTTTCCTTTATACCAGCCCCAGTTCCCACTTGGAGAATGAGGATGGTGCCATTGCACACTTCAGAGGGTGTAACAAGCCACAAAAACCCCATAATTTTGTAGCAGTGGAGACTTTGAAAACACTTCCTAGAGCACCCAGACTTACCCAGTGTTGTCTTCAGCACCAGCCCTGTCCTTTAACTCTAATTTAGGTCTGGATCTGTCATTCTGCTCCCAGAATTCCGCCTTTTGATTTCATCCCTGTCAGTGATGAGCGATGCTGAATTCAGAATCCCTGGAACAAGAGAAACAAGGGCTCTTCTTCACAGCTTTGGGTCATTTTGAAACCAGTGGCTTTTCCAGTGGTTCCAAGGAATTCTTCCAGCCTGACATCATTGCTTGTCCCAGGGCTGGCGGTCACAAGTGGGATGCCACCCGACTTGACTCATGAAAGGCTCTCCTTCATGTCAGATGATAAGATGATAAGAAATCTTTGTCCCTTTTCATCGTCCTTTCACAAAAACTGAGCATAAAGTTGGAGCTCATCCCACCCAACCTCTCACTGGCCATGAGTTCTCCTCATCTCTGACCCTGCTTTGAGCAAGAGGCTGGACGAGGTGAGCTGAAGCCTCCTCTGATGTGAATTTCCCTCCGCTATGTTCTGGCTTCCAGGGAAAGTGTTGTCTTGGCAGTGGGAAGAAAGGAAGACCACCAATACAGGTGACTGAGGATCCCACACGCAGGGATTTGGAGGGAGCCTGGCAAACCAAGCCAGCTCCCACCAGGAACCCAGGAAAACTCAGCTTGGAGGGGCTGAACCATGAGGAGACAACCACGAAATCATGAAGGGTGGACAGGACCTCTCAGATCGTCGAGTCCAACCATTGCCTCAGCACTGCCACGTCCACCAATAAACCATGTCTTGTCTACAGGTTTCTTGAACATTTCCAGAGACAGGAGTGATTCCACCACTTCCCTGGGCAGCCTGGTCCAATGCTTGACCACCCTTTCCATGGATACATTTTTCCTAATATCCGATCTAAACCCAAACTCCATCCCATGTCCTGCCGGGAAGAGTGCATGGATTAGTCACTCCAGACGTTGCGTTCGAGTCTTGCTCCTGAGGCTGTCTGATCCCTTTGCTACTTCCTAACCTTTGTCCTGCCTCCCAACGTTCCATTTGTGTCTGCGCCGCCGTTCCCGACCTTTGGCTGCTGTGCCAAATTTTTCTGCGACTGGATCACTCCATATCTGAGCTGCAAACCTCAACCACAGCGTGGTCCCCTGCTTCAAATCTATCACGAGAACATATGGAGAGCTGCTTTTTATATTTGGCCCCCAGCAATAACCTCAAAAGTTTCCCACATGCTGAGACGAGACAAGGTTCATTTTTAGAATCCGTCTTTTCTCTCCTTATTTAGAGATGTTTCACCATTGGCTCATTGGGTTTTTCGGTCAGCTCTGGAGTGGTTGGGTCACTTGGTGCCATCATGGGGCAAACAGAGCCATGAACATTTATTTCCACGTTATTAGTCAGATCTTTTTACAACCCCAAAGGTGCTGTGAACTGTGCTGCAAAGTTTGAATTGTTCACTGACCCTCAAAAACACAGCAGGGAAAGCTAAGATTGTCCTCTTTTTGTCTGTTTATTCATCAAGATTTAGGGTGAAAAAAAAGGAAGAGGGGGGAAGGAGTGAAAAGCATCTGTGACAATTTTGCTACGAATAGCACAGCGGAGGCAAAGGCCATGTTCAAAATTTGTAATTTATTTTCCTTTCTAAAAGATCAAAAGTGCAAGGCAGCTTCTCTCCAGAAGTTATCCATGGAGCAGGTTGAAGGGGACTCATGACAAAGATGATCCCAGTTTACTAAAATAAACGGGAAAATCAGGAAAACCAGGGCAGCTGCTCCTGAGTGAGGGGATGCACCTCTGGATGTGGATCCCTGAGAAGCAAAGGCAGATTTCCCACCCTGGGCACAGCTGAGCTTGTTTAAAATAGAGATAGAATTGACAGACAGACAGACAGACAGACTGTTCCTAGAGGGATCAGAGCTCTCCAGCCTCCTGCCAGAAATCCACGAGGCCAACATGTTCTAAGTTCTGCTGAGCAAGGCCATATGAAATAAGGAGAAATGACCACAAATATGCCTGTGTTTGAAATTCCTGAGGAGCTGGCAGTGCCTGGCAGGGCTGGTTGGAAGAGGAGAATCCTCAGCAAGGGGTGAATTTGCCCAGCATTGCCCGGCATCCAAACCAATCCTGCCCGGAGACATTTGGAAAAGGGATTTTCTTTTTTAAAAAACAAATTTCCAAAGCTGTGAATGGCCCTTCAAAGGAAGAACCCACTGCTGCGGGACTCGGGCACCTGAGGGGTCTCATGAACCTCTGCTCGCTCTCAACGGATCCAAACTCAAAGTTGGAGCCTTAATTCAGGGAAATCACAGCCCTGGGAGACAGAAAGTGAGGAAAGGCAGACAGTATTAACCAGAGTTTTCCAAGATCTAACAGCTTCCCTTTTCTTTAAAAATAAAGAATTTGGGGAAAAAGGGGCCACTTCTTTTGTGCTTTTTATTCTGAAGCTGACAACGAGGACACCAAGGAGGAAAATTCCACAGAGTACTGGGGGTTGAACAAACATATTCCAGAGAACAAACATATTCCAGAGAACAAACATTTTCCAGAGAATGAACATTTTCCAGAGAACAAACATTTTCCAGCCTCCAGCTGCAGCACGTAAGATAAACATAGGTGCCATAACCTCAGGGGAGCAATTTCCTGCTCCTTCAGTTGTCCCGGCCTTCCTCAGAACCTGGATTTAGAGTTGAGTCCCAAAAGGAGCCTCAAAGCCCTCGATAAGGTGTCTGTTCAAACACCAAACTGAACATAAAGTCTTCCTCCATCCTATTTTTACCAACACTCATGGATGCATCCTGCTTCCACACCATAAAGCCCATAGTTAACATCTCCAGTGGGTTGGCCAAATTCAGGGAAATTCTCCTCGTTCCTCGGCCACCATGGAGAGATGACGTGGGAGAAGTCACCAGGCTGAACTTTGGGGTTTCATTTTCACCAGCACTGAAAGACTTGAAGAAACTGCAGGTCTTTGATGGACACCTTGGACATGGAGCACCACTCCGTGCTCTTGTATTTCCATGAGGATTCAGGAAGAAATTCCAGTTTTCCACATGGGGGAAGGGTTGCATGGCCTTTCTCAATTTGGGAAATGGGCATTTTAGTCCTGACTAATATTTTTTCTTCTCTCTGCTTCCTGTCTCCTAAACTCCAGAGCATCAACCTTTTTCCTCGCTGTGGAAAGATCCAAACCCCCACTTGTCCCAGATAACATATTTTGGATGGTTTGATACCACACTGCTGTGTTTCCAATTAGGTTTCCTTGCTTTTATCTTTTTCTGTGTAATCTATTCAGTCCCTCCCCCTAATTAGAACCTTATTTGCCTTTTTCCCCCTTTCAACAGTGTTTATCCTCCACATTGTTCCCTCCATCTCTGCTCAGCGAGACTGACTTCTGTTATCTTTGTTTTTTAAATGTATGTTTAGGTTTTATTGGCACAGACATTTGTTCGAGCGATCCAACTATTCATTACAGACCTCATGATTTTCCACAGTAAATTTTCGAGACAATCAACACAGATCAACATTATTTCGTGTCTCATTCCACATTCTTTCGGAGAGTTATGTGTTATGAACAGCCCAATGCTTCAGATTATTACCTTCCATACACAAGATACCCTCGGAATCAGAGGATATCTGATGATATTCCGATGGCTAGACATCCAGATGTTTTATTTTATTTATCCTGCTTGGCTTGTTTTCTAGGCCTGAGTCCAAACCAGCCTCGAATCTCAGGGGTTGCTCAACAAATTCTGTGAGGGGCTGTGAAAAATTATTGGGGGTGGGGGGGGAAGGGGAGGGGGGGAAGTTTTGCACAACAAATAATTGTGCAAACTCCAGAACTGTCCTTCTGTATTTAAAGTAAATGTTGATTAATAACACTGTAAGAAGAGGAATGAGGAATTTTAACATGGACTTTTGGAAATTCCCAAAATAAACTGATTTCTTGCTGACACAAGTCAGCAAGAAACTTTCCAAGGGCAGCTTTCCTTAAGTGTTATTAGGAATTTTTTCCCTGTAGAAGATGGCACTTGTCTCTGGAAGTCAGGAGGGGTTCTGGATGTGTACTTGGGTATCAGGATATCAGGCCTCCATTCCCAGAAAATAAGTGGACCAAAGATGAGAGGAACAAATGTGCCACGTGCTGTGGTGGCCTCCTGCCCACATGGAGCCTCATGGAGCTCGGAGCCAGGAGCACCTTCCTGGAAGGAATTACCACATGTGCCTGAGCAAAGAGGCACATCCAGAGGTACACAAAGAGGTAGAAGAGGCCCAAGGGAATCAAAATTCAGCAGAATAAATGAGCATGCGAGTTCACAATTAAGAATTTCACCTCGGTGTGTAAAGACGTTGGCAGATTTCACTTATTGATAGGCAAGAGGGGTATTTCCATAAAATGATCTCTGGGAAGAAACCATTTCAGCTCACTCTACTTTCCCTGCAGTTCCTCCCTGGTTTTGGTTGCAAATGAGGAAATTCAGGGGCTTGGAATTAAGCATTTGCATTTAGATGGGGAGCTCTCACTTCCAGAAAAGCCTAATTCCACCAGAAAAATCACCAAATTAATGATGGACACCACCATGGTTTGCTTATCCCAAGAAAACCCACATTGCTTGGCAGCTATGGAGGCACCATCCCATTCCCTGGAGCTCATGGGCTGGGAACGTCCCCAGGTAGGAGAATTCTCTGATTCTCTGATCCTGGATCTGGGTTGGGAGGGGAGTTTGTGGTGGTGCTGGGTTACCAGTTGTTCAGACCCAGTAAATCCTGGTTTCATTTCTCACCGTGGTGAGATAAAAGCCATCCCTGGAAGTGTCCAAAGGTCTGTGCATGTGGCACTTGGGGACATGGGTTAGTGGTGGGTTTGGCACTGCTGGGTGACGACCTTAGAGGGCTTTGCCAACCTTAATGATTCCGTGATTCCACTCTTGTTTCCTCCAGTGGAAATCACAAGTTCAGTCACAGGTGAATCCCTGGTCACCTGCATTGTCTCTCCATGATTCCCATGGGTTTTCAGCTCCCAAGTCATGGATACAAGCTGAACTAACCACATAACCAAGCACACAGTCCAATATTGTCAAGTTTCTCTGGAATTCCTCTCATCGGGTTTTGTGGCCTTGGTTCCTTGCAGCAGGGCCCTCCAGCACCAGCAGGGCTCTTGGGAAAGGCAGCAAAATGAGACAAAAGAGACAAAAATAAACCAATTTTTGTGAGTGTTCAAGGAAATTTAGGAGCCTTTTTGCAATTTTTAGCCTTCCCCCCAGTTTCACGTAAATCTCTTTCTTTTCTTTCAAAGCAAGTTCAAAACTCGCAGGCTGAAATTCACAATACCAAAAAAAAAAAAAAAAAAAAGAAGAAGAAAAGGTAGGAAATTTGAGGATTTTCCCACCCCACCCCACCTTCAAGAACTTCCAAAGCTTTTTACTACGATGGCCTGAGAGGGCTCTTTATTTTTACAGCTGCTGCATACCTACTTCTCCTCGCTGGAAGACGCACACGCAGCTCCAGCGATCCTAATCTTTTCATTCCAGGAAAGGAACCAGCTGTAAATCCACTGAAGCAAGATCAGGATACAGCACCAGGGCTGTTGTTCTGCCCTCCCGCTGGTTAAGACTTCCCCTGAACCACTCTCACACTCAGCCCCGTCGTGGCTCCAGGAGCCTGTGTTTCAAGAATTCCTTCCCATCTCCCAGCCCAGCCCTTAAGGACACTGGAATTAGGATTTTCCAGATTTGGTGAGACACCCCTGGAAAGCAACATTGGAGTCAGGTTTGGACGGGAGGGGGGTGTTGGTTTCTTCCACCCTGAGAGCACCCGAGAGAGAGGCTTGGTTTGCATCCACTCCCCATTTCCAAACAAATGGCAGGGATAAATTCACTCCATGCCCCCTCCCTGTCCCTGGGTGATGCAAATGAATTTAGTTAATGATGTGCAGCACTTGAAAGCACAGCTTCTTCCCACTTTTACTCCAGGCAGGATTTTCCCTATCCCTGCTGGCATCTTTTCATAGAGCAGGCTGTAAGAACAACAAAAATATTGGCATTATCTGAAAAAAAATCCTATCAATGTTTGCAAAGAGCGAGAATTTCCCTGCACCCCTGGAAAACTGCTCAGGGAGTCACCTTGTATCCATGAAAATGTCACCTCCAGGGTGACTCCCAAATTTTCGCGGTAACCTGGTGCTGAGTGTGTACAAACACTCACAATGAGTGCTTAGCAACCCCTCCTGCCAACCCAGGCAGGGGCAGAGGGAACAAAAATGTTCGTGGAGCTCTCCAGCTCTTTCTGCAAGGAAAATAAAGCGGCAAGGAACAGTAAAACCTGGGCTGGGCTGACGGGGGGGAGGTGGAGCAGAACCTTTTTCCCTCTTTCCCTCTTTCCCTCTTTCCCTCTTTCCCTCTTTCCCTCTTTCTTTCCCTCTTTCCCTCTTTCTCTCTTTCCCTCTTTCCACGCTGTCAACATAAGCCTGGCTTTGTCTTCTTGGATTTGGCAAGTCTGATTTGGGATCCAGAGAACCTGGTGTCCTCAGTAAAAGTGGCACAAATGAAATATAAATATAAGTATAAATATAAATATAAATACAAATACAAATACAGATATATATAAACATAAATATAAAAATATAAATATAAATATAAATATAGATATAAATATATAAATATAAAAATAGATATATAAATAGATAATAAAAATAAAAATAATATAAATATAAATATAAATATAAATATAAATATAGGGGGTGGAGAGGTGCCTGTTGTGTGAAGGGATGGAGAAGGAGAAGGCAGCCCAAAGCTCAGGAGACCTGCAGGACTTTTCCACACGTCTGCTGTCCATTCTTATCCTGTCTGCATCCACGGTGTCCCAGCAAGGGGGAATGCGGCCCTTTGGCATGGAGAGGGATCATCCCTCTCAGGGCCAGGGAATGAAGAGATCCTGAGCCCAAAGGCCACCACACACCCCCCATGGAATCTGCTGGGTGTCCTCCAGTGCTGTCCGGGTGGGACAAGACCCCGCTGAAGGCTGGCCGTGCCATGGCCCAGGTTCCCCACCTTTGGGACACCCATTATAATGTCTGGTGGCAGGTTTGGAGATGGGGATTCCTATATTGACTCAGGAAGAATATCCTAACTTGGAGATGATCCAGTGCATCCACAGGATAAAATCCCATGTTACTTGAAGATATTCAAAGACACAGACTCCGGTCTAAGAGCTACTGGCCATCTGTGGGCAGCAGGGACACTCCTAACCCACCACACTGAAAGGAAATAGAGTCTTTTCCCAACCCCTGTTGGCAATGTCACCTCATTGCTGGCTTGGGGACAACAGTGCATTGCTGAATCCTTCACCCTCACATGGCAGAATAAAACCTGGTGGTTTGGTTTTCTGAGAGGCTGAGAAAATGGATTTCCTCACTGAGGGACAGTTATGGGAGATGGGCATGTGTGTCACTAGGATGATGTTCATTTGTCACCGGCTTCTCTTCTTTCCTGGAGTCTCCTCAGTACATTAAAACACCTTAAAATCCAGAGCCTGGAATGTGAGATGTTACGGAGTGGGTGTTAATGACTCCCAGTCAAAACTCAGGGATGAGGCACGGTGCAGTTCCTTAACGAGCGTTTAATAAGCACAGAAAACCTTGTGAGTTATGTTTGGAAAAATCCTTCAGATATTTGCGAGCTGGAATATATTTTAAATTACTACTCTTGGGTAGCTCCTCCTACACACATCCTCCTTTCTATTGCTGGAATTCTGCTGGTTTTCCTTCCCAGGTAATTTATCCAAATGGAGGGTGGGACTGCAGGAAACCCTCAGAGCTGGAGAACAGCAGAATCTCAGATATTCACCTGTTGGAAGGTGGACACCCTTAGCAGAGCCTCTCCGGTGTCCCTTGAAGGCTGATTTAGCTGAAGACATTTAAATTTACTCCCATCCCAGCACCATTTCAGCCTTGGGATTAATACCTGCTTTAACTTCACGCAGATAACATGACATAAACCCATAAAAAGGCAACCTGGACCACACAACACTGATTTCCTGCTCCTGCAGGAATTCCGTCCATGATCTGTCTTCCCAGCTCATGCCTGTGCTGTGTTCCAGCCGTACAAATGTCAGCTGAAAGGGACACCAGCTGCTCTGCAATCCTCAGAGGCAATTTCTAGGCACAGCTCATAAATACCAGTTCTTAAATTTGGCTACGTCTGAGCCTTTCTAGCCCTGCTCCGCTGCCCTGCTCTCCACGTCTGCAAGGATTAAAGCTCCCCCCAGCCCTGCCCCTCCCTGGCTTTGATCCTTTTGTCTGGCCTAAAGAAATCCAAGCTGAGATAGAAAGCATGTGGGATACATCAGCCTGGTAGAAAGCTCCTCCGTGTATTAGCCCTCTTCTGGAGGAGTGAGATTTTTGTGGTATGATGCACAGAGCCAAACCTGCCAGCATTCCCTGGAAAGCAAGGAGAAGGGGGGGGGAGAGAAAAATCTGAGCTCATTATTTGAGACCTGAACATGTCATTATACAAATATATCCTCATCATTAAACAAAACATCCACCCTGCTAATTTCCCCATTGCCACCCTGGTCAAGGGGCCCTGAGGAACGGGGCTTGGAAGCAGGGAATATTGATCCGTTTGGAGGATGAGGGCTGGGTTTGTCCGTGCCGGTGAGGAGGAACAGCTGGAGGGAGCATTCCCGAGCACAGCAACAGCTGGATGCCCCTGCATCCATCCCAGCCACATCTGGCAGAGGCACGGCAGCGCTGCCACAGCTCCTCAGCCTCTCCTTTCCAGCGCTGCTTCCATGGGCTCTCTCCCTCCCAAAAAATCCTCAGCCTCCCTTCTCCAGCGCTGCTTCCATGGGCTCTCTCCCTCCCAAAAAATCCTCAGCCTCCCCTTTCCAGCGCTGCTTCCATGGGTATTTCCCTCCCAAAAAATCCTCAGCCTCCCCTCTCCAGCGCTGCTTCCATGGGTATTTCCCTCCCAAAAAATCCTCAGCCTCCCCTCTCCAGCGCTGCTTCCATGGGTATTTCCCTCCCAAAAAATCCTCAGCCTCCCTTCTCCAGCGCTGCTTCCATGGTCTCTTTCCCTGCCATCAATCCTCAGCCTTTGGCTCCGTGTGCTGCTTGTCCCCAGAGTGTCCCCCCACGGCAGTGACACAGCACAGCCCCGCCCTCTGTCCCTCTGCAGGGATGACCGGGATCCAGGGATTACATCCCTTGCATCCCGCGGGAATGAGCTGCAGTCAGGGGCAGCAGGGCCATTCCCAGGAGCAGCAGATGACTCGTGGATTCTGTCACAGGACATTCTTAAAGCCGCTGGGTTCCCTCCCAAGTGGAATAACCTCCCGGCTGGAATACCAGCCCGGCTGGCATTTAACCACACAAAGGATCCCTCTCAACTCTCCCTTGTCCCAAGGCTCTGACAAATCACTTTGCCCTCCCCATTCATGTCACAAAGGGCTTGTCAACCTCCCTTGGTGACACCATCCCACCTCCCTTCATGACACCATCCCAGAAATCCTTCTCCCCCTCCCAGTCAGCCTCTGGTGATCAGAGCCAGACCACAAACCCCAGCGCCCTCGGGATGTGTGGATGATTTCTCCCTGAAAGCATCCCCATCCCACCACAGTGCCACAGAAGAGGGGTCTGGTCTCCAACCCCTGAACCAAGAACCTCCTGTACTTGCTGCAAAGCCACAGGGCTCTTTGACCATGTGAAGATGTCCTTAATTAAAACTAGAAATCAAATTCTCAAAATAGATACGACTCTATTTTGGGCTGAGTCCTGGGTTTGATTTTGTCCTGGTCAAACCGTCTCCTTTCTTCCACTGGAAATCTCTGGCTGGGAGCCTTTGGCACCCAGTGGGATGGGATTATTACAAAAGTGCTAAACAGCAGAGCAATGACTCCTGAAATCTGAAATAATGGGACAGGACACAGGAGTCAGCTAAATTGCTGGAATTTCAGTGCTCTTGCCCACCATGTGTTTGTCACCATGAAGTGTGGAGTGCTGAGGGCCTGAAATGCTTCTGGCACACCAGGTGAGCTGCTACGGACGACAAAGCAAAGGTCCTTAAAATCATGGATGTTAGAAAACCAGGAACGACAGACTTTTTATTCACATGGGGGAAACTGAGGCAAGACACCTGACTTGTCAGAAGGATGTGGTGCCAGCTTGAGAAGCGTAAAGCCTCTCCAGTGCACTAAATCCTTTATCTTCCTTATAAATCAAATTTTAAGTGGAAGAATGGGAATATTACTAACACTGACTTCAATTGTTTGGAAAAGCTCCTGGGAAAATCTGGGCCAAAGGAAAGATGTTCCCAACCTCTGTCTTTACAAGGCTGTAGGCTGAGGGGTGCAAAGCCTTCCAAGATGAATGCAATGCAAACATCATCTGCACCCGGAACAGAGCTTATGGATGCCCCATCCTTGGAAGTGCCCAAGGCCAGGTTGGACAGGGCTTGGAGTAAAGGAGTCAGGAGTTCTGGCAAAAAGCAACAAATCCCTCAACTCAGATCAGCGCTAAAGAAGAAATTCCTGCCTCCTTTCTACCTTTTTTTTTTTCCCTCTTTCTACTCTCCAGATCCTCCACATCCCAATCCACCTTTTACTTCCAGCTCCGCCATCGTGACGATTGAAACGCTGCTGCCAGTGAGGTGTTGTCACTGACCATGGCAGGAAATGGAACAAGATGACCTCTAAGGTCCCTTCCAACCCAAACCATTGATTCTATCATCTAAATCCTATGGTTTCCCTAAAACCCAATCACAATCCATAAGTGGCCTGGGGATACCAGCCATTAACTACACCCATCCAAAGAACCAGGGGATAAAATCCAACCTCAGCTGTCCTGGGGGGTAAATCTAGGGCAAATCTGGATGAGGATAAAACACTTACCCCAGACTGGGGTGATACCCAAAATCAGGCTTGAACAGCTACGTTCCACCTCTTCCCAGCCATGGGGTGGGAGAAGGGGAAAAGGAAGTTATTTAGCATATTGAGGGGCTGGAGCATGTACCGGGAAGGGAACGGAGCTGGGAAGGCTCTGGAGCACCAGGAGGGACTGAGGGAGCTGGGAAAGGGGCTCAGGCTGGAGCAAAGGAGGCTCAGGGGGGACCTTGTGGCTCTGCACAAGTCCCTGACAGGAGGGGGCAGCCGGGGGGGTCGGGCTCTGCTCGCAGGGAACAGGGACAGGAGGAGAGGGAACGGCCTCAGGCTGGGCCAGGGGAGGTGTAGATTGGATATCAGGGAAAATGCTTTCCCTGAAGGGGTTGTCAGGCACTGGAACAGGCTGCCCAGGCAAGTGGTTGAGCAGCCATTCCTGGAGGTATTTAAAATATGTGTGGATGCGGCACTTGGGGACTGGGTTTAGTCATGGCCTTGGCAGTGCTGGGGGAACGGTTGGACTTGATGATCTTGGAGCTCTTTTCCAGCTGAAAATGGTTCTGTGATTCTCTTTGCTTTCCTTTATTTGGTTTGCTTTGGTTTTCCTCGAGGTTCAGAAATGGGGATGGCCTTCTCCACAAATCCACACTTAATCAGGGTCAGAGCGCCGTGCCTCTTCCCACTTCCCAACCACTGCGTCTGCCCTGCAGAACACCATTAATTAACCCCCTGCACTAGAGCAGGGTTTGGCTTCTCTGCTGAATCCCTGGACAATTAAGGATGTTAAGGATGACACAGCCCCTGAGTGCCCTGGGAAATGGGCTGAGACCACAAATTCGTTTCACATCAGTCACCACCAACACTCTGGAGCCTTTTGCTACTGCAGCCAAAACAGGCTGCTCCAAACTAGAACAAAACAGGAGAAGGGTATTTTCTATTTTCCACAATAAAAGTGGATCCAGCTTCTTAGGTGGCACTGCTTGGTTGTCAATAGTGGGACCCTTTCTCAGAATCTCCACAGATGGAATAACAACAAACACTGACGTTTCCTTTCTTTCTAGCCAGGTGTAATCCAGACAAGTAACCCCTGGAAGACTCCATGCATTGCCTTCACAGCCATCTGTCCAAGGCAATTGCAAGTTAGAGGGAATTCTCTTAGCAGCCAGCTCCAACCCTGGAATTCCCAGCTGGATCCCAGCTCAGTGACACTGGGTGTGATCAGAAACACAAAAAAAAAACCAAAGCAGCAAAACAAGGAACCCAAAAGAAAGGCTGGAACTAGACTTAGAGCTGGTTCTTGAGAGTAATTTCTTAAATTCCACGTTTTATGGGGAGTGTGGGATCAGTTGGGATTAAAGCAAAGGTTACACCGCCCTCTTCCCATCATCCACGATGACACTGCTGAGCCTGTGCTGAGCTGCACGTAAAGTGATCAGAGAAGGATGCTAATTACTTCATTAAATTGCTTTGGGCTGTCTCTGGGTGATGATGCACCTGGGAATTGCTGTAGGATCAAAGACATGCAGAGTTTGGAGCCAACCTGGATGATGGAGAAGCAGAAGAGGCCCTTGATGGAAGCTGTGCCCCATGAGCCATTCCTGCTCATATTCTTGGACTTCTTCAAGGATCTTTCCACACCCTTTCCCTTCAAACACAAACCTTCAAAAGTACAAATACAACACTGGATGATTTTTAAGATCCCTTCCAACTTGAACCATTCTACAATTCCATTCCTAAAATCAGCCCAGCCAAAGCGCGTCCACCATCACCAGGATGTGCTGCACAAAGCCACCCTTTCTCAAGATCTCCTGGTGCTGGTAACACCATGACACACTCACTGTGCCCTCTGATCCTCTTTACACTCCCATAAAATTCCTGTATGCTGCAGTTTTAGGAGGATCAAGTCCAGATTCAAAAACGTCTCCTTAGAATCCATGAGCCATTCAGAAAAAAAACCACTGCAAAATCTGCTGTGAAGACCAAATATGGTGTATTCTGTTTCCTTCCTCTTCACCTTGGTCCATCACAGCTGGAATTATTTGTGCATCTTCAGTTGTCCCTTGGAAATTCCCAAGGAGAAAAACAGCGAATAACCCACATCAGGTCTTGCATAAAATCCAGGATTTGGAAGAGATGGAAGATCTGGGAGGAAGTTCTGCTGTCTGTAGATGAGCAGTAATTTTTTAGTTATTGCTCTCCCAATTAGTACCCCTGACAGGATTTGACTTATGCCCTTGCCAGGGGATCCAAGACAATAGAGGCAATAGAGAATAAACTAAGAAAAACAACGTCGGGGTTTTTTTCTTCCGTTCAGCACTGGATCAACCCGAGCAGGGGAGGATGGAGGAGATTCCTTCTTGCTGTGGTCTATTAGTGCTGGACTTAATCAGAGGCTTTAAGGTCTCCAAGCCACCAGTGCAGGACTTTAATCTCACATTCCCAACAGCATCCAGCTCACAGACGTGCTCTGTACGCAGCGCTCGTGGAAACGAGTCATTCTCCCAGACTAATCACCATTCCGCCATTCCTCCGGGTCCTGCCACGCCACGGCCTCAGGCTCAGGTTATTCCGTGTTCCTTTGGCTTCTCGGTGGCCCCGTGTGAGGTCTTGATGGAGTTGGAGCTGGAGGACAGCCAAAGTGTCAAAGGGACACCTTTCCTCGGAGCTGTTGAGTGGAATGTCCTCAGTTTATGAACACTGGAGCAATTCTGGCTCTACAGCCCTCGTGAGCACCATCAATCACGGATTTTCATTTCAAACTCTCCCTACTTTTTATGGCACTTCCCATGGCTGGGTAGGAGAAATGCTGTTACTCCCACCAGATCTCTGCAGTTCACTGGAGTTGCTGAGCTGGGTGCTAAACTTATTTTTAATAGAGTGGAGCCTCCAACAGATTGCTGAGGAGGATTTTGGAAATCTGAGCAAGAAAAAAGCCCTCTCGAATATTCCAGCTCAATCCAAACTTAGTGTAAAGCAGGACTCCTGAAACTCAGTGTTACTGTGGACTGTTTCTCATGGATAAAGTTACACAGATAGTCCCAAAAAAGCCAGGACAGTGATAGATGGGAGTCTGTGGGACATGTTCTTAATATCTCAGGTATTTCTAATATATTCATTTATTGATTTATTCAATATAAATCAAGATATTGATTTATTTATCTACTGCTTTATCGATCACTTGCACAGCTCTAGAAATCAGTGCTGAGATTATTAATTATAACCTCAGGGCATATTCTGCATTGTAAAATACCATAACCAAGAAAAGAAGCAAGCAAAAAAACCTGAAATATCAGCATAATTCCTTACAATTGCTCATTCTCACACTTTATGGGACATCTTTGGATATTAGAATTTTGAATTTTATAGGAATTCAAATAACGAGCACAAGGCTACCTAGTCCAGAGCAGGAGTGTTCCGGTTTTATGAAATTATTCATGAAATAACCTGAACAGACCAAAGCATTATAATGCTCTGGAGATTTGGGGTTCTTTTAAATTTTCCCTTCAAAAAATTTCTGACCCAGCAGAATCAAAACTTCTTATTAGAGCATGAAAATCCTGCTCGATTCACCTGTAAATGCCACTCAGATAAGACTGCTTGGGAATTTGCTTGGTTCCAAAGGGCTCCTGGATTATTGTTTTTGATGGAAAATATTTCCAATGGAAAAATGTCATTTCACCACAGAAAAACTCTTTGATTTTCAGGAAGATACTATCTTAGACCCTGTCAGGTTCAGGGTAAAAATTTCCCATCAGAGCTTAAAAAATATTCCCAAGCTATAGGTTGGTGCTTGGGAAAACAGATTGGATGAGCAAACCAGAGTCAGTGACCAATTTCTGGGATTTATGATGAAGCAGAAATTTTATTCTGAAGCCACCCCTCCCTCCTATCTCTTTGCCTTTGGAGCTCCTTGGCTTCCTGAAAAGTTCAGCTGACTTTAGACAAAGAAATACCAAATTTCTCAATTATCCAGGTAGAAAACAAAAAGTACCGACAGCATCTATTTATAGCTACGGATTTTAAGGGAAAATCTGAACTTGGCCCTGTATTCCATTTCCTATTGTTCAGACCCTCATGGTAATTCCAAATTCAACCTGTTTTGTTTTCCCGTGTGGCTCAGGCACAGGTATGAAGGACCTTGTTTTCCAAAGGGCGGTGGAAGTCCTCCTTCCTAGGAGAGGGCTCCTTTAGCAGAGTAAGGAGGAACAAGCAGAGGATGGCTAAGGAGCCATTCCAACCTTGGATGCAATCAGGACAAGACCACACATCCTTCCTGGGTGCTCAGGAGCCTCAGTCTTCCCAAAACCCCCAGGGAGCAGGAGAAAGGCCCTCAGCATGGACTCGCCTCCCCATGCCAACACCTGTCCTTGCCAGAGCTTCCAGAGCCAAAGCCCTGAGTTACAGTGCAAGGTTCTTTCATGGCTGTGGCACCTCCGCCTTCCCCACCCTCCTCTTTCCCAACAGGACTCATTCTCAAGCCTGCCTTGAACCGTGGCCAGTGGCAGATGAAACTGCAGAGGATTCATTCCCCTATCAGAGAGGGGGCCAAGGTGCACCCAGGAATTTCCCCCAAAAGCACCGTGACTCCGCCAGCCTTCCCAGCCATCCCAAGGCTCCGCGGCCTCCACCTCCCAAAGCCGCAGCCCAAAGAGCCCGAGGCTTTGTGCAGCCACTCCACTGCCCTGAGGGAAACAAGAAGGGTATTTTCTCTGCTCCTTCCCTAATTCAGTCGGCAAACATTCCCCACACAAAACAGCGGGGCCGGGAAGAATGGCTGGAGGCACCATCTTGCATTTGCCCAGTGGATTAGTTGGTAATTGCTGGGTGTCTCAAATGCAAAAGGGCTCCTCACTCCCGTGTGTGGCAGGACAAGGCTTGGTCTTTATTTAATTTATTGATCATTATTATTTTCCTCCCCCTTTCTCACCCTGACCTGCTCCCTAAATCCTTTTATTCAGGAGGGAGAGAGAAGCAGGGCAGGGAGGGTTATGGGGTTTTCATTAACAAAGCCTTGTGAGCCTAAGAGTGACTTTGGAAAGCAGGATATTGACCGTTATGGCTCCTAACACCACATTACAACACCTAATCCCACATTCCAGGCTGAAAAATGGGGAAAGGATGGGTAGAAGAGAAAATACCACTCATTGTGCAAAATGCCTTTGCTCCAAAGGAAACAGAGGTCACTGCAAGGGAGGTGCAGAGACGTGGCAAGAAAAAGGAACAAAATTAGATTTGGGTGGATTTTTTCTGGGGATGTACAGAAATTTCCAACAAACAGAGGAGAACTGGAGTGATTTATCATGATGAGAATTTCACCTCCTCTCCTTGGCTTCACATCACTCCCCACACCCTCCCAAAATTCATCTGCTTATGACTCTTATCGAGCATTTATCACCCAGGAGGTGGGGGCAGGGCAAAGGCTGCCCCAGCCAGAGCCAGGGAGGAGCTGGACATGAGGTGGGCAGTGATAAAAGACAGGCTGGGAAAGCTGGAGCTGCTCATCCTGGAGAAGGGAAGGCTCCCAGGACACCTTAGAGCCCCTTCCAGTGCCTAAAGGGAGCTTGCAAGAGAGATGGAGAGGGACTTTGGACAAGAGCCTGGAGTGACAGGAAAAGGGGGAATGATTTGAAGCCGGAGGTGGATAGGTTTAGATTAAATATGAAGAAGTTCTTCACTATAAAGACAAAGAAACCTGGCACAGGTTCCCAGAGAAGCTGTGGCTGCCCCTGGATCCCTGGAATTGTTCCAGGCTAGGCTGGACGGGGCTTGGAGCACCCTGGGTTGGTGGGAGGTATCCCTGCCCCACAGCAGGGGGTGGAATGGGATGATGTTTAAGGTCCCTTCCAACCCAAACCACTCTAACGTTGAATGAACAGCCCTTCCCTCTGGATGAAGAGTGGGAAAACCAAATTTATCCTTCTCTGTGGCACAACCAGTAATGCTGGAAGACAAGCAAACCTCTCCCTGTGTCCAGGGAGCAAACAGGCTCATCCCACCAATCCATCCCAAAGGGTGACAGTGTTCAGGACAAGCCAGTTCTGTCCCCATTATCTCGCTAAAATATTTCCCTCTGTGTACATTACACGGACGTTAGATTCTGATGAGTCCATGCATGTCTGAGCATTGGAAGTCTTGCTTCATGGTACTGTTGCACACATAAACAAGGAAATGGGAAAAAGAGGGATTTGGGCAGAGCAAGGAGAAACAGGCAACCCTAAATAAGCAATAAAACCTCAGCCAAAAAAAAAAAAAAAAAAAAAAAAAAAAAAAAAAAAAAAAAAAAAAGAAGAAGAAAGGAGGGACTTTATCACATTTGGGAGTCAACACTGATACCTGTGACCTGAAGAACATCTCAAGGTTTTGGTGCGTATAAAAAAAACTTTTTATAAAGTTTATAAAAAAAGCTTTTATAAAATAAAATATACATGTTATAAAATAAAAAATATATCTTATTAAAAAAAGTATTATAAAATAAATATATATTCTAAAATTAATATAATAATAATATAATAATATAATAATATAGAATAAAATACAAATAATTAATTATATTAATAATCATTATGATAATATAAAATATATATACTATAATAGTATAATAATATTTATTATATATATATTATAAAATAAAATGAAACTAGTGATGTTTCCAGCACAGCCTTTCCCAGTGGTGCAGACTGGGACATCACAACACTGACCATGGGTTGGTTGTTTTTTTACAGCTTTTATACCAGCAGCAGTGACAAAGCAAGGAACAGTGACACAATTTGTTAGAATCTTGGTGGCTGTTGAGCTCCTGAAAGGTTTTAATCTGGATGCTTGTTTTTCATGTAAAAAGATGGAAATATCATGTGGAAATAACTTGAGTTTGATAGCACTTTGTTCTAGGAAAAAAAAAAACCAGTAGAAAATTAATGCTTTAAGATGAAAATTTCCTCATCTGCCATGTGCAGGGTGAAATGATTCACGTTATTCAAGCAATGTGGGGGAGAGAGAGGGTAAGGAAGGGGATTAACTTCTTGGGAAAGTTTACGGTGTTTTTGAAGTTACAGAATTCTCTTCAAAGCCAGCGGCAGATCCCACACGTTTTGTGTGCCTTCCAGTCTGCCTCTCCGCAGATGACTGCACCGATACATCCCCATGCAGAAACCCAGACATCCAACTCATAATTAGAGTTCATTATTGCAGCCTCAAGAAGGCTCCTCGTGTCTTTCTTAGAGCCCTGACTCCCCATCATGTCTGGGGGCAAGTGAGAAAGCAGAGGTTGTGGCTGGAGATCCGAGAGCTGGGGATGAACACGCACCAAGAGATCGCCACCAGCTGCTGGAAAATCACTCCTTAGTCCCTTTCCTTGATCACATTCCGGCTCCTCTGCTCAGACACCCCACTTTTAAACCATTTTTGGTTTACGTTCATGCGAATGAAACAAAATAAACTGAAGCAAATCAGCCCTGACTAGATTTGGGTTTGCTCCCTTTCCGCAAGACGCACACCAGGGCTTTGCTCACAGCACAGCCAAAACCAAAGGACAATTAAACTCCAGATTCCCTTTTAAATTAAACATTCCCTTCCAGGTCGTGGGTTCTGCTCCAAACCAGACAGTGAATCCACCAATGGGTTGGTAAAAGAGTTCAGTGTTGTGGCACAGCTCCCTGAAAATCCCCCTCACGCCACGGATTGCAGGGATGCCGACCTGATGAACTCCTGCTTCGGGATGGGAACATCCTGATTTTTCACCAGGTCTGCAGAGGGGGAAGGATGTTTGTTATTCTTGAGGAATTTTATTATTTTTTCCTGGATTCACAACAGCACAGAGGCTTGGAGGAGCTCGCTGCTTTGCTAATGTGTGGTTTGCAACAAGAGCTGCGGAAAGGCTCCTTGAAGGAAAACCAAACTGGCTTCGGGAATGAGCCAAGCCCAAGTGTTTGGGAGGGATCCGGGGAAGAGGATGAAGAGTGGGGAGGGGGAGAGGTAACGGAGGGTAAGGAGAGCTGTGTGTGGTACTTCCACACAGAAAAAAACTCTTGAGGAACGGATTTGGGATGACTCCCTTTGGAAACAGTTGAAAAAAGGGAGCAGAAGGCTGCATTTAAGAAGAGGTTAGAAATGTTTAAAGAGCAAATAGACCCAAAAAACCCCAAACCATGTCCTTGAGGGCTCCTCTCCCATCAGCATTCCCATTCCAGGAGAGCACACTGGGTAAGGCTACGTGACCAGTGAATGCGTCCTGACCCCAGCTGCACCACAAGAATAATAGAACTCATATTGTGCTTTCCTCTGGTAGAGTTCAGAACACTTTATGGGAAAAGTTGTGTTTTCCACAAAAAAATGTTCTCCAACAGGAACTGGAACCAGGAAAACAAAACAAAACAAGCCCCGCCTTTTAGAAATTTTCCATCTGAAATATAAAAACGGGAGGGAGAAACATTTTAAAGAGGGGAAAACAGTTTTGCTTAAAATCAAAACATTTCATTTCTGAGAAAAAAAAACCCAAACAACCAGCCAAGGCACAGGGAGGTTCAAGTGGCTTGTCCAGAATCCCACTTGGGACTTGCACCTACATCTCCTAAGCCACAAGTGAGTCTGTCTTCAGTTAAACTGTAACGTCAACAGTGATTTCGGGCAAATATTGAAAAAATGAGTCCAGTTTTACCGCTAAAGGCGCCGAGCTCTAAACCAGCCTCTGGAAGAGCTCTCCATGCCCACACACGTTATCCAGCACTGGGGTGGAACAGCAGAGAAGGCAAGAAGGGCCCAGAGAGAACATTTACCCCTCTGAACACCCTGAACACACCCGCGCCTTTCCCAAGGCTCCACTCAGGCAACTCCTGGGAATGAATTCCCCTGAATGACACCGAGTTTCGGCCTCTCCAAGACCTCCAGGTTTTCTCCTGAGCAAACATGGAGTTTTCTCCTGCGTGGAGCTTTCCCAGAGCACATGGATCATGTGACACACGGAGACTCTCAAGATGTCCTCTGCCACTTCAGAGGGACTACGAGAGCCAAGAACAGCAGAAAGCCAGAGCAGCACATACCCCTGGGTGCTCCACAGCTGTGCTCCAGTCTCAGACCTGTAATTTTCACACCATTTCTCACCACCCTACATTCAGACAACTCCATTTTCCCAGCTCTGTGGTCTGAACACCCAGATCTCCACTTTTTACATTGCCTTCTCGTTCCAAAGAGTTGGCAGAGCCTGGAGGCAAAAAGCTTTCAGTGCACTGTGTTTCTTCTCGCGCTGATTTATAACGGCTTCTGGAACTAGTTCCTCTGATTAATAATTATTGGTCAAAAATAACCAAACAATGACATGGATGGGTTGATGGATGTTCCATGATGCTTTTACTGCACAACAGCTGGGAGTGAGGTGGGACACAGAACTGGAGATGAAACCACAGCAGGGTGAGGTAGAAAAAGTCCATTCTACCTCCTTCCCACCTCCTCCTTTTGGGGCATGAAGAAATCTTTGAAACATTCAGTCCTTACCCATCTTTTCAAGCTAAATATGCACACTCCTCCAGCTGACAGAGGTAGAGAGGTCCTTTGTGTAATCAAAAAAAAAAAAAAAAAATTAAAAAAGGAGGACTTGTTTATTTGAAAGGTAAATTTGTAGCTTGGCTGCTGGACCATCTGTGCAGTGATCAACGTAACTCATCTCTCAGCTGGAACCAGTCACATTCCAGCAATACCCTCACCCCAAATGAAGCAAATCTGTTCCAGATGGAGAGATTTTGAAAGAATTTTACACCTCAAACCAGCATGAGGTGTAACCAATCTAATCTTTCATCCAGTGGGACAGCAGAGGATACAGAAAAACACCTTGTAAGGTGGATTTCTTTTCCTGACTTGGTGGGAATTGGAGCAGAAGTGTTGGATCTGCCATGAGACCTTGACACAAACCCAAAGCTTGGTCTCTGCAGGAGGATATTGTTGCTTTGGATTGAGGATGTATTGTTCAGACATAACAGGGTGTGATCTCACCAGTAAATCCAATCTCCAAGGTTTTCAAACCAAACTGGGCTTGGATATTTAGATATTACTTTTTTTCTTAGTATCTAAGTGAGTTTAGGTGCTGGAGGCTCAGTGAATGCTCCTTCTAAACCTCC
This sequence comes from Corvus moneduloides, assembly GCF_009650955.1. NCBI lineage: Eukaryota > Metazoa > Chordata > Aves > Passeriformes > Corvidae > Corvus > Corvus moneduloides. The sequence goes on from NC_045476.1 coordinate 1,911,452, forward strand.
TGTGGACCTCTGGAAGTCCTGCTGAAACACAGCCTGGAGACAGAAGGGTTACCACAGCACCTAAGGCACGTCTCCAAAATGCAAACAGATTAAAAGTCAGACTTGTGTGTGATATACTGGCACATGCAGGCTCGGAGAAACATCATCCTTTACCAGTGCCAGTGGCCAATAACTCACTGCACTCAAATCCTCTCAGGTTCAGGAATTCCGTAGAGTAGATTCTTGGTGTGATAATCTGCAATTTTTTGCAGGATGGGTCTTTCATAGAAGCGTTTAAACAAGTTCCACATGAGGAAAAAAACCTGTCAGCAACTGAGAGCAAAGAGAAACTGCACATTGGTCAGGTCTGTCAGGGATGTCTTCAAACTCCAGGTGATCAGGGTCAAGGGAATCTGTCTCCCTGGATTACAACGAGGGGCCCATCCCAATCCTCCTCTGGGTGACAGCCTCCGTGAGATGAGGGATGAAGGTCAACTCCAAGGATTCCTCTATCAGAGGAGGATGTTGTTGTTGGTGGCACTCTGGCCGACAAAGTTCTTCTTGTGCTGGAGCCCTCTGTGCAGATCCAGGGCAGGGATCTGCTGGGGATCATCTCCTGCCTTTTTTCTCCTCCTTTTGGAGTGGGAATGCTGGCTGAGAGGGACTGCACATCCAACACTCATCCATCTCAGCAAGGCTCTTCCCAAAGGGCTCTCTTATCACCCTGAAGATGCCCATGGATATCCGTGCAAGAGCATCTGTTGAGCCAATAGATTTTGGGTCAAGATCTCAGAAATTCACTCTTCCAGGTGTTGTATCTATCCCTAAAGCACCATGATGAGCGTCCCGGAATATTTGGGGTAGAAGTGAAGAAAAATGTTTTTTGAGAGAGGGTCCCAGTGATTGGAATAAAAAGAAAACTGCGCTAATTTAAATTAGGATCAGACGTGCTCAGAAAATCAAATAAACACCAAAATCTGTCTATCCACATATGAACTTTTCTCTGACTCTTAAAAAAAAAAAAAAAAATTAAAGGAAAAAAATCCCCGTTTGGCTTGGATTGAACCAAGTTGAGTACGAAGACCAAAACGAGTCACTAATTAATGGTGTCTCGTTTTCTGGTATTTATGTGCCATAAAAATTAATAAGGGACTTCTCTGGGAAAATAAATGGTTAGCTGGAAAGCCAGCTTTGGCCTTTGATTTTTTCCTGTTACTCATAACTTCTCAGTGAGATTCCTTGAAACTTCGAGCTGGTTCCTTCCCAGGAACTTTTAGCAACTTCCCAGAGCCAACATTTCAAACGAGGAATTGATGCAGCCTTCCTGATATCAGTGGGAGTAAAATTTAACTGTTCATGCTGATTTCCAGACTGCATATCCTCAAAAAAAATCAGGAAGAACATGCATAAAATTTTCAGAAGCTGTGGATTTAGGTACATCTATATCTATAATTTTCTGCATTTTAAGATTTAGGCACCAAAGCTTCTATTTTTAACAGCGGTAATCACCTGTAGTGGTCATATGGAAGGCAGCAGGTGTTTTCTTTCCTAAAAAAGAAGGTCCAAAACTTGGGAACATCTCCAGTGAGTACTGGAATCTTACACTGATACTTAGTTTTGTCCAATTTCCTCATATAATCCATTTTGGCACAATATAAAGATGTCAGCTTAGTCCTTTAAACAACACAGTTGGGATTAAATGTTGTATCTGAGCTGAAAACTTCTGCTTTCCAGGAGGTTTAGCTGTGGAAGCAAGAGGAGAAAGCCACTGACACAGCAAACAGAAGATTTAGAGCGCAAGCTAAGATCAAAAACTGGGATATCAGGGATTACCCGCCTTGCTGGTGGAGTTCCCACACTCCTTATCAGCCTCTCAGTCCGTCAAGAAGCAAATCCATTCCACCACCACTGTTCCCACCCACGGAAGTGACCAACAGCAGCCTGGGTGGGCTGGAGAGGGGAGAGAGCACAGCAGACCTTGGGGTGGATCAGCAGAGCTCAGGGGATGTGGAGAAAATGAACGCAGGAGCTCATTTTTAGGGCTTCATGGGGAAAACCACCACTGACTCCACATCCTTGCATTGCAAACGGGAGCCTCAGATGGAATATCCCAGGTGAAATCTCCATCTGGATCAAACAGAGATAGCTTTGGACATTGTTAGAGCTTTGCTGGTTGACATCAGCCCAGAGGTGGCCCAGAATCTTCTTTGATTTTTGTTATGGTGTTGTTGTCATTATTTTTTTTCCCTCTGTACAATTCTCCTGGAATCTTTAATTCCAGCTTTTCCCCTTAACGAATCCTCTTCCTGCAGCAGCCCAGCACTGGAGAAGGAATCCTGCTTGGGCATTTCTAGGCAGCCAGGTCTTCTTTAAGGCCTGTGGAGAGCTGCGGGTGTTTGGCTGGGGATGAAAGCAGGAACGAACAATGCTGGTTTATTCCTGATATTTTGCTGCAATATTTCAGTGATGTCAGAGCCAAACCTTTGGAAAAAAATATATATGTAGTACACAGGGTTGGGTCCAGTGGCTGGATTAAAAGAACAGGATTATTTTGATTACCTTGATTTAGAGCACCAGCGGTGCTGAATCATGTTCAGCCAAAGAAATATCACGGAGGCAAAATTTACTCCTTTATACGGAGAAAAGCAGGAGAGGAGGAAGGCAGGAGGGAAAGAAAAATGACTCTGAATCAAAAGATGAAAATATACACCAGTTCAACGTTTTCTTCTTGTAATGATTTTCTTTCTTAAGCAGGCAACCACAAAAGACAGAGATGTTTAATCCATTAAAAGTGCAGATTTCTGGACAGAATAATCCGAGTTTTGTCAAGCCACCAGCCTGCTTCTCCCTGGGTGGGCCCAGGCTGGGGAGGGAATAGGCTTTCATTTGATTCCCTCGGAACAGGTCAGTGTGCACAGGCTTTAGGGATGGTATCTAATAACCTTTCCTGGCAGGTTGTCAACAGGAGCATGGGGGGAAAGTGGATTTTCATCAGGGAGTAGCGCAAATCCAAATTTCACCCAGTACCACAGTGGCAAGAGGGAGGATGACTTTGGGGAGAGGGATGAAGTTCTGCTTCTCTTTCGTTGGTTTCCTTCACCAGTCATTCCCGTTCTCTTCAAAGGTTGGAAAGGCAGAAGATCCCCCACTTCTTGTAACACATGGATTCATGGAGAGAGGTTTTGACAGCCTGGCTTGATTCAGAGCGGTGTAACTCACCTCTGGTGAAAGAGGGGTTTTCCTTGAGTATTAGCACAGGCAAGGGCAATGAATGGATGGAAATCTCTCCTGTCCCTTGATCCTCTTCTCTGGAATAGGGAGGACAACACCAGGACCACTGCACGGCACAGTTTACGTACAGACACGGAGGGCCTGATTGGAAAACATGAGTTATTGGAAGATAAGAGTTATTGGAAGATAAGAAAAGAGTTATTGGGAGATAAGATAAGAAAAGAGTTATTGGGAGGTAAGATAACCCAGGTTTTGTTGTCATGGCATGAGTACCACCAACCATCACTGTGCCTCCAGCACCTGCCCTGTGTGAGGCTGCATCTCATCTTGGACATGAGAGGTCTAAATTTGAATCTCAATTTCAATTTCAGCATATCCTTGGACACTCTTCTTGGTACCAGTTCTTGGGCTGCTCTCCCTTGGGCCTCCACGTCTCTGCTATTTTTTAACAAGTGCTCAGGGAGCTCAGTTTTGTCTTGAGGTAAGAAAAATGCATGAAGGCTCTTAAGAAAGTAGCATATTTACGTCACTTGAAAAGAAAATGTGTTTTCCTACTTGTATTCTTTATACCTTCTGCTTTCATTTGCACACAGGCTCACACAAATGTAGAATCACAAGACCACAGGATCATTTGGCTTGCAAAAGACCTTTGAGATCATAAAGTCCAACTGTTAACCTTGACAAAAGCAAAGAGGTTTCACCCCTCTCTCCTTTAGGAGAAAAAAAAACCCCAACAAAACAAAACCTCAAACAAACAAATAAAAAGAAAACCAAATTAAAAAAAAAACCAAAACAAAACCCCAGAAATACAAGTTTCATCTCTTCAGTTAAAACTTCAGTTAAAGAAGATTTCCATAGTAAAAATTAATTTTGTTCTCATCAAAATGATCATTTCTATTGCAACAAGCAGCAAAAGCAACACTGATATCCCTCAAACCCCCAGTACAGCAGAGGGCTGAGGAAATGTGGGCCAAAATAGAAATGTTCCATCTACAGAGCTGGACTCCGATGATCCTTGCAGATCCCTTCCAACTCAGGATATTCCATGATTCCCTGGTTCCCAAGAGGTCTCCACACTGAGTTCAGTGCTGCCATTTATCCCCATCTCTGGAGAGAGTAAACAGCAAAGCCCCTGTGCTGCCGCATCCCACTCTGGCAAGGGATAAGGGATCGGGGGGGAAAGTAGGAAGGATTGACTGACAAAGGTTGAAGGTTGGGATTCCCTGGAAGGAAACTCGAGGAAAATCCCTTCATGAAGCCCATCCTGGTTGCAGAAATCTGGCTGTGGGTCCTTCCTCACCAAAGTCATCCTACTCCTCTCCCCACATTTTCAGTCAATGTTGGGAGGAACCAGGTTTATCCCACCATGGAAATCACACAGAAAAACAACCAACTCCCTATTTCCAAGGATTTGAGGATCAGCATTGCCCCTCACCTTGGCTGCACTGATGCTCTGAATGAATGGACACATTCCTGGGCATTCCTGAGGGATAAAATACCCAGAAGGTTACGACTGCCATGTACAGGGACCAACCTTGCGATGTGGTCCCAAACCCACACCTGAACATGGGGCTTTGAGGGATGGAGCAGATCTTGCAATGTCCGGCCAGTCCCATGGGAAAGGGATCTTCATCGCTGAGGATTTTCCCAGAAAGGCTCCAACTGCCCCCAAAACCTCGTGCACTACCCAGGCACTAAACCACACACAAACTGAGCCCCTGAGGGCATGGAATTAATTGCTCATTTCCCAGAAACCTCAGGCAGTTTGTCACAGGCTAATAAAGAGAATAATGGATCATGGGGGAAAATCATAATTAGGTTGACCAAACATAGCCTAGGCTTCTGTTTTTGTTTCAAATATCAGTTCCACCAAAGTAGGAGTATTTTGTGTTTCTATGATTTCCTGAGTCAAATTGGGAGGAAATCGTAAAATGCTAAAAAACGCCCACAAATTAAAAGTTCTTATCTTGACATGAAAAATATTATTCAGAATCTCTGTGGATTGTTTTACTAATTTCCAAAATGGATGATCAAATACTGAGTGATCCCTCCATGGCTGCCAATATTTTTAATAGGCATCTTAGTCAATGTTAGTACAGCTGTCCTTTCAAATCAACTCTTCTGGTGACTCACACTTGGATTCGGAGATTTCCCGAGGTTTTATCTGCTCTTGGTGGGCCCGTCCTTGGATCCCATCACACGAGAGAGCAGGAGGTTCCTTCTCATCCAAAACACACAACCCACGGCACACTGAAAAGGACACACACAATTAAAAGAGGCAGGAAAAGAAGGGAAAAAGGGAAAAAAAAAGACCGGCAGGGTCATTTCATGCTCCAGCAGATCGGCATTTTTATGTAAAACTCTTGGAATGTCATATTCCTGCAGCCACCCTCCAGCCTTACTCATGGCGAGTTCACATCACCTGTTTCCCCTTGGAGTTGACATTTCCAAGGACTTTGGCTCCCTGACGTGCAGTTGGAAAACTGAAAGGCAAGAAAGTCTCCACATTCTGGAGAAAACACGGCTCCTTGCAAAGCCTCACGGAAACGCCAACAGCCAACGGAAACGGAGACGAGGAGGACATGAGACACTCGCCCTACTGCAGAAAACAACTATTAATGTTCATTTGAGGAATTAATATTCATTTCAGGAATTTTATTTCTCACAGATTGAACTTTTCCCAAGTCAATTTGACTGAAGGTTCCAGGAAATTTAATAGTGCAGTGACAGAAGGAGAAAACTTTGCCCTCTAAAACCTCATTCTTCAGGTAGAAAAGTGCTTTTTGACCCCAGCTGTGACACGAGAGAGGTTTTGTGTCGAGAGCTGGAGTTTTGTTACTGCCCAGATTGCTCTTAGTCCTGAAAAAAAAATAAAAACCTATGGAGAAGTCTCTGGGCTGAATAATTTTGAAGCCTCCAGTAGCTTGAAATATCTCCAAACCTATTAAACCCTGAAACCAAAATAAACATTTTGTCCTCCCTTCATGGAAGCATAAAGAATGTCTTAAGGCAACCCGTCCACTTGCCTGCCAATCCCAAATTGCCCTCAAGAACATATTCCCCAGGGCTTTGTCAAATCAGCTTTAACATTCCTCAAGCAACAGGGGGTTCTACCACGTTCCTGGAAAGGCTTTTCCACAATCTGGTCCCGTATCCTTTTTAAAAGGCACCGTAACGCGCCCGTTACCTGCGAGCGCCGGAGCTGGAGCGGAATCCAGCTTTCCATTCTGTGGTAAATCCCATGCTTTCAAATATCTTTCCAGTCTGGATGCAAAGGAAAGCACAATGTTTTCAAGATTTCCTACTAAACAGGGCTCTGAGGGAAAAGGACACTTGCAGTTGATATAAATGTCCATAAAGACAAAATCTGGGACTGAGTTGGGGTTCATTGTTTTTATATAAACAATATGCTGCAGCATCTAAAGAAAAAATAGGAATAAAACCACTTCCTGAAACTGAAAACCTAAACTTTTCTTTTTCAAGAAAGCTTGTCAGAATTGCTGTTTACAAACCATATCAGCTTTATCAAATTGGCTTTTTCCAACAGGAAAACATTCCTGCAGAAAATTTCCCATTGGCTCGCAGGCAGGGCTTTCCAATATCAAGGTCGCAAAGAGTGGGTTTTGTTTCTGCTCTCCACGAATTTCAACTGCATAACTATTTCTTTCCCAGGAGATGCATTTCACAGAAAATTATTATACTGGAATTGAATCCTTTTAAATGACATAATTTAAATATTTTCATCAGTGTATTCATAAGCAGTGCAGGACATATGACTAAATTCAAGCAGTGTTTACGTAGAGCCAATTCTTTATTTTCTCAGAATTTAAATTCTTATACTCTTTGTTTTCAAAATATATTGATTCAGTTAAGAACCTAAATATTGCTTAAATTAAAGAAATGTCAATATACAGCTTGAGCTACTCCAGAATTTCAAATTAAGTCTGGGCTTGAGGTGGATTCTTGAATCACAGAATGGTTTGGATTGGAAGGGACCTTTAAAGGTCATTTACTCCAACCTCCCTGCCATGAGCAGGGACATCTTTAACTAAATTGAGCTCTGTTCAACTTGTCCTTAAATGTTTCCAGCGATAGGGCATCCACCACCTCTCTGTGCCAGTGTTTTACCACCCTCATTGTAAAAAATGTCCTTTTTCCTACCTAATCTAAACACCAATACCTGACATAACCACCCATCCCCTTGGCCAAAACCCAATTCAGGCACCCTCCCATCCTAAAGGCTTCTTGAACTCCCTTCCCCACCAAACCCCACACCATTGATTAATAATTATTTGCAGAGGGAAGCTGCCTGCACTGTCAGCCCTTTAATATTGATTAAGAAGCACTCGGCAAGGAAAGGCTGGGTGGCTCCAGCTCCGGGAAGTGCCAAGGAAAATAAAGTTGGTATTAGTGATCCTCAGCGTCTTTGCTGAGAAAAAGGCAGCATTGTGGGCTGGGAGACTGCTCACCAAAGGCAGATCTTTTCCAGTTATCCAACAACAATAACAGCATTGGATAAATAGGTGGGATACTCACAAGGGGAACCGACGGAGGGAATTGAAAATGAGCAAAAGAAGCAAAAAAAGAGAGGAGAAAAAGGAAGGTGTTAAGACTTTCCAGCATTCTGAGAGAACACGGTTTTATCCTCAGTCGGGGGAAAAACAGATTTACTAAACAGGGTGACCTCACTTGTTTGCACAGCATTCAGTAACATGAATTTTATGACCTAGGGTACCTCCATGGGAGCTTGCAAAGCCTTTCCAGCAGCCCTGTGAAAGATGCCGAGTGTATGGAAAAGACATAAACCAGCTTGAGGAAGGAATGGCACAGCTGGGGGAAACAAAAAAAAGAGAGGCTAGGAACACCCTGGTTGGGTGTAAGTAAAATTGAGAGAGAAATCATTTACTGTGAGGGTTGTGGCTGCTCAGGGAAGTTGTGGATGCCCCTGGAAGTGTTCAAGGCCAGGCTGGACAGGCTTGGAGCAAGGGAAGGTGTCCCTGCCCATGGCAGGGGTGGAATGAGATGAGCTTTAAGGTCCCTTCAACCCAAACCATTCTGGGTTTCTATGGTCTTGTGAACACTCTGGGAAAATATTTATCTTCTCTGCCCAGTGAGGGACATTTGAGCTGGTGGTGGGGAGGTTTCTCCTTGCTACCTGGGAGAAAAGACCAACTCCACCTGTCTACAGAAGTGGCTCCTATGAGCTGTTGGGTGGGAGAAGCTGCCTCAGTGTCTCCTGGGGTTGAGAGCCTCTCGTGGATGGGAGAAGAGCAAGGGCAGAGCATTTCCACACCCACTGGCCCAGGGCTGAACCAGGAGGATGCTCAGGAGCGCTGCTGCCACTCTGTGAGCAGTCACCAAAGGGTGGGGACAGAAGTTCCATGGGAACAGCTTGTAGCCAGCCTTGCTCCCAGCCAGCCTGGAGAGTCCTGAGCTGTGAGGTGACCACAGGCAGGAGTGAACACCGACCAAGCAGTCACACACGAGGTAAACGATGACAGCGTTACATCCGCCGTTCCTCCTGGCCAACAGTCAGCCAGAGAACCCCAGAATCCCACAGTGCTTTGGGTTTAGAGATCCTAAAGGTCATCAAGTTCCAGCCAGCCATACAGGAGTTCATTCACTGCAAATTAAACAATCAGCGATTTTCCCTTCTTTGCTTTTCATGAGGAAATTTCTCTGTAAGAAAGACAAGAATTTTCTGGGAGAAGCAGTGGAAGCAACCGGATGAACAAACAAAAATTCCTCTTTTCGGTTGAGCATTCATCCCGGGGTGCTGTCAGCTGGCCCCTTCCAAGGAATTCTCTCCCAGCTCCACCTGGTGGCAAAAAGGACATTTGGGCCGTTGCTGTGGTCATCGGGTTGGGCTCCAAGGGGACAGGGATTGTTTCTGCTGTTGCTGCTTTGCTGCTGAGTGTCCCTCGTTCTGGGTGGCACTGATGTGTACGTAATCCACCTGTGGAGTGGGAGCAACCCTTCACTGCCCAAGGAAGTAAATTCAGTCCCCGTTCCCTGCCCGTGGTGAGAACCATGGGGAAGTCAAAGCTGGGAGGAAGGAACTTGGGAAGAAGGCATTGGGAGCCTGAGGCTGGAGCTGTTCCCAAAACTTCCCTTGGGACAGAATTGTTCTTGACCTGAAAGACCATCAAGAAGAGTTTGGACAACACTCTTGGGCACAGGGTGTGACTCTTGGGGATGGTCTGTGCAGGGCCAGGAGCTGGACGATGGTCCTGATGGGTCCCTTCCAATTCAGGATAATCTGTGATTCCAGGAAGTCTTCTCCAAGTGGGATCAGACCAATGAAATCTCCTAGATTGGCCTTTAGGAGGTCCAAGACTGAAGTCAGTCGCCCACAGCTGGGCATCTCGTGTCCTCTGAGACAATCTGAAGAGTCTCACCTGTCCTGCTTTGCTTCCCAGACGAAGGAGTGGAGGTTGCACCTCTGCCTCATGCTGGTGCAGATAACTCCAGCTTTATCAGTGTATTTGACATGACCATAATGATAAGGGGTTGTAAAAAGATAAGATACAGATATAGACACCATGAGATAACACTGTTATCAGTGCAGGACCCTTCAAAGCCCTTTGAACGACTTAAAAAACCAAATCCTGATTAAAATAGCTGCAGGATCGGGTCAGTTTCTGGTCCAAAATATGGCTCAGACCAGGCCTAAACAGAAATATCTTCAGACACAACAATTAGAACAGCAGCAGCAACATCATTGTCTGGTTTTTGCTGTTACCAACTGAGAGAAGGAAAGAGAAAGAACATGAAAAAGAGAAAGGTAGAGAAAGAAACCAAGAAGAAAGAAAATTGCAGAGAAGATCCAGGTAGTTGCGGAAATGCAAAACATTCCCTAAACGCAGGAATAAATTGTAGCTTCTTTTTTGTGTGCTAGAAATTTGCTATTTTAAAATGTATAACAGAATATATTCTTGAGAAAATAACACGAGGGGGGAAAAAAAAGGAATCACGAAAAAGTCCCAACTTTTTCCTAAATATTAAATATCTAATTTCTAAACATCAGGGTTAATCAAAAATCATGATCTGGCAAAAATTCCTGGGCCTGGCTCATGGCTAATTAAGATGCCACAGCCCCAAACATGCAATGCTTTGACTTCTATCATCAAGCTGATTCCAAACACTGTTATTTATGGTTGCTGCAAATGGCTTGGGAATGCTGGGTGCATCTATTTGGGATCTTCCCCTGGCTTCCACATGCCAGGAGCTGAGGTCACTGGTGTGAAAACATCAGGGTGTGGGAGGTGAAGGCTTTGTAGGGAGTTATAGGAGCTATAGGGGCTAATTCCGGGTTTGGAGGCACTGAAGAAGCTGTAGAGACAATATGGAATCAGGAAGTGTGGGAAAGGGAGGCAAAGCCATGGCAACGCTTCCAAAAACCCTGCATCCCACGGAATCCCATTCATTCCATAAATCACCCCAGAATGTCCTAAGCTAAGGCCCTATGGAGACCAGCAGAGCAGATGTCCCAACACAATCCCCACCCACTGGGATCTCCAGGGATGTTTCCTGCTGCTCTGTGTCCTCCACCCTCTCGGGCACATCCCTGTGGGAAGGGAGAGGTGCCGGTGTGAGGAGCAGCACTGAGGATGGAACATGGAACGCGCAGTTGGCGCTTCCCTGGGGCAGGGGAGAGCATGGAGAGAATTCCCAGTCTAAAGGAGGAAGTGTCAGAGCCACACTTTCTCCCCCAACTCCAGAATAAAACAAAATGCTAGGAAATAACCAAGGAAGGGAAGTCAGGAATCGCTCGGTAATTCCCAAGGATATTTGGCAGTAATCATAATAATTCCCATTCCAGTTGAGCTACAGCTCAGGTGGGAGCCAGGTTGGACAGAGAATTGGGGAGAAACAATTGGAATTTAGTAAAAAGGTTTCATTTTGATCCTACTCCCATTTTATGCTTTTCTTTCCTCAAAATAATCAGGAATAACCGTATTGCATTCCCTCCATTAGTGATTCCTACATCAAATGTTCCACACAGATACTTAAAATAGTGAATTAAAAGCCCTGTGTAAAGCAAGACTGTTCCAGAATGATCATTTGTATAGAAAATAAAAAGAATTTTTTTTAAATGATGATAACTAATTTAAAATGAATAATAATTAAATTATGGAAATATCTTTCCAGTTCTATAACTCCCGAATACTTAAATTAACAAGCCTCCCACACAGCTGCTTGTTTTGCATTTTGAGTGCGTTTAACCTGCTAGAACTGGCTCTGGATTTCTCGGAAATCCACAATACAGAATCCAAAAATAAAAATGAAATATGGATTTACGCAAACAACCTTCCCCTTCTGAGAGTGCTGCAGCACATCTCAGATGTGAAGTGACTTTCAGGTAAAATTGAGGCGGTTTGGGTGAGGTGGCCTTGGGATTTCAGCAACAGGAGCCAAGAAATTGGATCAGGAAGCTCCAGTATTATCCTGACGATCTCTGAGGATCTTCTTATCTGCAGAAAACCCAAAACTTCCCATAAATTCTTGCAGTGAAGTTACCTTTTGTTATAAAATATGTTCTGATTTTCAAGAAATATATTGCTATTTTCCTCAGATTTCCTCCCTGATATCCTTTCCTCTGAACTTCCATGCACTGAAAGTATTCTTTTTATTTTTTTAATGAGAATTACAGCTCAAATATCTCCTGTCACTGCTCTGAGACACAGCCCAAACTTCCTGACCAGTTCATCTCCCATGGAGGGGACATTTCATGCATCAGGATAATCTGGTGTGCCCAGGAGGCCAAACCACTGCAGAAAGTGGGAATAGAAATAATTGAACTCTGATTTTTGAGGCATCAGAGCTGCATTTTCTAATTTTTTTTCAGTTTTTCAACAACAAAAAAAATCACTTTTTGCACAGATAAAAAGGAATCAACCCAAAACATTATCCAACCCTCTGTAGTCACTCTCACCAAGGTTCTATTTACGCTGTTGAAATAACCCGTTCCAGCTCATCTTCTGTCACCAAACCATACTGAAGCTTCAGAAAAATTCACCTGTGCCTCTTCTCCCACCTTTGCAGCCTCAAACCATGACTGAAAGTGGAAACCTTCAGCTCAGCTTCTCCCCAGCAAAGCCCTCCCACTGCATATCCCACTTTCAACTCAAAATCCAGTTTACTGCCACAACAAACCAAGGAAGACTCAACCAACCATGGTTTGGGCAAGGCCACCATTAGCCCAGAGCATCCAAAAAAAGCTAGGAATGGCTTCTTTGTGTTTTTTTTTTCAAAATGGCAGCCGATAGAAGTAGGATTTTTAAGAGGGAAAATTCAAAGTTAATTCAAATGCAATCCAGAAATAAAACTCAGTTATGAACAAAGCCCCTCCTCGCTGTGGCCTTGTGGTTTCTGAACTGGGTTAGTGTCCCAGCGACTGTCACAAGGAATTAAAAAGGAAAACAGGTGCAGGTGAGGTCATTCCCACCTGAGGAAGGGAAAACTTTAGTTCTGTTGAAGTTTCCTTGCCTCAGGAGACAACAAATAGAGGAACAAGAGAGAGGTAGAAATGGAAAACACGATACCAGACCAGCCTTGATGTTTGGGACATTTGGCCAGTCTTAACCAAGACACCAAATCAGGCAAAGTGTCTCAGATGTCTTCTTTACACCTTTTTTTAAGCTCTGCCCATGACAATTTTAGTGCTACCTCGTTAGAAGTAATCAAACCCACTTTTTCCTCCTTAATTCTTACAAAAATAAGTGACATTTCAGACATGCAGAGCCTGCTGTCAGAATCACCCAGCAGGGTTAACTGGAAGAATTTCCCAGCAGATTTTGGGGGGATTTCTTAAGGCTGGAGATCCCTTTAGTCAACACCTTAATGCCCAACTACTTTATTTTCATTTTATTCCCTCAGCCCTCCTGAAAGGCCTGGAAAGCTTTTAAAAGTAGAATCCTAGATTGGTTTGGAAAGGACCTTAAAGATCATCCCTGTCCCATGGGCAGGGACACTTCCCACCAGACCAGGTTGCTCCAAGCCCCATCCAACCTATCCTAATCCTTTAAGAGATTCTTCCATGCAAGTGAGAGGGAGTAATAAGTGTTAATTGATGCTGAGTGCCCTCATAATTAGCACCTTGCAAATTAACACCACCCTAGGAAGCTGAGAAGGCCGGGAATGAAAGAGAAGCCAGGACAGAAATGCCATTCTGGGGAGATCATCATCGAAGGAGAGGAGGGAAATGGATTGAAAAGCAGGCTCTGGACTTGAATTCTTATATTTATAACTGATATTCTAACATTAGTTGTGTGGATGAGGGATTTCACACTCTGATCAGAGCCCATCAGGGTCTGTCTATTGAGTCAAGAAGATTTTGTATCAGTGCTTGAGTTTGGAATTCTGCAGGGAATGCTACCAACCTTTAACTTTATAGGATACGGGAGCGTAAATCATGGAATCATTAAGGTTGGGAAAGGCCTTTAAGATCATCAAGTCCAGCTTAACCCAGCACCACCGCATTCACCATTTAACCACACCCCAAGTGCCACAGCCGCACATTTTTCGACCAATTTCCAAACAAAGAAAGAAATAAATGAGTGTGAGACCAGACACATCAACGACCCGAGGCACAAGGAGTGGAGAAGGAAGAGGAAGAGGAGGACGAGGAAGAGGAGGAAGAGGAGGAAGAGGAGGAAGAAGAGGAAGAAGAGGAGGAGGAGGAGGATAGACACCACTTCCCTCTGATTCCCACGATTCTCTCCCCATTAACCCCAGGTGTAGGTTGCACCTCCTGCATTCCTTATATAGGAAGCTCATTTAAATAATTAAAGGAAGCTGTGGCTGTTCAGTCCTTGGGAATGTGAAATGAAGATGAACTTTCATCTCATCTCTTGGGGATTAATTTTATTTTTATCCAAATAACAGTCAGACTTTAGTCTTTCACGCCTAGAGCCTAGGAAGCGCTGTATAAAATTTGTCCCCTCTGATAACCCCCAAATGGATCACCCCCACTTTAGCATTTGATATTTTTATTTTATATTTGAGGCTTTTTTCAAGGTCTGGCCATGTTTTATACAAAAAATTATGAGTTTTGTAAGGTCTAATTATATTTACTCACCGTTACTTCAGGGGTAGCTGGAGGCTGACATGCTGGAGCAGCTCCATGGACTTGTTTCTTGCTTTAATTCCTTCAATTAATTCTTAAAATTCCTGAAGTCCAACCAGGAAGGTCAACCTCCCAGAAATGTGTTTTTTCCACCAGCAGAATCAAAGAACCAACCCAAACCACTTCAGGCTTGGATGTGCGCTTGTGAGGGTTATCTGCGGAGCACTTGAATTTCTGCACCGATTTTAGCCCATTTAAAGAGTGGCAAGGAGCATTCCTGGGCACTGGAACTTGCTCAAATATATTGCTAAGATATTAGAAAACCCCTGGTGTGCTCTTGGCTCTGGTAAAAGCACGCTCCCATGTAACTCCGTGGCATGGCTCAGGAGCTGGCATGGGCGAAGGGCCATTCCCAGGAGACATTTTGGATGGAGCCACCTTGTTCTGGAAGGCCAGGATTATCACTATCCTGGGCTCTCTGCGGCTTCTGTGCCGTGGCGCAGGGTGCAGCGATCTTCCAAGAGCGTCTCCAAAGCGAAGCCGCTCAGCAGGATCAGCCACACACAGTCACACACGTGTGCTCGCACAAGCGCACGGATGGCTTCAGTAATTGGGGTCGACGGCAAAGAGGCAGGAAGGGTCCCCGCGTGGAGTTCCACAGGAGCTCTTTAATGCAGCTACCCCATGAAGGAGACTGGGGTGAAGACCAAGAACAATGGAGAGCTCAGGTTTAAGTCCAGGAGCAGAAGGAGCGCCAGAGACCAACGATCTGAGGGCACGGGGGCGGTGCACAGGCGGGACCAGGGGATGGGAGCTAACGGGAAGCTCTGGGGCAGCGGCGAGGGGCAAAGGCCAATGGGGGCAACCTGGAGTGGAGAACTTTCTAGGAAATGGGACATATAAGGTAGCAAGAGGGTGGAGGGGCCAAGCGCCAACCAGGGAACAGGACTGGGGTAGATTAACATAACAGAACAGAGCATCCTGGGAAAAGCCTTTCGAGTCACCCTAACCTGAGCAGGTCCTTTTGGTACTGGGGACTTGTCCCACCAGTGGACTCTCTTTGTCCCTTGTAACGTAGGCTCAGCGGCCACTGCACAGGATATTTCACAGGTTGGATGTGGGCTGGTTTAGGCCAGGCGGCACCAGCATGAGGGTTACGTTTAATTAATTCATGGAGCTGTAGCCAAAATGTCCAATCCACTCCCTGTACTGACAATAACTTTTGGGAACAGAAGCAGAGATGGCCTAGGAGAGGATGTAGAAGGCTTAATGGCTTCTCACCTTTTCCAAGTAGCAACTCCTCCCACTGCCTGGATATCCCAGATCCTGAGGGAGACATCCCATTTTGCGTTCGGCAGCAGTTACAACCGGGAGCCACCAGCACACGAGGGAGTCACACATCTCCAGCTTTGGTTCCCACTGCAGGGCTGGCCATTGGCAAAAGTGGAGAGACAGCTTGAAGAAAATCCCTTGGGAAACAGGAAAATCCTGCTGCTCTCCCATCCACATCCCACAGCACAGAGGCAGGATGTGAACTCTGAAATGTGGCACGATTTGGGGCTCTGTCCTGCTCACCTGAGGTTCCCCCCACATCCCAAACAGCATTGAGGGCACTTCCTATGACCTGGCCCCAGGCCCAGCTCTCAGAGGAAGTAAAGGATGAGTTTGGCCAAGTCATGTCTCATTTCTGACCCTCTTTCATCTCTCTGGCCCTGTGTCTGTCATTCTACTTAGACTGACAAAGTTCAGGCATCGCTTCTGTCTCTTAAGCACCTCAGTTAGAACCTCTAAAAGGAGATGTTCAAAAGCACTACACGGCTTGTGCTATGTTAATGATGTTAATGATGATGATGTTAATGATGATGATGATGAAGAATCAATATCAAGTGTTTAAGGCCAGGCTGGAGCAACTTGGTCTAAAGGAAGGTGTCCCTGCCCATGGCAGGGGGTTGGAAGAGCTGATCCCTTCCAACTTCCCATTCTGTGATTCTGGGACATGACTCTTCCATCTCATCTCTTGGCGATTGATTTTATTTTTATCCAAATAACAGTCAGATTTTAGTCTTTCGTGCCTATTTAAGAGGCAGCTCTGTATAAAATTTGTCCCCTCGTTGTTTTTTCTCTTTCCCCTCATTCTATGTTTTTGGTCACATGCTTTTCAACACTCACCTGTGCTCAGTCATTGGTTTCCTAGCAAACAATTCCACACAAAACACTTTCCTCAGTGTAGCTGGAAGCTTGTAAGAGATTCAGGCAAGTCATTATTTCTTTCTAAGCTAAAGGCACCTCTGTTTATACTGGATTTTACTTCTCATGCTCCCCTTTTGCTCAGCACATCCACAGCTGCAGGCTGAAACCACCTTCAAGACATCACAGTGACACTGAGGAAAACAACGGGAGAGAAGGAGGGGGCAAGAAACCTATTTTATTTTTCTGGAGGTGAAATGTCTCATCTGATACTTGTTTTAATCCCAAATTCTTACAATGCATTCTCGTTTCACCCACTTCCTCTGCGGGAACAGCTGTCAAAACGCTGCCACATCCTCGGCTCCTGCGGCTTTACGACTCCCATTAGCAGCTCTTTAAGGGGCTGCCCAGGCTGCCTGTGAGGTTCCAAACCTGCGAGTTCCCATTACCCAACTGCCAGGAAGTGTAAATGGGAGGTCAGTTGGGAAGCTGAAGAAGGCAGGGTGTCCCTGCAGGGTTTGGTGGGAAGCAAACCAGAGGCAGATCCATCTCCCATCCCATCATCTCCAATCATCCGCTCTTCTGGTTTAAAAACTGAGCAGCCTGGTTTAGTGGAAGGTGCCCATGGCAGGGGCATGGGAATTAGATAATCCTTGAGCTCCCTTCCAACCCAAACCATTCCATGATTGTATGAAAAATACCTGGACCAAAGTGTTGTAACCACTGGACTCTCCTAGCAGGCTGCTGCTCCCTGAGAGCCCAGCGAGGGTTTCCCAGGGCCATGCGATTAATCACACCCCAGAGTCCATTTCGGATCTGGCTCCGGCAGCCAGCAGCATTGCAATGCAGTGGATGGCAAGGAAGGCAGAGAAGGGGCTCTCAGGAGGGTTTCAGATGGCTTTAACCACATCTTGTCCCCGCGCTGTTCAGAGGTAGAGAGACAGCATGAGCTGGGTGAGCAGTGCTTTTGTTGGGGGCCCAGGGGCGGTCCCTGGGTGGGGTTGGGGGACAGGAGCAAATAGGGAGAAACCAAGGGAGGGGCCAAGGCCAGGGAGGGAACAGGGGAACATACAGAATCACGGGGTTAAGAGGCCACCGCACCAAAGTGCTCGCCTGGTTCCACAGAGCTTCGAGCTGATATTTCTCATCACAAGGAGGGACAAAGCAAAGCAAAAGCAGGAGGAGCATTGGTTGTGCAGAGTTTCCCCTGATTTAGTAAACATTTCCTTGGGTGGATAATAATCTGTGAGGAGGACAAGAGGGGGATGCCATCCCAACAGCAGCACAGTCCTGGATAAAGATCAGCATTTCTGTTTGAGGATGAGCAGCGCTGATTCTGTGGAAAGGAACCAGCTCTGAAACGGTGGATTAAAAGCCAGGGTGCTTTTCCCACCACGGGAAATGAGTCTGGAAGCTAAAATAAATGAATGAATGCAAGAATTTTGTGTACATGGGAAGGAGAGAATCGGAAAACCAAAGGGAGTTTGGGAAAACCTTTGGAAATGCAAGTCAGAGTTTTCAATTAATGGAATCATACAATGATCTGGGTTGGAGGGGACCTTAAAGATCATCTTGGTGCAAGGTTTAGGCTGGATATCAGGGAAAGGTTCTCCCCCCAGAGGGTGCTGGGCACTGCCCAGGCTCCCCAGGGAATGGTCCCGGCCCCGAGGCTGCCAGAGCTCCAGGAGCGTTTGGACAGCGCTGCCAGGGATGCCCAGCGTGGGGTTGTTGGGGTGTCAGGAGTTGGACTGGATGATCCTTGTGGGTCCCTCCCAAGTCAGTAATTTAAAGCTCAGCTGCAATGACTCTGAGGAACTGAACAGTTCCAGGGATCCATTGTGAAGAAAAGGACATTTGATCAAGCAAGTCAATGTGCAGCCTGGGATAACAACAATTTTTTTAATTGTTGTCATTCACCCAGACTAAATTTGGCCACATCCAACCTATTCTGAGCTCCAGCCAGTTATTTTGGAATCACATCCTGACAGTGACACTGTGCCAAGGTATCCTGACTTCTCCAGCAAAGTATGACGGCCATGGAATCCCATGGGAAGCTGATGGAGTCCCTCAGCCTCCTGAGCTTGTCTAACACACCTAAAATGGATGGAGAGGCATTTCTGCAGCTCAGGGCACCACTTTTGGGGCTTAAATTAGCCCCAAGGCCAGGCTTATGTTTAGGAAGAAGGCTGAAGGAAGGGTCTCCCACAACCACTGGACACAGGCTTTCCCAACAGATGTGAAGAAAGAGGCGCACGCTTCAAGTATAATTTAAAATACATTTATTGTTTCATTTGTTCTGGCTTTTTTTTTTCTTTTTTTTTGTTATACAAAGATGTTAAATAACTTAAATACATTCTCAACAGTCACTCAGAATCAGATTTATACCTACAAGCTGTACATATGAGGTAGAGAAAAATAACTTAGGCTCCCATAAGACATTGGAAAATAAACAAAACAAAACAAAAAAGAAAAACAAGAAAAATACTAATCCTTCATGTTAGTATTCCCACCTCCCTTTAAAAGGAAATGCCATCCCAGGTGTGCAAAACAAATCCTAGACTTTACATTCCTGCTTCAAATTGTTAAAGACGGGGTGGTCCAAGGGAAATTCCTGGGCTGGTTTGGTGGTGGCTGTTCCAGATGGGTTCGTGCCCAAGGGGAGCTGGAAGGATTATCCACACATATCTCGATTTTCCTGAATTCAGTCCCACCTCTCTTAACCTGGGTGTCTTTATCCCCTTCTACTGTCAGCAGGGAAAACTGGCACCTCCACATGGGCCAAGCACCTCCCAGAGGTGCCTCCACTGATTGCCGACCACGGGCTCCTTGTCTAAGGGGGGATGATTCCAGACCCATTGCACATCAATGCCAACACCTTTCCCAACATTCCTGAGGGGAGGGATCTCCTGTCCTTTTGGCTCACCTTGCCCAGTGCTAAGAAGGATTTTCCCCATTTCTGAACACACTCAGCAACAACTGAGAAAAAGGCAGAATTCCGACGTTTCCCCTGACAGGTGAACTCGATGTGTCCGAGTCACTTCTGGTCTCACACCCCACTCACTCCCTGCACCTGAGGAATTGCAGTTACAGGAAGCCAGAGGTACACTGTGCTGCCAAATCCATTTTCTTTTCCTCCCCACCCACAAAACCTCGAGATTCCCTTTTTTTTAAATTTTTTTTGGTGGTTGGTCTGTTCAGAAATATTCTGTTTGTGGAACTTGTAAATAATTTGGTCAAATCCAATGTTAGTCAGTGAAAAAGAAATCTGAAAGCTATTCAATGGTAATATTCATGGCCAGAGATTGACCAGATTCAACCAGGAGGCTGGAGTGAGATGATCTTTAAGGTCCCTTCCAACCCCAAACATTCCATGATTCCTCTGGACCTGATCCTGTGCCATACTGAGCAATGTGGTCCAGAAAGGCCGTATCTTGGATTTCTTGTGGGAAAACGTCACTTTCTAAAAGTCATCACCTAATTAGCATCCTAAAAACTGAAATCCAGGATGAGCTGGCCACGGAAGCCAGACTCAACCCAGCAGATGTGCCCGCAGAGCTGGATAAACTGGGAATGAGGAGCTTTACTGCACCTGTTCCATCGGGTATGGAACAGACCGGATTTTACTGCAGCATCAACTGAGGAATTTTTCACAGGCACCATAATCCACCAGAAAATCACCTTAAGCAGCATCTACTTCATGGAAGTACCCTTGAGAAATCTGTCCCTTCATCTGGGGTCTCATCCAACCCTACCCCAGCCAAAGCACCCGACTGTATGTTCCCTAAAACAGGGCAGCTAAAAAACGATGGACAAAGGAATTCCAGACCTGGGCTGAAGGAAGGCAGATGTCAACGGGCTGGTTGACAACAAAAACTCCTCAGAAATTATTTTAGCCCCTGCTCAGGTCTCCAAACCAGCAATCCCAGAAGTTCCTTTAAAAAACAGGGGGCCCATAAATCATTCCCTGCTTCCCAAGGTGAAGGACAAACTTCCTGAACCACGGCAGATCAAATCCCCAGCTCCCCAAGTTCACACTGCCCCATTCAAAGAGATAAAAGTTGCTTGTGTTGGGTCAAGCCTGGAATTTGGTCCTTTTCATTTAACCATCCCATGTACTCTGATTATGGTTTTATTTTCCCCAACCACCTTTTAAGAGTCGTTTCTTCCCAGGCCAACTGAGCTCAGTGGCAAATCCCCTGTTACTGCAAATACATTTGGGATTTCCTCCATCCAGACCCATCTCCAAATCAGGATGTTCAGTTAAAAAAGGATAAACTTGATATTTTGGGGTAGATTTTTTTATATTTCCATTACAAGCTACTCATTTTTCATAACTCATTTTTAGTGTTAATAATGATAATAATTAAAAATCCCCCGTTGATTAAACACTGCTTGTTTCACCAACTGGAGGTTTCGATGCTGGAAGATAAGGAGAACGTAATGTTTAGGACTTGTTTTGCATTTCTCCACATCCGGCATAAATGAGTCAGTCACACAGAATAGAAGCTTGTTAAAAAACAGATGACGGGTGCAACAATTATTTCTGTGGGTTTTTATTTCTTTTAATAGAAAATTCTAATATAAAACAGCAAACGTTTTCAGTTTGCCTTGTTTACAAAAATATTATATATATATTTTTTTTATATTTCTGACATAACTAAAATGCACTATTCAATAAAAATATTCTTCCATCAGCTAGCTTCTCTTTTTAAAAAAATTAATAAAAAAGTTATATAAATAATGGTTGCACCCCCTCCCCCCCCCACCCCAAAACTGATCTGGCTGGATCAGCTTAGGAGAACCAACACTTTGACACTTGTGGGGGGACAGGGGGTGAAAGGGGGTCAGGAACCAGAGATCTCCCCTCCACCCATCCATCCTTCTCCAGTTACATCTGAGCAAAATCCTGTTTCTCTGGGGACAACAAAAGGGGGAAAGTTGTTTTGCACTTTTCTTTTTATAGATATGAAATGACACCATGAAAGAGTTCAGGGACCCAAATGCACTGCTGAAGTAGTTTTACAAAACTGAGCAACTTCATTGAATTGCACTGGAGATCCAATGGTGTGGCAGAATCAGCCCCTCTGGAAAAATCCAGTTTAATCCAGCTGGGACAAAAAGGTTTTACAGGACCTGTTTTATACAGGAGTTCCCAGTCTCTTATTTAGGGTTTTCCAGACTTGTGGATGGAGTAGCACAAGGACAAGGTTCCTACTCCACAAGTTAATTCAACTCCAACAAACCTCTCACCATCAGAAAACCCAGGCCTAGCACTTCAAAGGGTTTTGAGATAGTTTGACATCTTCTCTCCCATCTCCTACTAAAGCTCCACTGGATTTTTCCAAAAGGAGGCTTTTCCCCCCATTCCTTCTTCGACGATAAGGCAAACATGGGAAAACACTGGAACTAAAGACCCCCCACCCAAAACACACCCACAGCGTGGTGCAGGGGGGAGAAGAAAAATAACCCACATTTGTTTTACCACCCTAGGTCAAAAGGCCAAGAAGACAAGTTCTCCTGATTTCAGAGTGTTAGTATATTTTATACACTGCCTATACATTTAACACATGTGCCTCGCTACTATTTAGTTATTTATAATTTTTTTTTTAACCACAGGAGAATAAACCTTGCTATTTACAATATATAACAGGCAAGTAATATATCCACATGAACATAAATACAATTTGTGGTGGTTTTTTTTGTTATTAATTTTTTTTGTCTTTTTTTTTGTCTTTTTTTTTTTTTTTTTTTTAAATACTTACAGAAAGCATCCAGGCTTCAGTGCGTGAGTTATAATACACAGAAGAGCTCTTTCACTCAGTAGTTCATTCACTCTTTGCTGCTTTCTTCTAGTCAAGCTTGGACAATCTGCCTTATTTCCCACCCATCTCTCTCTCCCCAACACTGCCAAACACACCAAGCTTCCCTATCCCATCCCATCCCATCCCATCCCGGCATCTTCTCTGCCAGGATATCCATGCCAACACTCCCCTCCTCTTCTGCTTCTAGGGACTCACTCTCCTCTCACACCAGTGCAATGTGGAGTTACTCCAGCGAGGTCAACGGAGACAGAGACACCAGCGAAGAGAAGGAAAATGAGGCCCATGGTTTAAATATAACAATAATAATAATAATAATTAATAATAATAATAATAATGCACGTAAATTGCGGCCCATCCTTTAATTAGGAACAGATGTTTTTAAAAAAAAAAAAAGAAAAAAAAGAAGAAAAAAAAAAAGAAAAAAGAATGGAACCAGAAATAGTAATTCAGACCTCAAAATTCCTGTTTTGAGCAGGTTTGGATCTGGCTTTACTTGGGAGGGGAAGAGCTATTCTAGCACACACAAAAATGTAACAGTGAGTTTGCACATATGTGTGAGAGAGAGAGGCAGAGGGAGAAAGAGAATTAACACAATACCACATTGAAACCATACGAAGGTCCTTCTGAAGGGCTTTACAATAAATAAATGTTCAATATTTATATATATATATATATTTATGTGTCAGGGTGTGTATATATATCTATATATACACACTGAATAATAGGTTTCTAGGCAATTTATTTTTTAAACCATTAGATAAACTGCTCGGGGGTGACTTTCCCAAAAGCTGCGAGACCTTCCCGGTGCTTTGCCGAGGTGGAAGGTAGGAATTCCATGTGTGGATTCCACCTCCTCCTCCTCCAGCATTATCCCAACCTCCAGAATTGTACAGCAAATAAAGAAACACCAAAAAAGAGACATTTTTCTTCACTTTGCAGGACCATGGTGCTATTAAACAGTAACACCCTGTCCCTCCCCATGCCCCCACCTCAAGATTTGATGCCAACGAGGCAGGCTGGACTGCAGGTACTTGTTACCAAGAAAACCCAAAATCTAGCTTTTCTCTTCCCAGTAGATGCACATGAACAGCTTAAATATTAGTGGCTACAATTGGGGAGGGGAAAATTAAAAATTAAATAAAAATAATGAAAAAAAGACTTTGAAAAAGAATGGTCCATCTTGGGAAATTGCTCTCATTTCGTTTTGCTAATTTTTACTACTGGCTGAAAATGTCCTCTTTTGAACACCAGATCAATGGCTTATAGAAACTTGGTGGAAATTGCTACTACTGGACAAGCAAAAAATTGCTACCAAAAATCAAACAAAACACCCTCTGCTCCCCATTTTTTCCTCAGAAAGTTTTGTTCAGGCATTCGCTGGCTGCCTCCAATCCACTTTTATATGAAGAATATTGGCACATCAAGTCCTGGATTGTAAATCTCCTCTTCCCAGGGAAAAAGAAATGCTGGAGGTTGCCATGTGTTTCACAGCGTTGGAGTGATCAAGCCCTGCAGTCAAATTTCTGGCTTCTCTCAGGTTGTCTCTGTGTTGATTGGTTATTCCAAATCCACGAGTTTGGTAGGATTTAGCAGACGTGTTTTTAAAATACAGTTTTCGATCTAGTGGTTAAAAAAAAAAAAAAATCATCTTAAGGTCATAGGGTTTACATACAGCTTGTGTCATGTACCACTGCCATGGTTTAGAGTAAATGGAATGATGACCTAGGAAAGAAAAGTCAGCTCCTCCAGAGGTCTGATCCAGGCCACAACGGCTGCACCACAACGCAAGACAGCCCCGGGTTCCAAGATGCACTCAGATTTCTCTTGTTCTGCTCAAGAGAAACACGTCCAAATTCAGCTGGCGTAAGACTCAACAAGTTCCAGTTGAGATTTCTGAAGCAGTTACCACAGGGTGAATTCCATCAGCAAGAGGTGGGAAGAGGAGAGAAAAATAAATCATGCGCGAAGTGAAAATGAAACAAAAGTATCTAGTGGTTTAAAAAAAAAAGAATACCAATTAAATTTAAGACAGCGATAGTGCTAAAGAACCTGCATTTGGGGGAATTGTTTTAAATAAAGAACATGGGATTGGACTGAATGGGACAGGCACATCTGGTGTTCTGCTGTCTTCCCAACCTCTTTTCTTGGATCTATTTCCATCTGCAGCGTGGTGGACCCAACGTTTTCGAGCTGTACTTGGTGACAACGCACGCGGATACGGAGCTGTCATTAAAGAGCTGATGCTCCCAGTGGGTCTCTTTGTCAGAGCCTGGTTTGCTCCATGTGCAGAAACTCCACTGGAAGAACCCATCATTCCCTATAAATCCCTCTCCAGTTTTAGGAGAAATAAGTGGCCGCTTCCCACGCTCAAAGCAGAAAGATCTTTTGTATCTGCTCAGCTCTCTAAGCAGTTGGGTGAGCTCCAGGAATAAAGAAGTACAGGATATTTATGCCAAAGGGAATATCTTAGCCCAGGAGTTCATGGAGGATGGCTGAAACAATGTTCCAAGGAGAAATGATCCATCAAACTGCATAGACGACGAAGGTGAAGGTCAACTGGTGTCTAACCCCAGTGTGACAGGCACTTATTTCCACATGGTTGGACCTCATGAAAATTCAGTCTACAGGAAAAACAAAACAAAAAAACAAAACAAAACAGAAAAAACCAAAACAGCAACACAGCTGGGTCACCTGTACCCTACAAAGTGCTTATGTCTCAACACAGCTTCCAGATCCCAGAAGGTCAATCAAACCCTGTTTGTCTCCATAGGCAGTTCTCCAAGCTGGCCCGTCCCCGGGGGTGGCCGTGCAGCAGAGGCCGCAGGTCATGTCAGTCCTTGCAGGTGTAAACCTCCTCTCTCTGGGTGCACTGCTTGCACTCCACGTAGCAGCACCAACGCACCTGGCACTGGCACGGGCGCGTCACCACCCGGCTCTGCGTGTTGTGCCCCCGGCCGCAGCAGATGCTGTCGCAGTTCTTGTCCTTGTAACACTTCCGTCCCGAGGTCCCGGGGGAATAGCGACTCATCAGGCAGAAGCTCGGGGAGTCGTCAATGTAGACGAGATCCGTAGTCCTTGGGATTTGATCGCTGTGGCCGGGGATGGATTTTTTAGGCGGGGAGATGTCGCCTTCCCCCGTGGCCTCGTTGGTGGTGCTGCCCACCTTGAGCGAGGTCTCGTACTTCTGCTTCAGCTGCTTCCCGATCTCGTGGAAGGGGGAGAGCTGCCTCCAGCACGTCCGGACGGTGCAGGACCCGGACACGCCGTGGCATTTGCAGGTGGTCTCCACACCGGCTTTGATGACCTGCAGACACACACACGGCCCCAAAGAGAATCAGTCATGGCAGAAGAAATCAAGACACCAAGTAAAACACAACATTTTCTAGAAGGCGCTTCAGGGACACAAAGTTGATGACAATACAAAAAGTATCTGTTGGAAGCAGACGGAAAACACATCCTACAGGAAATACTTATTTCAAAAGGCTCTTAGTTCACCGATCATGACATTTACCTGCAAGAACTTTGCTTAATTGGCTAATTAATGATACTACAAAGGTGTACAAAGATTGTCCAGTGCTGCCACTCACTGTGTACGTGGAGATCTGAAACTGTGATGCAACTAAGAGATGAATACATATTTTAACACCTGTTTATCCTTGTCAAGAGTAAGTATAAGATATAACAAAAGTGGAGGAAGTTGGTTTGGTGGAAAGGGGTGGGGTGGCACATGCTCCAGAACAGGAGCGTGGACAGTAGGAACCTTCTCCTTACCACAGTACCCCAAACCCAGGTACAAGCAGAAGCAATCTTTGTTTAGCATCATCAACTGACTGATGCTAAACAAAGGATCCCATCCTTTTCACATCAATGAAGTACAGTTCAGAAGCTGCAATGAAGAAGCTTCACGGCACAAAGCCACATCCATCTCCTTAGAAACAGCATTGGAATGTTCCAGCTCCCCTTCTCCAGAGAGAGATTTACACCTGGGATACCTCCATGGGCAACACGAGAGCAGAGATGTTATTTGGACCGCCACAGATACCCCACATTTTGTCCAGATTATAAACACAAATTTATATTTCTAATTCTCCCTCCCTGCCCCCTCCCCAAAATTAGGTTTTATTTTGACTTTACATGGGTAAGGTACAACCACCCCTTAAAACAGCCAGGTGAAAACAGAGTTTGTTTTACAGAGCTGGGTCCTGACAAGGTCCTGTTGGAAGTGCCCTTCCTTTGGGCATCTACGGTATGTAAAAAAGAAGAAAACAACCTCTCCCCATGCCCATGATGGCATCTGCCTACGTTGTGGCCTCCTGACAGCAGAGGACTGGCTCCAGTCCATTTCCTGACCAGCCAGTCCTTAATTATTTGGCTGCACAAATCCTGCCGAGCCCCATGTGTGACCATGCAGTAGGTCATGGACTCTGAATTGGGGCCTGGCCCAATTGTGATATTCCAGAAACATTTTTAGAAAGACAATATGCATAATACAGCCTTCAGCAGAGCCCGTCCAATGGTCACACTTCATTCCTGGGACAGCCAAGACCTTTGCAAGTGCAATCCAATAATACACAGTAGCATTCAAAGCGGTGACGGGTTACAGGGGGAGATGTGTTGCTGGTTATAGTGCTCAGCTGGGATGGCTCGGGTAAGGGCTGTCACGCTTTGTGTGCCAAAGTGTCTCGCCAAGTCCACAAGAAATCCCACAATGTCAGACAAAAGCGTGCAGAACACATTTCAACACCGAGGGGGGGGAAAAACCCCAACCCTCACCCGCGCCCTCCCTTGTGTAAAGTCCCGTTTCACTGCTTGTCCAGAAGTGAGAGCTGAGTTCGTGTGAAACAAAGTTCCTCCACCTGATTTCATGCCCACACCATCAGCAAAACGGGCAGAAATTGCTGGGATACTTGGGAAAGGGCTGCACACTGCAGTCATTCATCAGTTCAGGCTTTCCTCAACCCTTCCTCCTCCCCCAGCGCATTTGCATCTGCTCCACCTGGAAAAGGCGACAACCCGTATTGTACAGGAGTTGGGAAAGCAAGAAACCAACGGGAACTGGCTCAGCTTGTAGTCATGCTCCTGGACTTGGAGCTGACTGAACAAGACAGGGTCATGGAACTCAGGAAGGGAACCTGGAGCTGGTGCTGTTCTTGTCAGGAGCCACCTCTCCTGAGCTCCACGGGAGAGCTGACGTTGCAGGAGCACTGTGGCCAAGGATCCATGTGGGGCTGGGGGATACAGCCCAACACGTGTTGGAAAACCTGATCCCGATGGCTTGGCAGCTGGCTGATGGCAGAAGACCTTCAGTCAGGTATAAGCATGTAGGTTTAGGCACTTGAAGCACACCAGACAGCCAGGGTTGACCTCACCCAGGCAAACACTTGAGTTTAAACACCTCAGTTTGAGAAACACCTCGGAACTGCTGTCAGAGTCAGGGGAGCCAAAGCAGGAGAGGACCCTGCAGTCAGGCAAACACCTGCTCCACTGAACAGGTCTCCAGGCTCCACTGACTGTGCTGAGCACATCTCCATCACCAACAGGAGCCTGGGGACCTAGCTCACATAGAAGCACCTCAGTTCCAGGGGATTCTGTGAGCGGAACCCCACCCTCTGGGCAAAACTCAGGTGTCTAAATCTCACCACCTTGCACTAATTGAGGTGCTTCAAAACATTCTCCTCACAACAGCTGTCCCTCCAGCAGCATAAAGGTCTCCCAATGGTTACTAATAAGTATATTTAGGTAGATTAATTCTTTCTCCTCATCTGGACTCAAAGTCCCTCACGAATCCCAGTCTGGATTTCCCTGACTCGTTTCTATCTCGTTTCTGACTTGTTAGGCAGTGGCTGGGACAGCTCTGGTGTCACGAACCAGTGGACCAAAGCATCAAAGGTTTCCCTTGTCCCCATCCCCATGAATGCACCAGTTCATGAAACCCAGCGTGTGGGTTTTCATATGGCTGCTGTGCAAGCGCGGGGCATCCCAACCGCCCCGTAAACTTTCTCCTGGAAGGACCGGGAAGGGCTCAAGAATGTTACGAGGCAGCAAGAGTGAAAATCCTAGAAAAATTCCCTGCCCAGGCAGCCTCCCCTGCTGCTGTCAGTCACGCTGCAGCTCCTCGAGGCGCTGCGTGATGGGGAACTGCTGCCTCCGGGCCCCAACCACCCACGAGCCAAAATGAATCTTGGCAAAACCCTTCTGGTTCTTGTCCCGCTCCCCGGCTTCCACAACGACCTCTCCTCCTCTTGTTGGGAGCTCCTGTCAGAGACACTTAAATCCAGCTCATTTCTTCAGGAAGCAGAGCAAGACTGATCCAAGTCAGCAGGTTGCTTAGAGCAGTGTTGGAGAAAGCTTTGCTGGCTGCATCCTGGGACAAACGTCTGGATCATGCTTTCAAACCTGGAGGGGCTTCCAGGATAGAATAATGTGGGGTTTATTCCCAAGAAGCTCTTGGGTACATGAGGAAGAATAAGGTTTTACCATGTAAAATCATGATTTCAAGAGCTGTAGTAGCTCCTGCTTTCTTTTCATCACAGTTCAGAACCTGATTTACCTCCATCCTACACAGAGCTGCACCTGTTCTGAACACAGCACTGAATAATCACTTCATCTACACCAAGGACGTGGCCACCTGCAGAATGGCTCAGCTTCAATCCAAGCCACAAAATATTTCATGCTCCCCATGGCCCCAATTCCACAGCTACCACACAGCAGCAGGGTTGTAGTAAGTCAGGAGTAACAGCAACAAGGAGCATCCTTTTTGTGTCGTGTGCTGTGGAGAGCTCCTGCCGTGAAAACAAAGCCAAAGACAAGTGGTGGGTCAGGGACGGCATCACACATGGAAATTCTGTCCTCCCACTCTCCTCTGAGCAACCACCTGGTTTGGCAGCCTCAAACAGAGCAGTCTGGGAGGAAAATAAGGATTTTTGAGCTATTTAGCTTGACTTAGGGACACAAATTCCCATTGACCTTGCTGTGAGAGCACTCAATACTGACAAACGCAGAATGAGGAAAACACAAAGCAAGACAGAACCATTTTTTTCCTGGGCTTTGCGGCTCGGAGGAGATCAGATAGCGCTGCTGGACTGCCTTCCCAACTGGCTTTACAAGGAGCCACGGGGAAAGGGGATCACAGCAGAGCATTGCTATGCAACATGTAATCCTTCCTCCCAACAATGGTGCGCTGCGAAGCTCAGACTAAGTGCCCCCGTCATGATCAGTCTCAGACATGGTGCAACACACAATTTCTCAGTGTTTTAGCTGAAACGCCGAGGACAGGATTCCCATTCATTCCCAGCTGGGTCACGGGGCTCTGGCGGTGGTTTTCAGACAACTCTTGTCTGGGCAGCAGCAGGCCAGGGCGGACACCCAGCCGTGGGAATTCCTCGCTTATTGCTCCGCTGTCGTCATGGCTGGGCTGCGGCTCCAAGGCTTCAAACCATTCGCTATGGTTTGGGACAGAGGAGGCAGCAAACCCTCCTCGGAGGCAGCTCATCCAGGGAAAAGCCTGCCCTGGCCTTGCCTGGCTTTGGAAAGGGCTTTGGGATGCTTCCCCACAAATCCAATCCCTTCCATCCCCTGTACGCAGAGCCCTCTTCAATTTAAATAGGCTTAGTCATTCTCTCAGCTCAAGTATTAATGTTTATTTGGACAGCAGCCACGGTCCCCACACACAACCAGAAGATCAGACTTGTCCCTTCACACTGGCCAGTGCCATTGGCTGGATTATAAAAGTTTCACAGATTGTTACAAGTTTTCCTTTTACCTTGTTAAAAAAAAACTTCTTTTCAGCCTGTTCTCAACCTGCTTTTTCAGAACAGTTTTCCCCTCCCACCACCCCTCCTTCTTTAAAAAATAGGAACACTCATATTTTAGTGACATAGGTATTAAAATACAAACATTTAAGCATAGAACAACATAACCCTACTTAAAATTGAGAACTTCAGAAGTATTTTCCCCATGCTCAGTATTCCTAGCATGCTTCCCATGCTAAAAAAGCTCCACATAAACAACCAACTGCAATCACTTACGGGACACAGCAAGCAACTTTTTTCCAGAGTATTGATTTCCAGACCTAAGAAAGGCTTTGGCTGAGCCAATCTCAGCCTGAAAGGAGAGGAAAATCCAGAGAGCATGCCTGGGCATTCCTACCTGTCATAACCTGCAGCAATTAATACCAGTGGTGGCCCTGAAAACTGATCTGTACATTAAGAGCTCTTCTCAGGCTGTTATTTGCTGGGTTTGATTTGTACCTTGGTAAACATGTGATGCCCCATTTCTCACTGCAAACACATCCCTAAAAAGCTGCCCAAAAGGATGCTTTGTGTCTCTTTTTTTTTTTTCATGAACCAAGTGGATTAAGCTCCAAAACAGCAATGATTACACACCATGAGGGCACAGCAAAACCTGGAGCTCAGCTGGAATCACGCTAACGAGTAGGAACTGTGTGAGACTGGATGGTCAGTGCTTGTAAACACTGTCTCTGCAATGGGAGAGTTGTGCCTCCCTCCGCCTGTGTGTGACCTTTAGGGAGTCACTTAATCTTTCTGGGTCTCAATTTCCCCCCTCTGCCGAACGGAGCTCCAGAAATGAAGAGGGTGGCACGCTCTGATAACGTGTTATGTGATAGCCCATGAAGTTCCTCAGACAGATGATAGCTGGGCAAACATCTCCCTGATATGGAGAGCGCATCTCCAGCCCTCCAGAGAGATCCCTGCCAGCACCGCCTGGGGGGGGGGAAAGCCATTCCTCACATGGAATTCCAAAATAAGCAAGTCAACAGCAAGGGAAAGTGCAGGCACCTCCCACTATCCTCTCCAGAGCATCCCAGATGGTTTCAGGTGTAGCTGTCTCAGGATGGGTCTGGACTTGAAGCCTACAAGAGTGACAAGGACCATGGCAGGGGGTTGGCGACCTTTAAGGTCCCTTCCAACCCAAGCCGTTCCAGGATTCCATGATCCTTCAGAAACACATGGTCTGCACAAACCAAAACATCTTGTGCAAAAACACAGTGAAGCCTCATGAAAGGAACCAGCTTCAAAGCACGAAACTGCTTAGAGGGAGACCTTGTTCTCCATTTCTGCCTTCCCATAATTTTGCCTTAAACATGCTCGACTCTGGAGACAGCTGTGGTTATAGCCAGACTTCAGGCAAAGGCTCACGTCCCTCCTTCTGGAAGGATGAAGGAAAAAGGCACTGAGAACATGATAATTCTTTTTTTCTAGGGTAACAGCAGCCCCCTTTAATTGTGCCCCTTGGATCTGTAAGACATGCTTGACCAGACATACCTCTGGAAGAGGTCAGCACTCCTGGGATTAAGAAACTTAGCAACGCTCCAGAGAGGGAGTTGGAAAGTCATGTTTAATGATACTTCGCTGAGAAACTGGGCAAATTTAATTAAAACATCACTTACTCAAGCCCAGTGGAACTAATTGAGTGCTCTAATATTCCGCCTTTTCATTAATGGGTTACAAAAGAGGGCTGCACTTGTGTGTACAAGGGGGAAAAGGGGGGAGGATGGAGAGAAGATGAGAGCTTTAGCGAGGCTGCCTGGGCTTCATTTAATATAACTCAGAAACTTCATTGCTGGCAACGGGCCTTTAATACAGTTGACTTCTCCCCCATCCCCTCCACACACACATCTCCCCCCAAAACACCCTCTCCACCCAAGACCCCTCGGAAAGAATGGCTGAATGAGGGAGAGTAGATCTGGCAAAGGAAGGGAAATTGCTTTTTTAATAAGTGGTCTATTCAGAGCTCCTGCTTTTCAATAAAGAGAAGGCTGGAGAAGTCCTGGTCTAATTACCTCATCCTCACACTAGACAAGCTCGCCCTTTCATTAACCACTGAGGTCATATCATATAACGTGGTGAGCCACCACGGGCACAACATGTTCAGTGGTTATTTCACTGGTGGCAGCAAAATTACAGGCAGCCCATCAAGGTTGTAAAAAGCAGAAGTAAAATCATAATTGAGAACGTCTACCAAAAGATACTAAAACTAGGCGGGATAGGATAATGTCACCCTCGTAGAAATACAGGGATTGTTTGCTGGTGTGACACCATGGAGAAACTGCTGTGGTGATCAGGAGGGGAGAGGGGTGCTTGCCAAATTAGTCAGTCCAGCACAGGTCCTTTTTCTACTGGGTCTCAAGGGACTATTTGTGTGTTTTGCCATGGTTGGGAGTAATTAGACGGGAAAAATGACATGTAAAGGATCAGTGAGGGACCACCAAGCTTGTGCTGTATCTTTAGTAGAGACTTCTCCGCTCCCGCAGCGAACACACACATCCACACACTGCAGCAGCTCCAGTTCCAAACTGTTCAGCTCCAAAATGGCACAAATCAAGGCTGTCTGCACTCCTGTACTGCCTTTGATCCACCTCAAATCAAATCCAGATGAGTTATTGTTTTCCAATAACCACTCTAGGTTAGTCCAAAGTGGTTTCAGACTGCTGCAGTCACTGGGTGAGCAAACCCTACTCAATGGTTGCAAAGTCTTTACGGCACGAGTTGGTTGGTGAGCAGCTTCTCTGAAGACAAACAAAACATGATGAAAATCGTATTTAACTCACTACCTTCCTCGAGGAAAATATCCATAAACTCAGCAAGAACGCAGTAATGTCTGCTGAGCAACTCTTATCCTCTGATCCCCGGACTCCCAGTAGGACCAGGAGGAAGGACAGAGATCAAACCTGGTATTAATCTACACCTGAGAGCAAGCAGTGCCAAAGACAATCCATCCACCACACCAAGAAGGCCAGCACTCAGGCTTCAAACTGGTTCCAGCATTTTGGAATCTGAAGCAAGCACTGCAAGCTTTGACCTGGTAGTCACAAAGTCAGCCTGGATCCTCGTCTCTGATCATCATCTTAGCGACACAGCGAATTGTGCCAGTGCTTTAGGGCCACGTATCCCGACCACACAGATGCGTGTTCTCCTGATCTTCAACCACCACCCTCCTGAAAGCTTCCTTCTCCGCATTCCCTTGTTCCCTGCCTGGCTCCCCGCTGGTGCTGTGAACCTGGTGGGCTGCTTGGCTTGGCTTTCAACCACGCCATGGCACAATGAACCATTCCAGCAGCACAAGCAGAGAAATCATTTCAACTGCTGCTGCAAACAGGCAAAGGAAAGCTGTCAGACAGCAATCCCAACTCGGCAGACACGTTGTGGGTGGACGAAAATAGGAACGCTGGATCACTGACCTGCAGCAAAGGTCTGTGACTTGGATTGCCAGGAGGGCTCTCAGTGTCTGGACAACCGTCACAACTGTTACTCAGCTGTTTAGCTGCAGATATTACACTGTGAAACCACTGCCAGTGCCCAGAGCCCGCCTGTGCCAAGGGAAGTGGAGGCAGAGGATGCTGGAGAGTCCTGCATCTTCCCCTGGGAGCTAACTCGCAAGGATCAGGACACAGAAGGGAAGGTTCAATCCCTCCTGCTGATCCTTGGGGTTTGTTTAGCTCAAAGTCACGCAGTGTAGAGCACAGATGATAATTAAGGACACAAATCCTAACTGCAGGAGTGGCTGCAGCCATATGGCCATCCTGACTGCAGCTCCTGGGATTGGGAACACTGGGAGTTGGGCCAAACCCATCAGGGAGGTATTTTAGCCCCGCCACTGTTGGTGGATATTCATGGAGCTACAAGAACTTGCCAGTGGCAGCTAAAGCCACAGCCCTGAAGGTTTTGATGAGACTGCAGTGTGTGACTCTGGAAGGAGAGGAGAGCCAGGACATCTCACAGAAACATCCAGCACGGAATCACAGCCTCCCTGGGCCACCTTCTCCATTGCCAGTCCCATCTGCTACACAGTCAACCCCAAAAGGAAGGGTTGAGACAGAGAAACCAACGCAAGGATTGAAACAAATTCCATCACATCCTGCAAAGCCCGTTCCACACGTCAAAGAGCTGCCACAGGAGTTCAGAGACACTGAGCCCTTTAATCCAGAGCAGGAAAGCTGTCAGCCAGAACCAGACACCAGCTAAATCCAGGGTATTTCTAATCCTGATCTCAGCGCTGTCTAGGAGCATCTGGTAGTGGGGAGAGGGGGAGACATTTTGCTGGCCAGCCCTGGCTGGTGGCATTCCCCAATGCCCCAATTCCGTCGCGAGGAATGCCATTTTATACATAGACACAGCAACAACTGAGCTGGGGTGGCCATTCCTAGAATGCACAACTGGCTGGGCTGCATTTGCCTGGGAAACTGGAGACCCAGGTCCCCCATCCCAGCCCCAAGCCTGCATCCAATCACACAGACAATAACAAGGCTCGAGGGCTATTTCTGGCCTTACAGTATGTCCCCCTCGGAGGTTGGTGCAATGAAACACTGATCCTAAGCACCTGTGCTGGCCAATCTGAGGGATTTTTGTGTAGGAGCAACTCTAGGCTAGGTACGGCCAAGCAGATTATGGGAGAAGGTGGAAAGCCCCTTCCTTTTCCCCCTTGCTGGGATGACCCAGCACTTGCAGACACTTTGTCCTTTACATCAGCCACAGAAAATGCTGAGCTGGAAGGGACCCACAGGGATCATCGAGTCCAAAGCCTGGCCCTGCACAGGACAAACCCAAAAAATCACACCGTGTGCCCCAGAGCATTGTCCAAATGCTTCCTGAACTCTGGCAGTCCTGCAGGGAAGGCCCCAGGCAGCCTCACGGAAGGTGTAAAGAGCAGGAAGAGAGGATAAAGATGGGAAAAGAAAAAAAGGAATTCTACAACCAAGCAGTGTCTTCTGCTCTAGGTGACACGGAAGGTTTCTGCCAGAAGACAAAACTGAAGGGACTTTTCAGTCTGAGGTCAACCAGAAATTATTCTCTCCACCCTGGTTCCCTGCCAGGTGTTTCTCCAGCCAGTTTTAAAGAAACCTGGCCAAGGAGATGCTACGCTGTCCACACTCTACTGAACTGCTGCAAGAGAAGCATCCCTCAAGGACGTGCTGTGGCAGCACAAATCCCTTCCTCCGTGTCCTACCTCATGTGAGCCTGAGGAACCTGTCTTTCCATCCCTTTGTGGTGTAAAACACTCTCGTCCCTGTGGGAAACCAGCATCTTTGTCCCCACCTCACATTTCCTAGACCTGGACAGTCCCACTTCTTTCCCTCTGCTCCCTCTCGAACGGTTTTGCACAACTCTTGAAGCCACAGTGAAAAACAGGGCATAATCCCTTAACTCAGACTTCTCCCCTCCAGAAGGAGGATCACTCCATTCATTTCACATCCAACACTCCTATTCCACACCCAAGAACAGCATTATTACCCCCAAAACCCCACAACGGTGTGACCCCCCCCCCCCACCCTGCGCCGCCCTCAACGCACCTTCATGCCCACCAGGTTGTTGTGGAAGTCCACCCTGGCTCGCAGGTCCTTGTTGGGCTTCCTCCCCAGGAACTCCTTGACGAACTTGTTGCTGTATTTGAGGTTGTCCCCACAGCCTCCCCACTGCCAGGCCTCCCTGTTCTCCAGGTCGGGGGCCTCGTCGCAGGTGCAGCGCTCCATGCGCCCCGCGCTGCACGCCTTGGCCATGGCGTGGGTCAGCCCCGCTGAGGAGATGGCGTACAGGAAGGCTGTCTCCTTAAAACCTGCAGGGACAGGAGGGAGAGGCTCTAATTGCAGCTTGAAGAAAGGAAAAAACCCAGGAAATGGAGGCAAAACCCATTGTGGGAAGAGTGAGTTGTGTCACAGAACAGTAGAGTGGAAGGGACGACATTGGGGCATCCGGTGCCACCTCCCTGCTCCAGCAGGGCCATCCCAGATCACAGGGCACAGGATTACATCCTGACAGCTCTGGAATATCCCCAGTGAGGGAGACTCCACAGCCTCTCCGGACAATCTGTTCCAGTGCTCAGTCACTGCACAGGAAAGAAGCTCTTCCTCAAGTTCAGGTGGAATTTCCTGGGCATCAATTCCTGCCCATTCCTCTTGTCCTGTTGCTGGGCACCACGGGGAAAAGCCTGGTCCGTGCTCCTGACACCCTCAAAGCACAGCAAACTCTGTGTGCATCACTGATGGCGAAGAGGACACGGGGAGGGCAAGGAATGATGGACAGAGGTGGCACAAGCCAGGAATCAGGAATGCCCATGGAATCTGGCCAGCTCGGGGGCTGTCACTCTTTGTCACTCACGGACAGTCTCCGCCTGAAAATGGAAAGAGTTGAGCAAGAGTTGGCCCATCCCCAGAAGCATCCAAGGCCAGGCTGGATGGGACTTGGAGCCTGGGATAGTGGAAGGTGTCCCTACCCATGGCAGGGGGTGGCACTGGATGAGCTTTAAGGTTCCCTCAAAGCCAAAGCATTGTTTGACTCCATGAAGAGCTGGACGGGACATGGAGGTCCCAGTGCTGCTACCAAGGGGATGCCAAACAGCGGGAACCCAGCACAGACTTCCAGTCCTCCTCATTCTTCCCTCTCCTCCTGAAACAAGTCACTAGGTCCTACTCCAGACCAGCAGAATTGTTGACAGAAGGCACCTGAGGGCTGGGAAGCAGGAGATGTGTCACCCGACACAGCACCTCACTCCAAAAAAACAGTTTGCACCTCAAACCTTCTATGCACAGCCCTTCTTTACACCTCCACGCTCACCTGCAGGGATGTGACAGCATCCACTCCCCCGCCAGGCAAACTGACACCCAGAGGGAGCCACGGTTCCAATCCAAATTATAAAAGCCAGAAATAAAAAGCAAACATGGCAGTATTTATAGCTGCCCATTCTCCAGCTATGGAAGCCATAAACGACTGCATATTTGAGATGCAATTCCAGAACGGCTTTGGATGGGACTCAAGAAATCCCCCACTCAAAAATAACACAAGTGGATGGTGACAGTAGGGGATATATCTGTGAGCTGGTGTGTCAACCAAGGACATGCAGAGACACTGCCAGGTCATTTTTGGAACTGTTCCTTGGGAGGTTCATGATAGACCAAGCAAACTCATGTGGCCATTCCCAGAGTCTGCCTTCCCAAAACACTCCCAGGAGCAGGAAAGGCTGGTGAAAATCCAGCCCAGGAGACTGAGCTTTGGTCCTCCCAAGGGTTCTGAGGTTCTAATTCCTCCCAACTTGTGGTAGGAATTATCCAATCATTCTACTGCTCACCTGGAAAAGGAGAACAGGAATCTTTTCCTCACTAGAAACAACGTTAAAATACAAAAAGGTTCAACTCCACACTCACTGAGGACACTGCAGAGGGTGGTGAGAGTTAAAATAACAAATTTTGTCTTCTCCCTGAAGTCAGACTACATCCTCTGACACCCCAGAAACATCTTCAACATTACAAACACTTCACTGGAAGTGGTGAGAGAAGTCTTCACTTAATTCGCCCACCAAAAAACTCATGGGTATCCAGCTGACTCCACTGAGTAGAAAATGCCTTCTAAGCATCTCTCATCCTTTGCAAACTGTTTTTTCCAGGTTATACCTTAGGTCAGAGTGCCCACATGCCTGTCAGAGGGATGCCACTACCAAACACAGATATTCCCAAGCCTCTGTGCTCCTGGATCGGAGGATTCACGCCACAGCTACACAGAATGAAGAGGTGCCAGAGTCCTCAGTGGGGTGGGCTGTGCAAACCCCGCCCTGAAGGTCTGAGACACTGCAACCATGGCATGGCTTGGCTTGGAAGGGACCTTGAGATCCATCTTGTTCCACCCCCTGCCATGGGCAGGGACCCTTTCCACTATCCCAAGTTGCTCCAAGCCCCATCCAAACTGGCCTTACACACTTAACTCACAGCCACCAGCCTTAACTGATTAATTAGGCAGCCCAGATCTCCACCCTGCTTGAAGCCCTCCTGATTTCAAGCTCTGAATTTGGAGCGGTTGTGGAATCCCAGCAGAAAGTCAGCGCCGTGTGGCCACTACGCATTCCAGGCCTGACGGAAAGCCAGGAGGAGCAGCTCATCTGCCAGCTTCTCCCTTTCCATCAGCTCTGTCTCTGCTCCTCCCGCTCTCCATCACTGAAAGCTTCCCAAATTCCCTGTGCCCATCAGCACAGGGATCATCTCACCCCCAGGCAGCTCCCAACCAGCTCCATGTGACATTTGGCTCTGGCCAGGTTTTAAAGCCATCTCCACCACGCACTATTTGATTGCACCAAGATATTTTGTAACAAGATAATGAGCTTTAAATCAATGCAGGCATTCTAAGCCCCAGCGCATTGACAGTCTGCCGGGCCTGGCTATCCAGTTTCAGCCATTTCCAAAATTGTGCACGGGTATCCAAAGAGGATAACGAGTCCCTCAAACAATCCCCTGTTATTTTAAGAAACGAGGCTGCATCAGCCCAAGTTGCAAACCAGCAGCCAGGGCTGGTCTGGTGACTGAAGTGTAAAAGCAGAGGGAGAAACTTCTAAGTTAAAAAAAAGTGGTTTGGGGTTTTTTTCCCCCCGCCTTTTTCCTTTCTCCCTGCAGTGGTCCTGGAGGGGAGGAAACAAGCCCTCAACGATGAATTTGGGAAGCCGTGTCCTAGTGGGGTGATACATGGGAGCCTTTGCCCTGAGGTGTCACTTGCAGCAGTGCTGAACCAGGAACCAGCAGCTCCTGGAGAGGAGGAGGAAGATTTACAGGGCACTGTGTTACAGCACGGCAACAGTACCTGAAGGATTTATGGCACCAGGGGAGGGCAGAGATGCTGCAGGGATATAAAACACGGGGGAATGAGACAGCAGCAGAGCCCTGCAGCCCTCAGAGCTCTCATTTATTACACAGGCCCCTGACAAGGGCTGGGATGGGGGGGATCTCCGTGGGGTTTTAACTCCAGCTTGCTCCGAAGTGCCCCTCGGCCAGGGCTGCCCAGGGGACAGGCACGTCTGAAGGAACGAGCTGTGGCCTCCAGGTGTCAGCATGAGAAAGTGCTTGGCTTCCCCAAGGCACCACTAATCCAGGGACTCCTCTGGCATGCAGGGATATTTTTAAATGTCTTGCAGCTCTGGCTGGACCTCTTGGGTTTCATAAGGACTTTCCTTGTTTCCACCAGTCAGTGACAGTGCATTAGTTAAGCCCTGGTGCTTCTGAATTACTCCTCCTCACTTATTAGCCCTGCAAACCTCTGCTCTTATCTTTAAAGACTTCACACCCTGGCTTTTCCAGGTCCAGGCCCATTGCTGAGTGTGGGACTTCCTGGAAGTCACTAAAGCCCTGGAGACTCTCGCATGCTGTCTGTAAAATGCTGCTGCAGCCTGGAAATAAGAACTGGATTTCAGAGGGAGGGTGGAGGAAACTGGACTAGACATGGTAGCACCAAGAAAGGAAAAAATACCACCTGAACCCCCAATACTCCTCATTTCTGGCCATCTCCACCTGCACTGCTGGGAAAAGGTGTGGGAATCACCCACTGCTCACATCCAGGGCAGTAACAGGACACAAACATTTGCAGGTTTTGCCCAGTACTATGACAGGGCTCCCCTTGCCCTCTCTAACAGGACAGCACAGAACAGTCTGGTTTGTCTTGTTTCCCTTAAAATGGCCTTTTCTCAACTTCTTTCCTGAAAGACCGGCATAATAAATAGGGACAATAAATAGGAAATAAATAAATAAAACAATAAAGGAAGAGGGGACTGCTTTGAGAGCTTCCAAACCCTCTCCTCCAGCAGCAGCTCAACTTCCAGCAGAAATGGGGAGAAAATGTAGCTCCTGGCTGCAGAGACCTGCACAAACACCTCCAGCCTCCAAGGAGAGCAGCCAGGGCCAGCAGTGGGAAGCAGGCAGGGCAAGCCCATAAATTACCCCCATTAGCACATTCTTTGCCTGCTGCGCCCTTCCAGGGATGAGCTCCAGCCTCGCACAGAGCTCTTTGTGGACCTCGGGGGAAGCACCACCAGCAGAGGACACCCCAGATGGACCACCAGGGAAGGAGATGAGCGCAGGGGGTGCAGAGACCCCCTGAGACCCCCAGACTCACCTCTCTTGAGGAGGCTGGCCCGGTAGCGGCCCTCGAGGGTGCAGTTCCAGCGCTCGAAGCGGAACTGGTACTGGCACTCCAGGGCGCTCATGCTGATGGCCTCCATCAGGGTCTCGGCCACGCCGGGGTCGCGCCGGCACATCCGGCGCTGCTTCTTCTCCAGCTTCAGGCGGTCACACACCTTGTAGTGGGCCTTGACGGCCGCCTCCTCCATTTCCGAGGTCAGAGGGAGGATGGTCAGGGGTTCGTTCCCCGTCAGCCTGCCGAGAAACAGAGGGGCACTGCGGTGAGCGAAGGGAAAACAAAAATTTCTAGCAAGAAATTCTCCCCCGTGAGGATGGTGAGGCCCTGGCACAGGTTGCTCGGAGTGGCTGTGGTTGCACCATCCCTGGAAGTGTCCAAGGGCAGGCTGGACACTGATCTAGCGAGTGGCATCCCCACCCAGGGCAGGGGCTTGGATCTACACGGTCTTTAAGGTCCTTCCAACCCAAACCATTCTGGGATTCTAGGAAATCCAGCCCATGGTAGAAATAGGGTCAATGATGGGATCAGGATGCCCTGGTTGAGCACTGTGGACTTCATGTCTGGGCCAGCAGTGATTTTACAGTGAGGCTCCTCACGGTGTGTGTGCAAGGTGGCAGCAGGGAAAAGATAAGAGGAAATACTTGGATTTATGCTCCCTACCAGCTCGCACAGAGCTTGTTTGGACATAAACCCCTGGCCACCTCCACCATAGGACTGTGTTTAAAACTGAAAGTGGAAAGAAATCATTTCAGGTGCCTCACTGCATGAACTCGGGGAACGGGCAAAAATACACGAGCACCACTGTCACTGTCCTAGGCATAAACATAAAAAAGCATTTTAGCACACCAAGCAGAGCCAGAACCCAGCTTGGGAAGGGACAGAGGATGATTTGTCCCATCAAAGCTCAAGAGACGCCCTGAGAAAGCACAGAAAGCCACCCTGCCCTCAGCAGAAGAGATCCTGACATAAAACCCAGCGAGCCGCAGCCTGAGCTTGGAGAGCAGGATACACTTTCCAGGAGATGCTGCCAAAAGCTTTTACAAGACAGAACAAGCTCAAAACCCAAAAAAAAAAAAAAAAACCAAAACCCGAAGAAAATTCGTGTCCCTTTGCCTCGTCCCCTCCCTCCCCTGCCTTCTCCCAGCACAAGGTCCTTGACTCCACAATGTGCAACAAAAGATGCCAGCGGACTGTTCCCGGTGTCAAGTGACGAGCTGCTGGAAAAGGACCAGGCTGGCATCGGCCCCGGGGCGCAGAGAGGCTGCAGGAACATCTGCTGGGCTCCGGAGAGCTGTGCTGGCCAGGCTGCTGCACCCCACTCTCCTGGCTCTGCCCTGTTCCGGCCAGGTGCCAGTCCACAGAATCAATGGGAATCGCTATCCGGGCTTGCAGAGCACCTGGAGACACATTCCCCGGCCAAAAAGGAAGAATGGCTGAAATCCAGACCTGGAAACACGCTGGAACGTTGCACTCCTGCGCTGGGGAGCGCGGGATGGGTTGGGGGGCTCAGGCATCTCCACTGCTGCAGGAGCACGGGGGAAAATGGAGTGATGGGAATGGGAGGGCAGCACTCGCTCACCCCCTTTGCTGAGATCCCGGGAACACTTTAAAGCCCCGCTTGTCCTTCAGGAGCAGTGATTGGCTGTTTTTAATGAGTATTTCTCTCTAATCAGTGGGATGCATCCTGCCAGGAGCACAGCTCCTGAGGGCTGGCACTCAGGATGCTTTAACTCCCAAACCTCGGGGCACAATGGGCATAAAATCCTGACCTGAGTCCCAGCCAGGGACATCCAGTACAGATCCAGTCATCACTGAGGCACTGATGAGGGGATTTAATATCAGCTCCCTATTGGAGGGAGCAAAAAAATGGCTGAGGTGGGAGTTTTAGATCAAAGACAGGCAGGAAAATGTTCTCCTTCAGTTACATTCAAAGGTATTGACACCTCCAGAAAAAACCTGCAGTGATAAAAGCACTGAGTGATTTGTGGGAAACATGGAAAAATATTTTCCCTCAAGTTTTGCTCCCCCAAAAATAATTGAAAAAAAAATTCCAAAAGGCTAAACAGCAAGGTCTGTTTGAAGCATATTTTAACCCTCTCATTTTTGGTCTGTCGCAGCTGCACCCCAAGGAAAGGGGACATCACCCCACCCTGGTGCCTCCTTAGCCAAAGCTCCCAGGAGGCTCATTCATGAGAGAGGTGCCTCAGTCTGAGCTTCACTGGAGCAAAGATCTGGAACAAAATCTCCAGGACGTTCATTCCTGGCCTTCACGGTACTCGAAAGATTCGTTCCTGCCAACTTTGGTTGGCACAAGAGACCCTCAGCTGGCAAAGGAGAGAGAGGGAGGCATCGCAGCATTTTCTAAGCTCCCTCTCCCCATTTTTTCTTTCCAGCTGAGCAGGGACTGTTCATCTAAACGGTCTGGAAAAAAGCTCCAAGGATCCTGTAGCAGATGGCTCTTGGAGCGAGGACGGATGCAGGAATTGCTCCTAGAGCCAAGATTTCTGCAGAGCAATGGGTGATTTTCACCCTCTTCCCACCTTTCCCCCTCAGGTGCTTGGCTTTGGGATACTTCAAATTACAGTTTCCCCCAGATCCAAAACTTGCTGACAGCACAGCCCAATCATGTGCATCTCCACTAAAAGTCACCTAAACACCCACAAAATAAAGATCCAGGGACAGGGAGATGGTAGGAAATAGGATTCCTGCTGCTGCACAGTGCCACAACTCTCCCCCAGCGGGTGGAAGAACGGACCACGGAACACACATGACAAACAGTGACCCGCCATCACTGCCTGCATTACTGCTCAGAAGCATCCCTGGAACAAGACAAGGAGGAAATTTAGGGGGAAGGGGTTTTTCCCTGGCCAGCAAGCAATGAAACTCCCCCAGGTGAAGAGCAGAAGCCACACACACGGACCCACACACGCGTTTTCCCTCCGGGGGCCCTCAGCTCCGCGCGCACATTCCAGAGGCCCCGGGAGCGGGTTGGGGGGGGGGGTGAGGTGGCACTTTCCAGAGCGTGGCATCAATAACAAAGCGCAGGCAGAGCCAGGGAGAGCTGCCCCACCTGACACGCTGCCTCCGAGCTCCCGCTGCATGGAACCTTTCTAATCCCATAAAGCCCTTTTATGCAACCTCGGCTGAGTGAGGTCCTGTAAGGCAACGGTGTCAGTCGAACGCTTTCTCAGCTCCTCACAAAGGCCAAGCTGTTCTTCCCAAGGAAACGTTTCAGGGGAGGGGTGTGTGTGTGTGTTTTTGTTTTTTACACGCCCAAGCCACAACTGTTACGATTAAACTGCTGGCCAGAACCCCATGGTTGTGTTCTTTTGCTCCAAGAAGGGGCTGAGTGGGAGATAAGTGGGCACCTCTAAGTGGAAAAAGGTTGGAACTGGATGATCTTTAAGGTTCCTTCCAACCCAAACCATTTTAAGCTAGATCCCAAGATTGCAAAGGACTGTGT
The DNA here is from genome assembly GCF_009650955.1 of Corvus moneduloides. Taxonomy (NCBI): domain Eukaryota; kingdom Metazoa; phylum Chordata; class Aves; order Passeriformes; family Corvidae; genus Corvus; species Corvus moneduloides. The sequence goes on from NC_045476.1 coordinate 1,955,108, forward strand.
GTGTGTGTCCACCAAGAACCTGGAGAGCGAGCAAACAGCTCATGGCACACGACCTAGGAAGCTTTAACCCCTCTGGAAGTTAACTCCAGCCTCTCTGAGAGCAACATGAACCTACAGAGTCAAGAGACTGTTTACGGAATTCAGAATTTTGAATTCCTGCTTCAGAATTTTGCACTTTGATGAACCTCATGGGTCCCTTCCAACTCAGGATATTCTATGGGGGTTTTTGACCTAATCTTGCCCAACTTCTGCTCTGAGTGCAACATCCAAACCTCAGGAAGGACCTGGTTGTCCTGTGCCACACCCACCATGCTGAGAGGAACCTTTGCAGCATCATTTGTGCTATTCCCATTCCAGCTCCACCAGTTTGAAGCCAGGAAATCAGAAAGTTTATCATTAATTGATGCAAGAAGTTCAACCCATCTGGTTTGCACACACGCTGCTGGTGTCACTCAGCTTCCTCAGCTGTGAACTTCATCTCAAACACTGCTAATTCCTTCATTTTCCCAGAGTTCAGTCGCCGGGATTTGGGAGAGATCCCAAGCACAGCCGCTGCCACTGCACAGCTCCCACCGATAACCCCAAGTTTTATCTGTGGCCAAGTTTTATCTGTGACACCATGGAATTACTGGCCTTCCAAGAGGCAATTCCAGACAGATCCTGCTTCCCGCTCGTCGCGAAGTCAAGAGTTTTTATGGCCTCATCAGCTCACACTTCCATCAGTGCCCCTGGATTTTCCCTCGTTGAAGTGGGGACTTTCCTGATGAGGATTTGAGGGGGAGGAGGCAGAGATGAGGCGCATACACAGACCTGTGAGTGCACCCTCGTTTTCGAGGCGCTCCAGAGTTTCCTTGGCAGGTGCCAGCAGAGACGGGATCCAAGGTGAGCTGTTTTCCTGCAGGGAAAGGCCTCTGCTATTCCCACCTGGAATGACAGGCCTGCTGAAATACTGCATCCCATCCCTGTCCCAGCGCTTCCTCCTGCATTAGGAAATGTCTCTTTGGCCCATCTGTACGATGACTGAATTAATTCTGGTTTTATTTTCCACGTGATTTTTTTTTTCCTGTGGTATTGCCACACTTTCAGCCCTTTTTTGTGGGAACCCAGAGTGCAGAGAATATTTCTCTGCCTGCTTTGAGGGGTTTCACCCCCTGAACAACACAGCTTTTGACCTCGAACCTTGGAAAAAACTGCCTACTATTAGAAAAGAACTAGAAACTAAACTAGTGTAAATTAGGTGATAGACTACTATGTAAGACTGGGTGAAAAATTTAGAGGTTTTGGGTTTGGTAATGTAGTAAATAGATAAAAGCAAAAAACATCAAAATGGAGGATTGTTGTTGTTCTCCAAACCTTCTTCTTCTTCTTCTACTACTCCATATTCTGCAGTAAAAGTAGTTTGGGATGATTGGACAAAGGATTCCGCAGTTCCTGTCCATGTTACCGAATAACTGGTAGAAAAGTGAAAATAATGTACGTTTTTAGTAACCATTGGTTGATTTACCTTTAAAAAGGCCGTGTAATCTTGATAATTCGACTTTCTCCTGTATTCCCTGCTTTGTGCTATGTCTGGATCACACTAGTGGCTCCTTTTCTCTGATAATACTTAATAAACAACTATCAAGAAGCAGCGAAGGCTGAGAGTCCTGTTTGTCTCTGGAACTCCTAGCAAGGACTTTAAAAACTCTCTCCCATCAGGAGAGGTTTGATTATGGCATGATCAGTGTCACTTTTTCTTCTCTTTCCACTGGTTTTCCTTTAATAATTAAAAATGCTTCTGGAAAATTGACAACTTGACCATGAATCTTCACTACGACACCTAAGTTAATTAACTAAATTAACCTACTCAAGGAGTCTGAGTTATGCTGGACACCAGGCCTGTATTATTTTATTTTGTACCCAATAACCTCCAGTTGATCTCTCTCTCTGCCACCATTGCACTCCCACACCATGAATCTTTCCTAAACTGATTTATCCCACTCCCCCTCCCACAAAGGCTATTGAATATTTGAAGTAGAAAAATCCCAAAGTCCAAGAAAAAAAAAATCTGAATTTCAGGGTGAGTGGTGAAGATTTAGTATTTGGAAGAAGAGCTGGCCATTGAAGACTCAACCACCTCATTCTGCCCTGTCTGGTTGGGGTTTTTAAGTGTTTACAGCTCTAAGTGCCCACAGGAACTCTAAACTCTAACATATCCCATTTCTCCTTAGATTACATAAAAATAAGGCTATGGATTCTCCAAACTTCAGGCTTCCAAAATGACATCTCAGCAAGTGTTCACAAAGATTGTTCTGTCACAATTCTCCACTCCGACCTCAACCCTTTCCCGGTGTAATTTTCCCAATGATCTCCTGACAGGATGCTGTGACATCGTGAGGGTCAATGAAGGTGACAGGAGGAAAAGTGTTTTTCCCAACCTGAGGAAATCCAAACCATCCAGGGCTTTACAAGACACAGCTGAACCCCACCTAAGAAATCAAACCCAGCTTTGCTAAAACTCATCTTTGCAAGTTCCACCGTGCCAGTTCTCTTCCCTCAGGACCATTCCCAACCAGCTCTGCCTTGGGCTCACGTCTCCCTGTCATTGTCCCTGAGCAACGGGGCCTGGCTGTGGGAGACCATTAAACAAAGCAATTGGAAACTCCAGGAAGGAGCACAGCAATTCCCATCACAATTATGCCCCAATGGCTGTTTCGATCCTTATCTTCCTCTCAATAGCGTGGCAAACACTGGCCAGAGCTTTCTTCAGGTGACAACCTCTCAAATGTCACTTCCTCCTTAGTCTGCAGCACCCAAATCTCAGCTGCAGCTTTTATACGAGTCACAGCCTCCAACACAGCGGCTACTACAACTCGATGCGCTCCCAAAAACACAAAGTAGGGGTGATAGGGCCTTCCAACCCCACAGTATCCAGGTGGGAAGCAGCCAAACCCCACAGTCCTGCTCCAAAGGAGAGCATGTGCTTGATGGGTTCATCAAGGGGAAGGCTCCGGGATTTTAGGGATAGAGGGAAATGCCTGTAGGTTCTTGGATCAGCTTCTGAGTGATGGGACGGAGGAGGAGAGAGAGGGTGAAAGCTACAGCACAGGGAAACTTCCAACCCAGTAGATCCCACTTACCAGGGAAAGAAGCACCAGCCTCCATCAGATTCCTGATGGAATCTGCTCAAACAGAATTTTGGGGCTATTTTTTTTAGGGAAAAAGGGTGCAGATTCTTGTAGGTTTCAATCATTCAAGCCTTTCTTCAACCATGCCTGGATAGATCCATACCGTGGTTTCCTGGAGCCTCCTCCCTGAGCATCTTAGGATGGACACGTGGACAGGGAAGGGCCCTGCTCCACACAAAGCTGCCACAATCTTGGGTCCTATCAGGAGTTATTTCCAGCACCCAGCAAAAGGGGAAACAACAGCTGCTTCTGGACAAAACAATCCAACAGTGCAAACCTCCAGCTTTTCCCCTCCCAACACAGCTTTCCTGAATGCTTCCAGCACTCACAGCACCCACTCTGATCCCAAAGCTCATTTTGGGTGTCACCACAGAATCTACCATTTTCGCCTTAGATGAAGCTTATATGGAAGCTGGAAGAGTCTCCCAGGCTGCTGAGCACAGAGGAATTTCCCCAGGCCTGCACTGAGGAGAGCACTGGACTCCAACAACCAGCAGGTTTTTCAATCAGTCCAGGCAGGATTTCTCTGGGAATGGGACAAGGCACGGATGGTTTTCTCCCAAATACAGGATGGTTGCTGCACGTGTAAATAAACTCCCATCCAATTTCCTGCCAAAGCAGGACCTCACCTTCCCCTGGACAAATTACCAAAAAAAATTTGGCATGTAATATAGAAAGGAAAAAAATCTCTCAGTGGATGAGCAGGGAAGACATGACTCAGTTCAGCTGGGGAGGGCTGGAGATGTTCCCATTCCTGCAGAGGACTTTGTGAGATCAAGGTGCTGTGAGGAACAGCTCTTTTGGCACCGTGGCAATCAGGAGTATCACAAGAAATTCCTTGAAGCAGCTGCAGCATTCCCCACTCCTGCAAAGCAGGAGACCTGCACAGGTTATTAATTACAACTCATGGAAGGAAAGATTTGCCTTCCCTTCTCCAGTGATGGGGGAATAACCTCCCAGAGAAAGAATCAATTTTGGGTCTTTGGTGGTGCATCTGAACCACAGGGCTGAAGTCATTTTCTCCCTTTCCCCACTCCTCTCGCTACACCAAACTGCATTCAGGAAGTTTCCAGCCCATCAGAGCAAAAGATCTTTTTATTTTGGGAAAACATCTCAGCCCGAAGACCTAATTCCCCTGGAACAACGCACTCTGTCCACAAACAAGCAGAAGCAGAGAAAGAAGGTGGTGAGGGAAAGGTTGTTTCCTCTCCCCTTCATCCTCTCAAGAATGAAACAGAAATCAGGGAGATTTACAAAGGATTTTCAACCGAACGGTGCCAGTGGAATGCACAGGCCAAAGCAGCAACAGGGGCTTTCACTCCCGATTTAAGAGGCATTAGCTCTGCCCCTGGCAGCTTGTGCCAGGAATTATCCCCCCACACTGTCCCCTCCCTGGCTGGACAGCTCCTGGACCCCCAATCCAAGCCCCTGCTCCTTGCCCAGCCACTGCTTATTTTTATTTAATTCATTTTTTTAGCCTAGCATCATTTCTTTTGGCCTGGAGCCCACTCAAGAGTAGGCAACACGGAGCTGGGAGTTTCGGTGCAGGGAAGCAGGAAAATGGGGAGCAGTGGGATGGAAGATGAAGAATTAACCCAGAGAAGAAAATAAAAAGTTTGTTTTAACCCATTAACTCCACATGGTCTAGAGGGGAGGAAAAAAACCCCCAAAAAACCAGAAAGAGACAGATTTTCAGAATATTGGGGCTTTTGCTTGGGTTGTTTTTGGGGAGGGGGGAAGAGTTTGTGGGTTTTAGGGTTTGTTTTTTACACTACTGAATATCCTTTCATCCCAGGATCTCAGCTCCATCCCTGACATAGGGTTAGAGAAATCCATGCTCTCAGGCACAAGGTGAGATTGTTGAGGTGTCCTGTGCAGAGCCAGGAGCTGGACTCAAGCCTTGCAGGTCCCTTCCAACTCAAGATAGTCAATGATTTTTAACCTAAAATGACACAGAAAATGAAGGACATTTCTAGATGCCACTTACAGAAAACATCCATGATCATCCCTGCCTTGGTTTTGAGCAGTTTTTGGTGGGATTGAGGACCAGGAGAGGAGCACAAAGGTCATGGATCACATGGCAGAACACAGCAGAGGTATTTATACCAGATTTTAAAGACAGGAGTCCAAAGGAAGTGGCCCAGGTGCTCAGTGGCCTGATTTTCTTGCAACAAAGTTGAGCCAGATAGAAACTGTTCCATCTGCTCCTACCACAAATCCCAAATTCCTAGAAGCCAAAATGTCATCTATAAACCTGCAGAAGTAGTGATTTTTTTTTTGTTGTTGTTGTTCCAAGCAAAGAAAATCCAAGTTGTTCATGGTCTTTCTCACCAGCTTCCCTTATCTGGGAAGAGTTGCACAGAACAAATGATATTTGGCATTTGAAACCTAAACAAAGGCACCCCAAACCCCCATAAATGTTCGTTCCTTATGCTTCTTGCACTGATGCTGCTTTTTATTTCTTCCAGCAGGTTTACCAAGAAGGAATGGGAAAACATCACCCAGGGGGCAAGGACATTCCTTCAAAAAAGGGCAACGCCAGTTCCTGAAGCACCTCCGGCCCATCCTTCTGGCTCTCCACAGCTCAAGCTCCTGCCACAAGGGCCTGACCAAATCCTGCAGATCCAGCCAAGGCTGGAAGCTCCACAGGGAGAACTCTGCTCAGGGCACTGCAGGGATCAGACCTTCTGACTCAAGACCAGGCACAGCATTCAAAAAATAGTAATAATAATAATAATAAATGGCAGACATTGAGAACAGAGCCTTTTTTTTTTTCCACACTGCACATCATTAAACGTCAAGGCTCGCTGCCTCCGGATGTTGTGAAGCCCAAAATGATGAACAGACTCCAAAAGGGATTAAACAAATTCAGGAAAGGGAGGTTCATCCAGATGGGTGATGAAACACAAGGGCTCAGGAAGCCTTTGAACCACAGACTGCCAGGGGCGAGCAGGACACGTCAGGAGCCACAGCACTGGTCCCAATTCTCCTTGGATCCCCCAGAGGTCCAAGTCTGGCTGGAGAAACCTTTGTTTTGACCCCATATGGCAGCTGTTGTGTTCCCAGCCACCTGCAAGATGCTTCTTGCTCCAGCCACAGCATTTGGACGTTTAACATTTAACTTGCGTGCACTCTGGAACCCTTCGGATGGCGGCAAGAAAAGCCCCAGAGGTGGCAAGCACACACCACATGGATGTTTTTGCAATTGGGGCCTTAAAGAGGGCTTATAAAAGAGAGAGAGTGACTTTTGACAGATAATAAGATAGGAATAGGACAAGGGGGAATGGTTTTAAATAAAGAGGAGAGATTTAGATGAGGTGTTACAAAAAAGTTCTTGGCTGGTGAAAAAACAGGTTGTCCAGAGAAGCTGCGGCTGCCCCTGGATCCCTGGAAGTGTCCACGGCCAGGTTGGACACTGGGACTTGGAGCAATCCCAGTACCACCCTCCCAGGCCCCAGCACGGCTCCCACCCACGGCAGCCCCGGGCACGCCGGGCTGTGGGCACGGCTCGCACGGCTCCCGCGGCCATGTGTCAGTGTCACTCTCCCACTGCCAGGGAATGCATCTGACTTCCCACTGAATTCCCGTTTGTCTCCCTAACTAACACCTCAGCCAGCCCTTTTGTCCACTCTGGACGGTGAAGGCTGACCAGCTCTGCAGCAGCAGGACCTGGCGTGGGCCTGTCCCTGCCTTATCCCATCTGTGGGATAAATTGTGCCGTCCATGCTGAACACTGCCCCATCTGTTCCCGGCAGATGCTGCGGCCACAGAGCTGCCCTTGCCCAGACCACAGAGCATGGCAGCCAGGGAAGAAACTCCTTGGAGCCAAGGCAGCAGCTTCCCTGGCTGCCTGGAGATATCCCTGTGCGCACACACACGCTCCAGCAGTGCAGCAGCTAAAGAGAAAGTCAACTTTACTCTCCAGACAACACAAATGAAATTAAACCTTTGAGGGAAGCACAGCGAGTGCAAAGAGCTCATCGAGTTCATTGGGACAGAAAAACAGCTGGAGAATGAGCTTCTTCCTCCTTCCCCAGCCCTTGTTTTATATCCAGGACCTGGAGGTCCCAGCTGGAAGCAGAGACTGGCTCTTGGTCAACTTCTGGATAAATCACAACTTCTAGAAACAAGCATGTGGATTCAGGGAGGAGGGGGGTCAGCCCCCCTCCCCTCACAATGTTACCAGCCCCTATTGGATATCCCTGGGAGGTCAGCTCGTGGAGGATTGGGATGGTTGGGCGGTTTGACACATCATCTCAGCTATTTTAGGAGCAGTTTACGGGTCTGCAATTCCTCCCCTGCACGGCCCCGATAGCTTTTCCACTCTAATGTCACATTATCCTCGTGGCAGGTTCCAAAACTAAACAGGTGAAAAAACAAACTTTCAGGGCACTGGACAGAGCAGGATGCACAAGAGGCATTGGGGTGATGGGGTGGTGGAAGTTCATCCTCGTCCGGAGCCCCAACACGGGTTGTGGGAATCAGTTGTGAGCACAGAGGTTGATTCCTCAGAAAACTCAACAGGAAGACACCCAAAGGCTCTTGCAGAAAACTCATCCCATGACAAAAGGTGTCTCGTGAATGACTTCCTGAAGGAGCCTTGCAGTCCTGAGGCTTCACAAGCCTCAGATGAGACTTTAATGGTCAAATCTCCAGCTAAACAAAGCAGCCCTGGCCAAGGCTTCAAACTGAGATAAGGACAAGCCACCAGTTCTGGCTGCTGTACCCTGGAGCAGCTTCTCAGGGAGTCATCAACACCACAAACCATTTTCGGCTCCAGATTCAGGGGTACTGCATGGGCCTTCCTTCCCTGCCCTCCCCCCCCAGAGCTGCTCTTGCCCTGGGACTCCCCCAGCCCCCAAAGCCCTGCTCCTCCACACCTCAGCTTGTCCCAGCAGAGGCAAAGGGAAAGAACAAACAGTGTGAACATCTGCCCTCAACCTCCTGATGGTCCTTCACCACCACATCACAGGCCCGTGTCCCACAGGAGCGGCGTCACCCTCCTCCAAGGGCTGAACCCACACCCAGTTTGGTGGAAGGGAAGCAGATGCTGTGACAGGGGTGAATCAGAGGGGACAAACAGACCAATACTGATGTTTTTAACAGACTTCAGCTACCTTTTGAATGTGACTTGACTACAGAACATTGGCAAGGACCTCAGCCAGACCTACCCTGGCCAACACTTCAGGTGAACACCCTCAGGATACTTGCTGAGTTCAGCACATGCCTGGGTTTTTTTTATACTACATAAAGTCTGTCTGAACAAAGAGCCACATTAACCAAAATACTCCAGGCCAGGGAAAGCTACAGTTTTATTCTGTGAGTGCTGCTGAGCAGACAGGACTGCATAGCACCCATAAAAAATGGGAAAAAAGAGGGAGAGCCTTTTTTTTATACAGTGCTAGGATAAGCAGGAGTTTTAGACTAAAAGAGGAGATATTTTGATTAGATACAAGGAAGAAATTCTTCCCCATAAGGCACCACCACAGGTTTCCCAGAGAAGCTGTGGCTGCCCCATCCCTCAAGTGTCCAAGGCCTGTTGGATGAGCAACCTGGGATAGTGGGAGGTGCCCCTGCCCGTGGCAGGGGGTGGAATTTTAAAGTCCCTTCCAACCCAACCCAACCTCTGATTCTCTGATCCACTTCAAAGCAATGCATCTGTGCTCAGTAATGAAAAGGAAAATCCTTTGTGCCTTGCATTAAAGCAGCACGTGGGGCACACTCCACCAACCAGTATTAAGGAAAGCATTTCCTTCCTGTATTGATCACCCACCCACCCCACAAAGTGGCATTAAAAAGCCAGGGGGGAGGACAACAAGCCAGGTGTTATACCTAGCAGATTCTGATTAGATTATGAAACTTTAAGAAGATCTTAACAAGTGGACAGTGTGCATTTTACATAATTAGCTTGTTACTTATAAATGCCTCCCATAGTGCCAATGGCAGATTTTCACCACCTAAAATAGCCTAAAGCTGTTGGATTCAAGAGCTCCTGCCATCCCAATTTAGATCAACTCAAATACACAAACCACGAGGTGGTTTCCTTACACCAAGATTAAGAATTGAATCGGCTCTTGTGTGCCTGGATGGTGGAAGGGGTAAAAGATTACAGAGGGCAAAGACATATTATGTCACTGTGTGCTGTGCCAGCCCAATCCTCTCTGAATGTGGCAGCTGTTCCTCACGGTGTTTTGGGAGATTTCGGGTTACTCTGGGGGGGGGACAGAGCCTGGCTTTAGGGCTGGATGTGGAGTTGTGGGATGCCACAGCTGCATCCATATTCATCGAGCTGAGAGCTGCTCCCTAGCTCCATGAGACTCATCCTTCATCAAACTGGGACTGTTTCACTTCAATTCCAAGAACCAGCTCAGAGCGAGCCTCGAGTTACAACCGCTGCCTAAAAAAAGGTGACCTCAGGAGCAGCAGAGCAGGTAAAGAAACCATTTGATTTGCAAGCTGGTCATGTTTGAGAAGGAAGTCCCAACAAAAGCAGAGCTACACTCTTATTCCTCTGCCAATCCCTGCATCCCTCTTCCCTGGTGCCTCAAAGGGAGAAACATTTTCAATTCTCATTAAAAAGTGCAAGAAAACCTGCTAGGAAGTACCTTGAGGAAAAACTCTCATGGAAAGAGGGTCCACAGGTTTAGAGTTACCCCAAAAGACCTTTGAACAATCTGTGCAAGTTCCCATTTCCTAAAACACGCAGCAAAAGCTCAGAAAAACAGTGGAGCAGAAAGGCAGTTCCTAAATCATGGGTTACCCAGAAAAACGATGATGTGTCTTCACCTGCTGAACAGCACTGAGGGATCAGTAAAGCTGCCATGCTCTAACACTGTGTCCTTTCAATATCCCACACTGGGCACCTCCAAGTCCCAAAGAACTTGAGGAAAAAGGAAAATGCTTCTAATACCTAAAGGGAGCCCTCCAGGAGAGCTGGAGAGGGACTTTGGACATGGGATGGAGGGACAGGACAAGGGGAAATGGCTTCCAACTACCAGAGGGCACGGTTAGATGGGGTATTGGGAAGGAATTCCTGGCTGGGAGGGAGGTGAGGCCCTGGCACAGGGTGCCCAGAGCAGCTGTGGCTGCCCCTGGATCCCTGGCAGTGTCCAAGGCCAGGTTGGACGGGGCTTGGAGCAACCTGGGATGGTGGGAGATGTCCCTGCCCATGGCAGGGGAGGTGGAAAGAGATGATTTTATGGTCCCTTCCAATCCAAACCATTGTGTGATTCTATGATTTCCCTTTGCCTTAACAGTTTATCTCTTTAGACCTCAGAAATGGGGCTTGGGGGGAGGATCTATTCTCCAAAACATCTCCAGTATGGGGTTTGAATCTTTTCCTTTAAAAAGACTGTTGAGTTGCAGCTGAATGGAGGGCGTTAGGTTTCGTCTGTGAGAAGCTACAGTGAGGCCAGAAGTCCCAGCTGAGAGATATCCCAATAATCAACACATTTGGGAAAAGCCAACTGGAAAGAGCCAAAGCCAACTGGTGCAATTTCTGCACTCAGCACAGAGCGTTGACGCAAGAGGACGTTCCGCCTCACAACATTAATTGCTTGTGTTGAAAACACAGCATCCATTCCCAATCCAGGCCGGGAGAATCAGTTTTTTTAAGATTCAAAGGCATTTAGCTGACATCTCATTTGAAATAATTATCTACATCCCTAAATTTCTCTGCAATCCAGAGTGCTACAGAATCCATCTGTGAAAGAGATGAAGAGATTTGAAGGTTTGGTGTCTAAATTATTCCTTGTGAATTCCTTTGGGAAGTAGGAGTGGAAGAAGCAAAAGGAACAAAACCATTACATAAAAATTACCTGTATTTGAGTAACTCCAGGGCCAGGAAACATCAGCATAACTCCATGTATGAAATTCAATTCCAGTTAAAAGAATAGAAAAATGGCCATATTCTGCAAGGGAGCAGAATCCTTTTCCACATTCCCATCTTGTCCTCATTCCCTCAGGATAACTAAAGGGAAAGGAGGCAGTGGGGCAACAGGAGGAACGAACTCATTCTTGGGAATTAAAATTCATGCTCGTAGTGCCATAATAAAAGGCAAATTCAGGGAAAGAACATTCACAGTTGTTCCCAAGTCATCACCATTCCTCATTTTCCAGGCTTTAGGTTTCCCTGGTGTGACAGCTAAATATGGGATGACCTATAATAATCCCAAGTACTCCAAAGTAATTAAAGGAAAGCTGACTTTCAGCATCAGGAGGGATGCTGGAGGCAAAGTGGACTCTGGACAGCTTTCTCTGAGCTCTGTCTCAGACAGCACCTTAAAAACACCCACGAGGACCCAAATGTGTTTTCCATGGAATACAGAACATGGATAATGTGCTCTAAATCAGCCCTGGGGCCAGGCAGTTAATGAGAACAGTAAAGAAATATTCAGTAATTGCCTGTTCAGTGGAAGAGGTGAGGAATTGCAGAACATGCCTTGCATGGAAGCACGGGACAGAATTCCATGGCAGGGCGCAGGCACGGAGAGGATGATTGAGGTAACGCCTACAGTTCTCCTCTGGAGCTTCCCAAATTAAACTGGGAACTCTTAATTAGCAGTAAAAGGTGTCTCCAGATACCTGAGGTGCTGGCACGGAATCACAAATTACAGCTGGATTCACCTGCAGATGCACTTTGGTGGCTACGCTCAGCTTTTCATGGATTTGCCAGGAATTGTGTCCAGCACTACAAGGGACAAGCAAATTCCAGGGAAGTCCAGCCTATACCTGGGGGTACAGACACACCAGGGAACTCCTGGGGCATGAATAAATAAAAAGTGAGTATTTTTGACAATGCAGGTGGAATTTGTCTGATAGGGAAGCACGACAACAAGGGAAATAAAAATTAAAGCCCCCCATCGGGCATATCCCATGAGCAAGAAGACATCATTGCTGGAAGTCTTCACAAACAACCTGAATCCTCCCTTTTCAGTTTAGCTCTTGATATCCCAACACGAGCAGGGACAAAGAACACTGAGAACCCCTCTTGAACTACTCCATCAACAGATGCTCATTAGAGCTAATCACAACCAGAGCAGCCCCAGCCTGAAATGGAGTTTCCATCTGTCTCCGAAATGCACGTGGGCTTAGCTGTACAAATCCCACATCCCACCTATTTCTGCGGATCTGGAGACTGAGTCATTATTCCCAGGAGGATACAGGGCACAGCTACATGGAGCCTATCAGAATTAGAGTTAATAAGCCAAAAAAAAAACATATTAAAAAAATAAACCCAGAAGGATCTAAATGGATTTCCAAGTGTCACAAAGGTGATCAGCTATAGAGTAAAATCTCAAAGAAATATGAATAATGATACTGAAGCAAGAGTAGACTTGTATTTCCAATTTAAAAATTTAAAGAAAAACTCGCCTGTGGATAAATCTTCCCAGCAGGGAGCATAAGCAGGACCAGAGCTGCCCACTCAAATACACGAAGACAATTCAGGGCAAAAGAAGTTAAAATCTGGCTGAGCCCTGCTTGCACTCCAAATTAGCCTGAGTCTTTTTTTTTTTCCTTGAATCCTGTGGCAAAACACATTTAAAAGGAAGGGTATAGATGTAAACTGAAGGGAAATTCAGGAGATTCAAGGAAGTTTGGAGTTTAAGCACCCCAGGGTGAGCTCTCCCTTTGATTTCTTGGACAAACTGAAGCTTTTCAAGCAAATCCTGCATGACCACGTTGCTGAAGCAGCAGCTGAAACCCAAAAGCTCTGTGACAAAACTTGGCCACGTCCTTCCCTGGGAGCCAGGCTCACATTCCCCAGCCCCTCTCTCTGAGCCCGAGACTTTCCCGTTGGCCCCGTGTCAAGAGCCCTGTCCCACCCCCAGCCTTGGTGGCTCATCCCTGCGAGAGCCTCTTGCCAAACCTCCCCCGAGCCCTCCCCGGGGTTGGGGAGGATCCAGCACCCCCTGCCCTGCATCCCCAGGGACACCAACCCGCAGGTCTCACATCTCACTGCCCTGAAACCCCGCGAGCGATGCCGTGGACTGAACCGCAGGAACAAGAGCGGCAGGAGCTCGCCGGCTTCGCCAGCTCCCGCTCCACCACAATCCCCAGGGAGCCGTTTGTTTTCCTGGTGGTGGAGAAAGGAATCCCTCCAGTTTACCCCTCTCCAGCCCCAAAATAGCAGTGGTTGAGAGCGCCCCAAATACGTATGGCTCACAGGCGGCTGGAGCAATGAAAAACACTGAAACCAGAATCACGGAGAGACATTTCAGAGGGAGGGAACGATGGGAGATGTTCACTTCGTTGTTACAGGTCTCAGGATGAAGGGAACAAGAATAACCCATGCTAGCACAAAAATATTGCTGTTTATCACCAAAAACACTCTTTGTATTAATTTCTTCCATCCTGTGTCACTTCAAGCAAGAACTCAAGACTACTTTCCTTGGATCGTGACTTTCCACCCAACTTTCTGCTGAAGGATATCCATGTTGAGGGCTTTGACATTCTGGTAACAAACCCTGATCCATTCTAGAGCTGTCAAGAAGCAAAGTGGACTTCAGCAAAGCAAATGGCGACTTCGAGGAGGAAAGTAATGCCCAAAGAACACAAAGATAAGAGGAAAACCTTTCTAGGCTAATTTCTTTGTGAATCAAAAGCATTCTTCACCCTGGAATTTTCCTCCAAGGTAAAGAGGGCCTTGCTGCTAATTAAAAAAAAAAAAAAAAAAGCCCTCCAAGTTTCCAAAGCATTTCAAGTGATAAAACCCAAGTTGGAGCCTGAAAATAAATCACAGCAGTAATGTGCACACACTTGAGCAAGAAGGGAAGGGGGGGGGGGGGAAATAAAAAACAAACCAGATATAAACCTACACTGGAAAAATCTTACACTTAAGTGTAGCCAAAATGCTACATGTCACATTTGGGCGCTCCAGGCAACGCTATCACAATGGCTAACAGGGGCAGGCAGAGCTCCAAGACCAAAGCCCAAAGCCCAAGAGGAGACACAGGTGCTCCCCGGAGCCTCGGAGAACAGTGATGGCATCTCAGGCCTTTTGCTGAGGCTTTCACACACGTTCAGCATCTTGAGCGGCGGCGCGAGTCAGAGCAAGGCTACGACCTTTGGGAGGCCGTTTCCCGGCTAATCCTGCCTGAAGGAGGGCCCCAGAAAACATTTAGATTGAGGGATCCGTGAGATTTAGATGTTTATCCATCCTGTGTTCTGCACAGTCGGGATTTCAGTGTCTCCTGGCTGCATGAGCTCAGGAAGACCAAGGGCCAAGAACAAGAGCGGGAAAGGATAGCAACGCTAACAACTGCTCCGTGTGTTTGCTGGAAACCTGTCCCCAGGCTGCAGACAAAGGAGTCAAACAGGATCAGGGGAGATTTTCCCCGCATGGAAACACCCTGGGAGGCCGAGCTGACACAGCTGGTGGGGGCAGCAAGAACTTAGAGCACAACGTGAGGTTCTACAGAGTGAAAAGATGAGGTTTTACAGGTGTTTCCTTCGGGCTTTGGCCAGGAAAGGTGCCATGAACCCCTAAAGGTCACCCCAGGCTATCAACAGCTCAAGACCCCTCAGAACAAATGCCAAGAAGGTCAATTAGTTTCGTGCTCTGGCTGGAGAAAATAACTTCATGCAGAGGTGAGGATCTTCCTTCCTCCCATTCCAACCTGGGAGGGCATTGGTACCACAGTCCCAACAGGGAAACCTCATGGAGATGCTCAAATCATGGAATACCCTGAGTTGGAAAGGACTTACAGGGATCATCCAGTCCAGCTCTGACCCTGCACTGACACCCCAACAATCCCACCCTGTTCTGAGAGAGGTGTCCAAACGCTCCTGGAGCTCTGGCAGCCTCGGGGCCGTGCCCATTCCCTGGGGAGCCTGGGCAGTGCCCAGCACCCTCTGGGGGAAGAACCTTTCCCTGATCTCCAACCTAAACCCTTCAACAGCTTCCTGCTGTTCTTCTGGATCCTGTCACTGGTCACCAGAGAGGAGATCAGTGCCTGGACCCCTACTTCCATCAGGAGGAAGCTGTTTACTGCTTTCCTGGAGGAAAATGCTGGGCTCTTCCAAGGGAATGAAGGTCTCCAAAGCAACTTTGGCCACGTGCCACAGGAAAACACACCTCGGACAAAGTGGAGGAGAGTTTAGGTGAGACAATGGGAGGGAGGATGAAGACATCTGCAAGAAAAGGGAATTTCCCAATGCACATGGAATGAGAAGACAGGGATTTATGGAAAAGTGACCAGTAAAACCTTTCTATCCCACTTCATCCTGGAATAATTATCATTTGTAGAGTGCCCATTGCAGTTTGATAGCTCCAGGTTTAGGAAGCTCCCACCAGACAGTCTGGGTCACAGATGATGAGACACCACAACTCTGTTCCAGCACAGAAAATCCACACCAAGCTACAACTGCACTGCAGTTCCCAGAGGCATTGTGGATTCCCCATCCCTGGAAATGTCCAAGGCCAGGTTGGACAGGGCCTGGAGCAACCTGGGAGGGTGGAAGGTTCCCTGTCCATGGCAGGGGGCTGGAATGAGATGGCCTTTGAGGGCCCTTCCAACCCAAACCATACTGGAATTCTACAGTCATGCCTCTGGATGCTGCATGGCAGGAGATCCACGAAGGAACAGGACAAGTCAAGCAGTGCTCCCATAAAATTTCTGTGCCAATACCTATGGTGGCTCATTTAGGATGATGGGAAGTGGGTCCTGGGCAAGGATGGTCCCAGATAATTCTATGTTCCTCCACATTTGGTCATAATAAGTGGACGGGTGGATCAGAGAGAAAGTCAGGACACCACTGGACATTCCCCAGCCAGGTTTTACAACTTCCGAAAAAAACCCAAAAAAACCAAAAGAACCAAAACCCCAACCAAAAAACACCACAAAACCCCCAGCACTGGTTCCACACTAAAGGTCCCAAAGCTTGTGAGGCAGGTTTAATTTTAGAGCACACTCATCGGATTTGCTTACATAATTTTCTTGATTTGGAAAGCTTTTTATTTTCCTTAGTGAGAAAAGCTGTCCAAATTTATCACGTTAAGTAGGGGGCTGCTTGCCCAAAAGGATCTTAAAGTACATTGGCTGCGATTTTCCTTTTAAAGTTTGCATATCACAATTAGGGCAACATGGAATTAGAGCAGCTTTAAAGAGTGAGGTGGGAAAGAAACCATTAAAAAGGACAAATCCTTACCAAATTATCCTGGCATCTAAATGCAACGGCCCTCAGGTTGCCCAGAGGCTGCTGAAAACAGGGCAGCAAGAGATCAAGAAGTGTTCCAGTGTGAACCCATTAAGCAGGATGTATATAAATCCCACAGCAGAGATTTTCAGTGATTTTAAGAGTTTGCAGACCAAGCTCTTGTC
Organism: Corvus moneduloides; assembly: GCF_009650955.1. Taxonomy (NCBI): domain Eukaryota; kingdom Metazoa; phylum Chordata; class Aves; order Passeriformes; family Corvidae; genus Corvus; species Corvus moneduloides. The sequence goes on from NC_045476.1 coordinate 1,971,597, forward strand.
CAGTTAGATGAGGCCAACATCTTCCCCAGTAATTCCAAACAGAAGGATGATGTTCTCCAAATCACTGAAAAGAAATTTCTCCTTTGGGTCCTCAAAGTCACAGGGACAGGACTTGGCAGCAGCTGTGATTCTACCCCAGATTTAATTCTGTTCAGCTCCTCTACCCAACCACCACTTGATCCAAGAACTCAAGAAGTTCTTAGGTTCTTCAAACCTTCCTAGGTTTGTCCCTCCCAACCTGAAACCACAAAAAGCCATAAAATCCATACACCAGCATCTCACTCGATCCACTACTCCCAATTTTGACACTGACTAGTTCCTCTTTGCAGATGGAAGTTGAGGCTCTCCTGCAGCAGAGAGTTTCCATCCCTGTGGAAAAGCTGCAGGAGTAGAAAGAAGGGGGCAACTTGCACAGAAAATAAGGAAAACCTCACCAATCCCATGAATGGCACGGGTCAAGATCTCTCAGATTTAAGGGTTACGGGAGGAAAAAATCAGTTTAGGTGTTGCCAGGTATCTTCTGCTGACTGAAAAGCCATTTTAGGGCCACTCCAGCAGATCCTTTACCCCCCCCACCCAATGGTCACAGCAACACACGATGGAAGAAGGGGCACTGCAAGCGAAATCCTTTAACGCGGGTCTAAAATGCAGCTCCCAGGTCTTGCATTTAGGTTCCCAGTGCTCCTGACTCCTTACAAGAGCAGCTCTGGAGCTCTACAATTCCCCCAGGAAGCCACGAGGGATGGACAACTCCACTGGGCTGCTCTTGGATGTGAGCGATTCCTGCCTCGAAGGCAGCTTGTTGGACTCCCTCTTTAGGTGATGGTCACAAACTCAAACTTCATCAGCCTGACCTCAAAAAGGCCTCCAAAAAGCTATCCTGGAACAGGCAGAGAATCATGGAATGGGTTGGAAGAGACTTTCAAGATCATCCAGTTCCACCTCCTGCCATGGGCAGGGACACCTCCCACTATCTCAGGCTGCCCCATCCAACCTGTTAAACACTTCCAAGGATGGGGGTCCCTCCCAGGTATCCCTAAGAGAGGGGAAGGTTTTGCAGGATGTATTAATGCACCTCTTTATAGATCCTGAGACTGGAAGACAGCATAATTCCCAAATAAAAACCTGTCCTGAGGTGAAAGAGTTCTCAGCAACACCTTAGTGTCTCCTCAGAAGTGAAATTACAGGTTGGACACTGACACAAAATCGATGTGTTCTCAACAGTCTTTGTTTTCAGTACTTCCCAGAGCAACTGTCCCCAAAAAAGTCTTAAGAGACGCTAAAGATGAAGTTAATAGCCTTGTGCCTTAAAGAAGAAAACAGCAGCACCTCACGGTGCTAAACTCACCAGGCATTGCCACCAAAACCTCAGGAGGCAGAGCTCTTGGCTCAGGTAATTAAAAATTAAAATTAAAGAAGGTATTTCTTTCTGAGGGTACTCTTTGAGCAAGAATAGAGATTTGGATCAGATGTTAGAAAGAAATCCTTCCCTGTGAGGGTGAGGAGGCCCTGGCACAGGGTGGAGAAGCTGTGGCTGCCCCTGGATCCCTGGAAATGTCCAAGGCCAGGCTGGATGGGGCTTGGAACCATCTGGGCTAGTGGAAGCTGTCCCTGCCCACAGCAGAGGGTGGAACTGGATGATCTTTAAGGTTCCTGCCAACCCAACCCATTCCATGATAAGCACAAGAAAAAACCTCCCCAAATCTGGCCACTGATTTCCATCACCGCCCCAGAAAACTCCACCAGAGAAACCAGATTTAGTGCACAACAACAGCAGCCACATTTGTCACTGCTTGTGCCAAGCTCCCAGCCAAGCCTGAAGGCCACCAGGGACTGAGGAGCAGCTTGGTGATGTCCTTGGGCTGTTGTGGAGAGGGAAGGAGGAGTTCCTTGGTGGCAAGAAAAGGAGATTAAATCAGCTTAGGGTTCAGGCAGAGCCGTAAGCGAGATACAGCCTTTGCAGGGCAGCACAGAGGGGCCTTTGAGGGATTTCTGAGCTGCAGCACAGAGAGGTCTCACAGCCCCAGCACATCAGGGCAGCAGCAGCATCCATGTCCTGCCTGTGTGCAGTGTCTGTTCCCTTCTCCACAGCCTTGTGGGGACTCTTCAGGAGAGCCGTGAAAAACCCAATCCAAAGAAACTCAGGGTTTGTTCCAACCCCCCCCCAAAAAAATCCTTCCACGGCTGCCAGCTGCTGCTGTGGCCACCCAAACTGCTCCCCCAGGTCTGAAGTGATGCTGAACTAAGGAGAGGAGCTGAAATATCCTAAGCAGGAGGGGAGGGTGAAGTTACACAGGGCTGTTAGTAAAATAAACCTTGCTCTGGCACGCCGGAGAAGCCTTACCCAGAGCAATGCTGGCACTCGCTTCGGTCACTGCGTTTAACCCTTCCTCTCCTCGGCCAACATCCCCAGGAAAGGTGGCAAAGCTGTGCCAAGCAACCTTTCCCTCCACAATCTGCTGGAACTTGCTCTTCGTGGGAAGGGCAAGGGGTCAGGCTGGTATTGGATCGGGTAATGGGGTGTAGGTATGAGGACAAGAGTGAAGAGCCCATCTGCAGAGGGGGTCAGTGCTACCTCTTCTCCCCTTCAGAGTGAAAACGTTTAGCATCAGCATGAAGGGAAAAAAATAATGTCATGATCATTTTTCCCCTCAGGGATCTTCCCTGGCACTGGCAGGATTCCCCTCTCTTCCTCCACACCCACATCATCCAACACTTCAAGTGCAGAGGAAAAGCCCTGTCCCACCCAGCTCCTTCCGAAGCAAGAATTATCCAGGGCACCACATGGAACGACTGTTTTTCACTCAAACTTGAGGAAAACAGAGGCCAAAAACTCTTTCACAACCACAGCTCACCCTCAACTGGAGAGAAACTCCTCAGCTGAAGGAGGAGTGTGCTGTTGGTCAAGTATTCCCAGTTCATCCAGAGACTTCAGGACAGCGGGGAAAAGCTGACGTGTGGCTCCCTGCCCTGCATTTTTAAGTGAAAAAGCAAAGAGCTTGGTTTGAAGAGTTAAAGGGGAGAAAAAAAAAAAAAAAAAGGCAACATCAGGAAAAGAAAATAAAAGTTAAAAAAAAAAATTAAAGGAAAGTAAACACCTCTAAAGCACCGATTTTAAGCAGTGGCTCAGCAGATGCAGGAGGTGTTCAGAGGAGCGGGTTCACACATCAGCTGAGGTAAAACGTCTCTATCTGAGACGCTGCCTGTATTAGTCACCGGTAAGGGGACACTCCAGCAACTCTCAACTGGAATGAATCGAGCCCAGGAATGCAAAGTGGGGTGGTTAAACCACATCAGTTTTGGAGTGTCTCCTGTTTAGCCTGCTTTGCATTGAAATCAAGTCTGTTAAAGTGAATTAACGATCTTTAATCCCCAAGGAGAGTGTTTCCACCAGGGCTAGTTAAGAGTAATTGAACTAATCCACTTTAAAAGTCAGTTCAGATTAGTTGTGCTAAGTGGCTGTGCAGATGAGGCCTGGGAGCACTGGGACTGTCTCTAGCATGCAATAATCCCATCAATCTGCCTCGGGGAGGACAGCTCTGGCCTGGGAGGGATCCAAAACACTCCAATAAGAGCACTAATAGAAATGTCTCCTTGTGCTTGACAGGTGCCATCTGGTTGCAACCAAAGGCATTTTCCACACAGATTTGCTGGGCGGACCATATTTGCTGGGCATGGCCAAGGGGAAGTTGGGTTTTATGGGCAGCTCACCGCTCCAAGAAGTGCTGGCAGCATCTCCCACTCAAGCCACGCTCGAGGCTCACGTCCCCTCACTGAAGCACGGAATACAGGTCTCCCTCCATTCCCCCTGTCCCGAAGGGGTCAGAGGATGCATCTGGGGTCTGTGCAGGTGGGAAGGGGCCAGCTCCACCCCACACTGATGGCTGGGGGTGGTTGGATCCTCCACTTAGCGCTACCACACCCACCCCGCTCTTCTGCGAGCTCCCAGGGTGTTTCCCGCTTTCCACTGGTTAGAGCAAAAGCAGGTCAGCCTCACACCATTCCCACAGAAACAGGGATCAGAAAGCCAAGAAGGGGCAACGAAAAAAATCAAACAGAGGGCTACCAACCACCCCAAACCACATCCTGCCTTGATTTTCACTCCAGCCCCCCGCCCCTGACCAGGCAGCAACGCAGGGCAGGCTCAGCCCAGGTTTGAGCCTTTCTAGGAAAGCACCGAGCCCCTGTTTCACGCAAGGCAGTTCTTCCCCAGCTAAGAATAATCCCCCCAGCTGCTGTTTGATGTCCCCATCGCCATGGATGCAGTGTTTTTTACCGGGGAGATCCACAGGGAGAGGCAGCGAGGCTGCGTGTGTTCGCTCCCGTTAATGTTTCCTGTGCGGTTCGGGTTGTTTTACCTACAGGTATGTTTATTCCACTACTTTAGCAAACCAGCAGACTTTTTAATGGAACTGTTGATATTTTTCCTGGCTGCTGCTCCTCCTGGAGAGGCGAGGCAGTGTACAAACGGAGTTCATTCCTAGCTCCAGCCTGGAGCTGCTCTTCTCCTCCTGGGACCGTGGGGAATTGAAGGTTTCCATTGCACTGGTCAGGTTTCTTCCTTCTCCCAGCCTTCAAGTTTTAGACACACAAACAGAGGAGCTCGGGCAGCTGACAGGAGCAAGAGCAACGTGTGGCTGGTGCTTGAAGCAAGGGCAGCAGCTGCCCTGCAAATCCAGCCACACATCTCCCAGCCAGGCTCTGGAAAAGGAGAGCAGGTGCAACGCTGCACCCCGAAAGTGAAGCCTGCACCACTCATCTTGTTTTGCAGCCAGACCTCATGAGCTGAAGCTTGGTGTTTCCTGCTTTTAAACACTTCAGAGCTCACCAAGTCAGCAGGAGGACTCCCATAAATTTGTCTTTGGATCCCCTTTACTGCTGCAACAGGAGGAGAAACTCCAACCCAGCGGGCTCTGCTTTGTCAGGCCCGAACTGAGGGCATTTCCAGATATAATCCATAGTCCAACAGCCCTTTGGGGCTCTAAGAAGAGCCAGAGGATGTGCACCAAATCCCTGACTCGGCTCAGAGCCTGCTCACTGTGAGAGCAGTCCTGTGTCCCAGCTGAAGCACCCAAAGCCACGCAGATCCTGAGCAAACTCTGCTCCCTTCACCCACAGCTGGGTAAAACTGAACACATCCAGACGGGTCAGACGCCAGCTTTAGAGCCACTGCAATCACAAGCACTTGAAAGGAGCCTCCAGAGAGCTCTGGGAGCAGAGTGAGCAGCCCCAGGCAGGCAGGCAGGGAGGGAGGAGCAGCTGTCTGGACAAGGCCACTGACCCATCCCTGCCTCTGCCCCTGATGTGTCCAGCAGCAGCAGAGCATCCCTCGGAGCAACTCGCCTCATTCCAGCTCTCTGGAGCCTCTGGGAGCAGAGGGAGTCACCCCCCACTCCTCTGCCCCAGTCTGTAAGGGGGAACATCCAGCCCCTGGCAAAGAACACCCAGAGCCATCGTGCAATGGGGTCACCGAGCCCATGCAGTCCCAAACTGAGGCGTTTTTGTCCCCGTGAGTCAGCCAAGGCCCGGCTGTCAGCTCAGCTCCCCCCTCCCAGCGCCAGCCTCAGATTTTCCATGAGCCTCAAGCAGCCCAGGGGTGCAGTGCTGAGGGAGGATGCCCTTCTCCTACCCTGGTGCCTCCCACCCTGCATGCCTGGGACAGCCCTGCTGAACCCAGTCCGTGCACGGGGAACACAAAATCCCCACAGACACTGCCGTCACTTTTACAGCATCTCCATGACATCAATTCAGGGTTGCTGATCCCTCTGCAAGCTCAGGAGAGCTGTCGATCCTGCAAGCGCGGAATTATGGCTGGCCCCACTCCCCTCCAAGCAGCATCCCAACATCCATCCTACACCTTGCAGAGAGGCAGGACTCTGCCTGGAAACCCATTTTCCTCAGCTCCACAAACCAGTATGGACATTACAGCTCGTAACACTGACCACAGGGGCTGCTCAAAGCCTTCCTCAGTGCAGCTCACACCCTCCCAAGGGCAGCTCTTCAGCTCCAGCCCTCTCTCCAAACTCATGCTAAGCCTCCGGATTTCCAGAGTCAACATGGGACAAGCCAGAAGATAGAAATAGTCCCCAGGGATGCAACACAGCTGTGCTAATGAGCCAGAGGAAGTGTTGGATCTTTGGTCAGAGCCTGTAATTCAGCTCAAGTGGCTGCTTCACCTCTGGCCTGTCAGATCAACTTGTTAACCACAGACTGGGAAAGAGCTCCCTGCTTGCTCCCAGCAGGAGATTTATCTTCGGCAGGGGCTGGAAACACCCCTACCCCCCTCACCTTTGGATTGCAGAGAGGCCCAGAGATGCAGAGAGAGAGAGCTGAGCTCCAGGTTTGCCAGGTATTTCACAATCTCACCTTACGCTGAGAGAGGATTAGGGCTAGAAAAGAATTTTGTCAAGATTAAGCCAAACAAGCCAGTTCTTTTAAATCAAGTATCAGTTCTGGTGAACTGTCCCCAGAGGGGTTTTTGGGCTGCAGGATTGGGTTTCCTGTCAGAGGAGATGGGCAGCACTGGAGAGCAGCTGAACTCCATGTTCCTGAGCTGGGAAAGGTCCCTGAAGTCATGGATTGCCCTGGGAGAGGCCCTGCAGCCAACACCAGTGGATCCAGTCCAAGGCGGACACTCATCCCAAGTGCAATCACTGAGCTGGCTCCCAGTCCCACCAGGATGGGCTGGGATACCTCATACCATTGAGCAGGATGTAGAGAAGCTGAGAAACACCAAAATACAGTGGGGCCTTTCTGTTAAACCCGAGTGGAAACATTTTCTTTGATTATCTGAGTAATTTTCAAGGCTTTGTCTGATGAGCTCTCACCCCCTTCCACTGTAGGAGAGGTTCTGTGCCCATGGGAGACACAACTGCCTGGTTTTCCATGGGAATCAGCAGACAATGAGCCCAGAGCAAGATCTGGGGAGAAACAAAATTGTTCCCCCTCTGGGAATCTGGCAGAGCTCCTGCAAACAACACAGCAACCCTTCCTGCAGCCAGCAAGGAGCTCCAGCACCAAGGCCCCGCACGGTAAATCCACTCCATAAATCTCACCCCGAGAGCAGGCAGCTGCCAGGGATCTCCCACAGATCCCAAGTGTGGCATTGTGTGGTCACCTGGGCAAAACGAAGCCACCCCAAGCTCAGCTTCAGCCACAGCCAAGGAGAACCATACAACGCCCAGAAAATTAAACTTCACACCTCGGACACTTCAGGGAGAGAGGTGTTTGCTGACAGTGGTCCTAAAACAGAGCTGAAAAGCCCCACAGGGTCCTCTGGAGAGAGCCACCTTCACCTAAAATCTTCAGCTGCAATCTCTAAAAAAAAAAAAAGTGCAGTCGCACCCCCAGGGCTGCCTGGCTTTGTTTTGTTGCAACACCGAACATCAGATCATCGATCTTAAAAAAAAAAAAAATAATCAACCTGCAAAAGGAGGTGACAGTGAGGATATTGAAACAGTCAAAAAAAATGCCCCCAGCTCAGCAGGGGTTGACAGTGGGTTCCCACTGAGTTCTACACCGGGAATTAGCTGCAGGAAAACTATGAGGAGCAGGGCACAGCGATGCCTCTGTGCTGTTCCTTTTAGGATCAGGTGAGGGAAGGCTGCAAAAATCCCAGCAAGTCATGAGAAGAACCTGCCACGGGCAGGGACACCTCCCACTACCCCAGGCTGCTCCAAGTCCCATGCAGCCTGGCCTTGGACACTTCCAGGGATCCAGGGGCATCCACAGCTGCTCTGGGCACCCTGTGCCAGGGCCTCCCCACCCTCACAGGGAAAGATTTCTTCCCAGTATCCCATTTTATCCTGCTCTTTGGCAGTGGAAGCCATTCCCCCTTGTCCTGTCCCTCCAGGCCCTTGTCAGAGTCCCTCTCCAGCTCTCCTGGAGCCCCTTGAAGTACTGGAAGGAGCTCTAAGGTGTCTCCATGGCCAGAGCAAAGAGGTGCTGAAGATCCAGAAGCAGAAATCCCAGTGTCAAGCTGTGGGCTCTGTGCTCCAGAACAATTCATCTTTGTCACCTGTGTCACCTCCTGTGCATCACCCAGGGCTCAGACTCAACACAGGCCCATGTACTTCAAAATAAGCTCATTTTTGACTATTCTCTCTTTTGCTCATCAATTGACCCCTTCCAAAAGGATTTGAGCCTTGAAAACAACCATGCCTTGATCCCCTTGTGCTGGGAGGCTGCTCCACAGAAATTCCAAGAATTTCAACAGCAGACCAAGGTTCTGGTTAAACTTCTGCCCATTGCTCCCAGGATTGCCTCAGCCAGGACCATCAGGAAGAGTTTTAAGCTAAGCTCAGAAATCCCTGTGGGCTTCTTTCAGTGCTTCATTCATGTCTAGGGGAGATCATGTGTTTCCCCACATCACAAAAAGCCACCTCCTGCTACACTCCATGGCCGATTTTGCTGCTTCACTCTCTGGAAGACTCCAAGAAGTTTTTCCAAGAAAGGAAAGTTTTGCTCCAATTGGGAAACTCCTCCATCCAGTGTGTGGCAAATGCGAAATGGGAGCAAGTTTCACCCCAAACAACCACGTGGCTTCCCAATTAACACTATTTTAATCACCTAGGCCAAATGAATCTGCTCATAAAATTCCTGCCAACTCCCATCCAGCTCATTGGGAACCAACAGGAATTGGGTATTCCATGCTGCATCCCAAGCCAGCATAGACTCAGCATTACTGTCAAGACACTGCTGAGTTTGCATGTTCTGTGGTGGATGGAGAGAAAAGATGTTTTTCTCTGTTCTTCCCAAAAAAAAAAAAAAAAAAAGCTCAATATTTTTTAACCTGTCATTTTCTCTTCCCCTAAAATCCTTCAGCAACTGAATAAATAAAATATTCCCCACACCTTAGAGAATAATTATTTATGATCACACCGGACTGGGAGGCTACAGAGGACATGCAGGAGCTGCCTGATCCATCTGAAACAAGAGTTCCCGGCAAGAGCTGAGGGGGAAAAAAGAAGGAAAAAAACCAAAAAAAAGCCCAAACAACAAAAAAAAAACCAAACAAAAATCAGGATAGATTTTTCTATCAGCTCCAGCAAACCCTGTAACTGCTGTGTTTATCCATGGAGTCAAAATACTCCCTGTTCCACTTAGGGAAGTGCAAACACACGTTACAATAAAACGTAAAGCTTGCTGAGCTGATAAACTTCATAAGTGTGTTTTATGACAGTATCTGGAGAGATAAGGCTCATTAGCACTTACAGCCACCATCTGAAGGAACCTTAAAAAGCAGAGTTAGGAACAGGAGAGGAGAAAAAAAAAAAATTTGCATCTTGACATCAAAAAAAACTTCCTAAAGGGTTAACCCTTTCCATAAGAATAATCCTAATAATTTCTGGGTCCTCTCAACTTGACCTGAGCTGGCTCCTGAGCTCTGGAAAAAGTCAGGAAAACAGATCCTACCTAGCTCATGTTGGCCCAGAACCTGCAGCCACGTTCTGCAGCAGGAGGAGCTGTGGCCCCCCCAGACCATTTAAGAGTGCAAACAACAGGTCCTGTGCTCAGACCGAGGAACCAGTTGTATGAACACAGCACAGGCCACGAGAGAGCTTTTTTGGCTGCAGAGAGAAGGGGCTGCGGCAGTGTGGAGGGGAGCCAGAGGCTCAGCAGGTTTGAGGCTGGAAAACCAGGTCCAGGAGACTTCTTGGATTGCTCCAACACCCCCCAGAAGCTGGGAACTTGGGAAGTTTGTGTCTAATAAAAGGTTTCAGCATGAACTCAGAGCCATCCCACCCCAGAGGGGTCTCAGGAGGCAGCTGGAACCACAGGGGCAGAAACAGAGAGAGCAGATCAAGACACTTCTAATGCACGAAGTCCTCTCCTCAAACATCAGGGAAGAGCTGACCCCTTTCTCTTCTACAGAACTGAGGTGGCCACAGGATCCAAGCCCTGAAGGGGCCACGTTATTCCACATAACTGGAGCAGGGAGCATCTACATGGAGCTTCTGGCAGCAGAAGTCCTTCCACCTCTGGTGACCCCAGAGTTCTGAGGTTCAAAACTCTCCCCCCAGTGAGGATAGTCCGATTTAACATCTTTGCAATCCCCTTCCAACCTAACTCCCTCTTAGAAGGCATCAGGGCACAGGGATGCAACAGGAGACAGGGAAGGCAAATCCCACCTTTGATTCCATGTCCCACCACCCCTGTGCAGCTCTGGACCACAAATGCCTCACTCCATGGAAACCCCAGTGATGTCCACTGGTCCAGTACCCCCACTGGCTGCCCAGCCACCTCCGTGATATCTCAAGTTCAGCAGTTTCCTCTGACCCAGATCTTCCACTTGAAAAAAAAAAATCTTAAAGAATGTTTAAATATCAACATTTATTAGGAATAACGACACTGTCAGCATGTCCTTAAATGAAGGGAATGGAATGGAGCACCCTTGGACCAGGAATATCTACAAGAGAGATGGGGAGGATTTTTTATACAGGTAGATAGCAATAGGATAAGTGGGAGTGTTTTAAAGTGAAAGAGAACAGGTTTAGAGGAGGTATTAGGAAGAAATCCTCCCCTGTGAGAGTGAGGAGGGGCTGGGATGGAATTCCCAGAGAAGCTGTGGATGCCCCTGGATCCCTGGAAGCGTCCAAGGCCAGGCTGGACAGGGCTTGGAGCAGCCTGGGATAGTGGAAGCCATGGCAGGGGCTGGAACTACAAAGTTTTTCCCAACCCAAACTATTCCACAATTCTCCAAGAGGCAACTACACCAAGTCTGCCAGCACAGTGAATTGACCAGACAGAAGCACGAAGAAAGCAGCAAAAAACTGACAAAACTTGCTCTGGTCAGAAAGACTCAGACTGAGCAGCATCATGGAGGCTTCTCTGTGCAGTATTCCAGACTTTCCACTTAACTCCCTCCCCCTTCCCGATCCCACAGCCTAATTCAATTACCTGCCACTGAATAAGCCCTAAGGCGATTCTCATTACCCCGATAAAGCACAAGGCCTTTAATTATTAAACACTCAGGGGCTTTTTGTGTTGGGGTTGTGGGGCTGGACTCCCTTTTATTGTTGTCAGCAGCTTCCAGAAATCAAGTTAATCATTGACCAGGCCTTTCAGCAGGAGACCAGAGTCCTGTGGATTCCTGGTCTCTGGTTCTGCATCGCCAGTCAGGCTAAAGGAAGTCACTGGCCTCCTGCTTTGCCAGGTATCCACTCAATATTCTCCTAACAAGCCATCTTCCCCCTCCAAGGTGTCATTTACAGTTCTGGGAAAAAGAAAGATGCAGTATTTGGACATGGAGGCTGCAACAATGCTCATCATTAACCTGAGTTCAGAGAGAAACTGCCCCAGGTGAGGGAAACTGAAGCACAAGGCAGTGGTTCCAAAATGTCAAGCAACATAGTCAATCCGCTACTTAAGCCAAAAAAATACTAATTCCCGCCTGAGTTAATGCTCCTCCATCCTCTGCAGGCAGGAGGAGCTTCCAGGTACTTCCCAGCCTGATTTGGGACTAATCCTGCTCCCCAGGGATGAAGATGCAGGTCTGGCACAGTTGTTTTTCCAAATGTTCCTGGCTTTGTCACCACCCTTGTGGCACCTCATCATCAAATCCAGGGCCACTTCCAAGCGCCTACAAAGCAAATGCTGCTTCTGGGCACGGGGTTCTCTTTCCAAAGAAATGGAGGTTAAACACTGCTTTGAGTTGACCCAGAGAGGCCAACTTCGGGCGAGAAGCCAGGCAGGACTCGCAGCAGTGACAATTCACCCAGCTCCAAAAAAGCAAGGGAGAGGAAAAAAAAAAAACCCACACGAACCAGGCAAACCCTTCCAGTTTTCCAAGGAAAACCCCAAATCCAGCACCTTAACCCCAGCAGAGCCGTGTGGAAGAGGCAGAACAAGAGGCAGAACCGCTCAGGGCAGGATGGCCAAGCCGCCTTCTCCGGGCGCTGCCTCCGGCCGCTCCAGCTGTGTTTGCCTGCGTGCCGCATTCCTGCCCCGCCAGCCGAGGCCAGGTTTTGTTTTTTTGGGTTGGGCTGGGAAGCTGGGAAGCAGCTGCTCCATCTCACACACGCCAGAGCGCGGCGGGTGCGTCTGCAAAGCCACCGCGGCCTGGCCACGCCGTGGAGGAGCGCGCAGGCCGCGGCCGCCGGCGCGTGGCCCCACACCACCCTCCAGTGACAGGGACACACACCCAGGACCTGCCACGGCTGGGTTAGTCCCACGTGCTGGAAAAACAGGCGGCAGAGCCCGTGGGATTGCTTTTATTGGAGGTGACATTCCAGCTGACGCCACACGGAGCTCGGGAACTCGCGCGGTGACTTCTCGCCCCGCTCAGGAACCCGCTCCTGAGCACCCCTTCCAGTCTAACATGCCGCGCTTTTCCAAGGCTCTCTTAACAAAACTACAGCCTGAACGCCGAGGTTTCTATCCTACAGCAGGGCAGGGCACCTATTCTGCACCTGCCAAAGGGAATAAAAATACATCGCGCTTCCCACACTCCAAACGCCACAGCGCAGCTCCCAGGAGCGGTGTGCTGGTAAATTAGGGCAAGCTATGCTTCCCCTGCCTCCCTCCCTCTCCCCCCGTGAGCATTTGAGGGTTCCTGTTGCCTGCGTGCAGGGGACAGATCAGTTACATTTATGCAGAACATTGCAATCTGTCAATATAAACACTATGTAAGCATGAGCCACTTGTAACATTACTACTGTCTTGACAAGTGTTTGCAGAGGGGGGCAGAGCTGCTGGGATCCTTCTGCTCCCGTAGGGGAAGCACAGCAAATCCCAACCTGCAGGAAAAACACTTCTTCCAGCAAGAATTAAAAAAAATTTTTTTTTTTTTTTAAAAGAGGTGCATCAAAACTGAATCAGAGTCTAAATCAGAACCCCCAGAATTAGAGGAGGGGGTTGATTTATGGCCCGGGTCACTTCAGATCCACTGATCAGGCCGCTCAGGAAAGCAGCGGCTCCTACGGGCTGGTTTCCCTTCCCACCAGCACAGGACACAGCAGGATTGAAGTTCCTCAGCCTGCCTGTCACCCCAGCATGGCTAATCCCGTCATCTGCCGCTTCCAAAGCCCAAGGGCGCAATTCCCAACACAATTCCCAGATGCCGCTCTGGCATTTCCACCACCCCCGGCCACATTTGAGAGAGGAAAAGGAGGGAGGGGCGGTGCCCACGCCCAGAGCGTGTCAGGCACCGGGAAAGCAGAGCAGGGAGGAAAACTGAAATGCAATGCTTTCTCAGGGATCCCGGCAGTCTGGGGCTGCTCCAAACTCCCCCCAGCAGCCAGTTGGAATATGGTGCAAATTAGTGCTCAGACAGCCCAGCTGCAGAGGCCGTGGCTGGACATAAAAGCAGCCTCACTTCTGGAGCAGCCAGTGCATCCCAGCAGGCTGACACCGATCCCGAGGCAATGCCTCCCCCTCTGGTGCAAGCTCAGCCTGGGACAGCCTCCCACAGCCATCCTAGCCCAAAATTCACCCCCAGTCACCTGATGTGCAGCTCTAAGCGTACAACAAGCCAGCAGGGCTGTGCTCAGTTTTGCAGACACGCTTTCTCCTTTCTATCAAGAAGTTTCTTATCGGACAAGGCTTTGGAGCTGTAGCATCACCACATCCCTGCAGCCAGGCTCCTCCAGCTATTTCCCAGGGGTTAGGGCTGAGCCAAACCCCTAAAAACCCCTCCTGAGCAGGTGTCTGCAGGGTCTCAGCTCTGCTCAGTGCTGCACACCAGCATCACCTCGGGTCCTGTGGAGCAGCTCCAGGTCAGGCTGGCACCTGCTCCTCTCCTGCTCCACAGAGATCAGCAACACCCAGGCTGCCAGAATTCCCCTCAGGAAAAGGGAAAACCTGCCCATCCCTCCCTGGACCATCGCCTTCAGCACATCTCCGAGTCAGGCAGCTTGGGGATGGAGCAAAACAGCAGCAAGAGCTCCACCTGTGCCCAGGCTTTAACTTACACACAGCCCCCAAACTCTGCTTCCAGAGGGCACTTATCCTACTTGGCTGCTTGTGCATCCCTCCAAGAACACCAGAGCCAGACTTCCAGGGAAGCAGCAGCCTCCAGCCGTGGTCTTCCCAGCCCAGCATCCTTCCCACCGCCCCCCAGGACAGGCACAGACATAACTCCATGCTGACACAATCTCGTTATCGTGTAACCATGCCCCATTTCTGTCCCCGGGTACTAATTCCCCACCAGCCCGCACATTTGGAGACACGGAATTCTTTCCCTGAAATAAGACATTGGGGCTGGCGGGGGGAAGGGATCACCCACAGCTGTCCCTATCTCCCTCCAGACTGCGGAAGGGAGCAGCCAAGCTGCAGCCCCAGCGTGACATCTGCTTAGCACAGCCTCGCTCTGTGCCCCACCACCTCTTTCCAGACAGGGATGTCAGCAACCAGAGGGGCCAGCAGGCCACCAAAAGGTGGTTTTGGTGATGCCTTGGACTCAAAAGGAGCATCCCTTCTCCCGCCTGGAGGGCGTGTTGTAGCTCAGGTGATGCAGCCAGGTTTTTAGCAAGGGTTTATCAGAATGAACAGATGTGCTGCCTCACCTGGAGCAGCTCCTGCATGCACCTGGCATAAGAAAAAAGATCAATACCAGCCTTCCCAGGGCACTTGCAGAGCCACCGAGTTCTGCAGGAACATCCAGCTTCTACCAGGTGGGATTTCTTGCCTTATCAAGGGACAGAAAGGCTCGGTTCTTCCACACACATTTGTTGGATCTCGCTGTGGATTATCAGGACCTGGGACCTCAGCCCTGACTATTCCCCGTGTCCCCAGCAGCACAGCAAATGCAACCTCTGCTCGATGCCTCTTGCAAGAACAAAGAGGGGATCAGCAGCAGATGCTGCTCCTTCGCTGGGGCTTTAACCACAGACAAGGATGCTTTGCGTAAGCAAACTCCACTGCACACCACGGCAGCCCTGCAGCACTTGGAGCACACATCTGGCTGGGTGCACATCTGGCAGCATCTCCTCTCCCCTCCTTATTGCCAGGGAGGGAGCCTCAAATCAGAAACAGCAGCGGCACAGAGACAGAATAACCCAGAGCGGTCAGGACAGACAGACACTGCCCTTGGCTCAGGATGTCCCTTCTTATGTTAAAACCTCCATGAGCCAGGAGAGAAATCCCAGAAGGAACTGGAATGAGTTACCTGCTGCTCCAGAGCAGATACCAGCACAGCAGGGATTAATAGGGGAGTTAGAGCCAAGCTCCTTCCAAAGCCTGTCAGTCCCCAAGGCACAATTCGGCTGCACAGTGCCGGTGGTCCTCGGCAGACACATGAGCCAACGGGCTGGGAACAGCCCTCTGTACACTGCCGAGGGAGAAGAGGGCTTTTCCTAAAAACCTGCACACACAGGACAGGCTGTTTCCTTAGAAAACCAGCCCCAGCAGCAGGAAGTGAAACGGTTCTGGAGCTGGAAACAGAAGATGTAAGTAGCACTGTTTGGAAAAGTTTGCCAGACCACAAGCAATGGACAAGCCTCAACACCAGGATTTGTTTTACTGGAAAGAAGGGGGGAAAACCTCAAGTCTGCTAAAACATTCTCCAGGGCTGGTCCAGTGGCTCCTACCAGTGGTCACAACACAACATCCCAAATAAAAGGGGGGGCAAAAAAAAAAAAAAAAAAGAAAAAAGCAAGAATCACCACTCTTGTGTAAACTTACACCAAAACCTCTTACACAGGTGCTCGCGTCCCACTCCCCTCTCAAACCGACAACATTTTGGGACAAATGGTTTAAAATTAAGGATAAGAGGCAGCGACACCCCATAAAGCAGAGGGAAAGCCCCGCACGGAGCTGAGGCCCCGCGACGCGGCTGCGGGGGGCGTTGAAGAGGAGCGGGGCGCGGGTTGATTTGGCTCCTCCAGCTCGCCCCACAGAGACGGGCCAGTGGGATAAAGGGGATAAAACCACGGGGATCGGGATGGGAGGGAGCGGGATCAGGATCTGGATCGGGATCGGGATCCACCTGCGCGGCGCGCGCCGGGCCGGGAGCGCCCCCTGCCGGCCGCGCCCCGCCCCGCGCACAGGTGAGCGCCGGGGATGCGGCGGCCGCGCAGCGCCCGCACCCGCGGAGCCCCCGGCCCCGGCCCCGCAGCGCCCCGCGCACCCCTCCGCCCAGACAACCAACAGCGCCGCCGGCGCGATGGCAGCACCCGCTTGCCAGCGCCCGGTGTTAAAGCACGCGCTTAAATTGCGGGGGAAAAGGAGTTTTTTGGGGCTGTCCCGTGCTGGGGGAGGGCGGGGGTTACAGGGTTACAGCCCCCGGCTGGTGCGCTACAGGTCCGCTCCGTGCGGGTCACCCCCGCGGGGAGCGGGGGAACGGAGCGCTCGCTCGCCCGCGGCAGCTCCTGCCCGCGGCCCCGGGGCACAGCCCGGCAGCTCCCGGGGGGCTGCGACCCGCGGCTCCCGGAGAGCCCGGTCCCGACTTGGCAAATCCAAGGGGATTCCAGGCGCCCGGCTCCGAGCGCTGGGACGCGGGACAGCCGCGGACACGGCGCTGTCGCTGCCCCTGTCCCGGGCCGGCTGTCAGCGCCCGCGGGAGGGGATGCCCGCGCCCACCGAGGCACGGAGGGTGCCCGCAGGCGCACGGCAGCATCCCCACCTCGGGCGGGACGGGCAAGGCGCAAAACCTCTTCAGCATCAAAAAAAAAAAAAATAAACTCGGGCAAAAGTTGACGAGCAGGAGCGGGGGGCACCTACCCGAAGTAGGCGGCGGAGGGCCGCGGGGCGCAGGCGAGCAGCCCTAGGAGCGCGCAGGAGGAGAGCCATCCCAGCAGGACGTGTCCATCCAGCATCTTGCAGCGGCGCCGGCGCTGCTCATCTCGTTCCCCCGCCGCGCCCGCTGCGGCCCCGCTGCCCGCCCCGCTTCTTATAGCGCGGCCGGCGGCGAGAGCCCGACCGGCGGCGGGGCGGGCCGGGGAGGGGCCGCCGGGGGGGCGGGACACGGCGGAGGGGCGGGGTGGGACCAGGGGACACGCCCCGGGAGGAGGGACGGAGCGGCGGGGCGGGGAGAGCGCGAAGGGCCGGGAGCGGAGTGGGGAAACGGGGATCCCGGGATGGTGGGACACGGCTGGGGGCGAAAGGGATGGGGGGACGAGGGTTGAGTGAGATGGGCAGTCGTGAGAGGGATGTGTGTCCTAGGGGTGGGCGGCTGGGCGAGGGATGGGTAGTAGTGCAAGGGCCAGGTGTGCAAGGCGCGGATGTTCCGGGCGTGGGCAGCTGGGCAAGAATGGGGTGTGCAAAGGCTGGGTGCCAGGGATGGGTGGTCGTGCAAGGATCAGGGCAGTTGTGCGAGGAGTGGATGTGCCTGGGGTGGGGGCCGGGCAAGGGCCACGTGTGCGAGGGGTGGATGTGCCACGTGTGGGCAGCTGTGCAAGGGTCAGGCAGTCGTGAAAGGGCTGGATGTGCCAGGGGCAGGCAGCTGTGCAAGGGGTAGATTTGCCACATCTGGACAGCCGTGCCGAGGCTGGACGTGGGAAGGCACTCGTGTGCACACCCACACTGCTGTGAGCAGCGCAGGGACAGGACAGCGAGCGCCCCGGGTGGGAAGTGGTTAATGCCCTGAATGTCACCCTTCTGGCCGGGCTCGCTGGCAGCGTTTTTCCAGGTCTGTCGACGTCACTGCCATCGTCATCCTGGAGGTAATTCCAGCACCCAAGAACAGGAAGGTTCCCCTCCTGAGCGTGTGCGTGTGTCACGCTGCTGAGCCACCCCGTGTCCCTGTGGGGACAGAGGCAGGAGGACCACTGGGCTCTCAAAAGCCGCCATCCCCGGGGCTTTAAGCTCAGCCCCACAGAGCTGTGCCCAGCAGGTGACATTTGGGTGTGTGATGAGCAGCAAGAGGCTTGAGTGCTCAGAGTGGGGTCATCGGTGTTTCTGACCCCCAGAATCTGTGGACAAACCAATTCACGAGCCACACAAGGAATGGCTTAATGGCGATGAACCTTTTGTCCTGGAATAGCTCCTGGAGTGACACTGGGAGCTCGGTGAATTTATTCTCACCACTGACCTTGCCCTCGGGCATTTCCAGTTTTCCCAGCACTGTGCAAACTGTGTGGATTCTGTTTATTTTTGGGGTGGGAGGGGAAAGATTTTTTTTTTATTTTTTAATGTATAAAACATCTCAGCCCAGTTCCTGACCAAATTTTTGCCAATTAAAAAAAAAAAAAAAAAAAAAAGCGGCCTCGTGGAAAAGCACCATTCAAAGCTTCCCACATCCACTCGTACCTGGGATGTGGTGCTCCCACTGTGGCTCTGCATCAGCACCCCTTGGGATGGGGGCTGAAACTTGCTTGGGGGGGGTGTCACATCCAATCCAGCTTCCTCAAATCCCCGTGATTCACCAGTATCTGGGAAATCTGGGAATATCTCCATTTCCTTATCCCGGCAGTTGGGATGAAGTGGCACCGAGTCAGCCCCCCGTGGGTGCTGGGGGTGAGAAGCCATCACAGCCTGGCAGAGGCCAGAGCAATATTGCATTAAAGCCCCATCTAGAGGCCTTTCCTCGAGGAGAATTTGGGAGATAGGAGCAGTGCTGGGGTCATGTTGGGTGTCCTTATCCTGCCACCCGAGCTCTTACAGCTTGGGAAAAGGCAATGAAGGGCTGTACGTGGAGGGCAGGACGAGCAATGTTATCACTGGCAGGCTTTGCCTGAGCGTTTCTGTGGTGGAAAAAAGCAGTTTAAGAGTCATTTTTCACATCCCCAAGAAGCTGGTGATCCCAGCACGTGGAAGGAAACTCCGGTTCCTCCAGGCAGCCCCGAGGCAGAGCTGTGGGTCATGGAAAGGCAGTGAGACCCTCGCTGTTACTCATTTTCTCTGCCCACAGCGAGGTGCCGGATCCGGGGTGATGCCCTGGGCGTGTGTGACTCTTTCCAAAGTAAGGCAGCACCAAAAATAGTCCCCACTTCTGCTTCCAGCCAGGGAAAAAGGGAAGCCCAAGCAGGCATTGGGGCTTTGGTGCTTGTCATGCCTGGGGACCATGGATGCAGCATCCTCCTGGAACAGCCTTGCGGCTTCCAGGTCCTTCAGGAATCCCTCGGGTGACATAAATCTCGGTGTTTCTCCTCAGAGCAGTGGCCGTGGGCGGTGTCCCCACAGCCACCGACAGCAGAGGGCAGTGCCACACAGGCGCAGTGCCGCGGCTCTGGCTGCGGGAATTTCTCTGTCCGGGATGGGGGGCACACAGCAGAGCCGGGGGGACACAGCAGAGCCAGCGGGAAGCAGCCGAGGAGTTGGATGGTTTAAGTCGCAATTCCAAAGGGTCAAAACTGTCTCCTTTGGGATCAAAAGGTGCCGGGTGCAGGGATAATGCTGGACACGGAGACCCAGAGCGGTTGTCACCTCTGGTCCGGCACCGGCACAAGCCCTGTGTCCTCCCCTTAACCCCACCCCACGGAATGAGCTCCTGCCCGCAAAGCGGTTGTGGGAGTGACCTGTGAGGATCCAAGTCTGGAACCCTGCGGAGGGTCCCGACATCCCGCTCCGGGAGCCGGGGTGAGCGCCGTGTCGCAGCCCTGCGGGTGACACTGTCTCACGGCAGCTCAGGTGACAAGATCTCAGCCAGCACTGCTGTGTCCACACCATCAGCCTCTTCCCAGGGGAGTCTGGAGGGTGACTTCATGTTTTCCTGCTCCATGACTCAGCTCCCTGAGGCTTCCCCATGCCGGAGGAGCCCTCACTCCCATCCACGTGTTTTTTGCAGGAATCCCAGCACATCGTTTGGTCAGGACTCCCCTAAGGCTTTGCTCCAGGTGTTTTTTCTCTGCAGTGCGACACCAGGTTCCACCTCCCCTCCCCAGTCCCTTCGGAGAGCTCGGGATTTTGCCCGTGGAGGTCTCTCCGCATGAACCCAACCTCTCCGGGGCAGCGACTCCAGCTCAGCGGGGCGATTGACTCACAGCAGGGTGAGAGGGAAGGAAAATACCCGTGAGCTCATCCCGCTCATCCCTCACTGCCAGTCCTGCATGGATTCCCCACCAGATATTTGGCAGCGACTCCCAGGTTGGAGGGACCCAAGCGCGGCAGCGAGAGGTGGGGACCTCACCAGGCTTGGGCTGGGCTGGGCTGGGTGTCCGAGGCCGTTCCCGGGATAGCTGAGAAGCCTCCGGCGGCGTTTCCTCCCGGCAGATCGCCTCCGAGAGCAGCCACTCACATTTCCCTTCCTCGGTTTCCTGAATTAGAAGTGGGCCTGGCATTTCTCTGCCCTCCGGACAGAGGCTGAAATAACAGACAAGGGCCGGGAACGCCGCCTGCCCACGGGACAGCGTCTGTTCCACTGGCATCACGCTGCAACCCTTCCCTGCCACCGCCTCCTGCATTTCCAGGCACTCTCTTTTCACCACCATGTGGACTTCCAAGGTGTTTCCTCCCTTCGAGTGACCACACATGGCCTGGCAGCCACATTCCTGCTTCTTTTCCATCAAGAGTCACCCTGGGGACAGCTCTGAGCTCCAGCTACTGGTGCTGTTACGGCTCCATCCCTTCCCTGGGTCAATAATTCTGAGGGGGAAAACTGTGCTCAAGACACGCCTGTTCCTTTCAGCTGGAATGCTGAGAGCATCCGGGCTTCCCCAGGGCTCTGGATGGTGCAAACCACTGGAATAAGGAGCAGAGTGGCCCTGGCCCCCAGTCCTGCCCCTTCCCACTTTCCCAAGTGAACAAAAGACTCCGGAGCCAGTTGCAGTTTTATGGAAAACAAAAAGCAAATGAGAGCAGTTTTCCATCCTGGAGCCCACTCTTCCCATGCAAAGCAGAGCTGGCTGAGGGATATGGGGGTGTTGTAAGGCTGAGTGTGTCCCCCGCTGCAGAAGGTGTGGAGCCACCAGCTTTGCCCTCTGAGATCCATCTGGGATCCATCTGGAATCTGTGGACCCGAAGCTGTGGCTCATTGGGCTGCACATGTTCAATTTTCCCTTGCTCCTCTGTAAATCCACCCCAAAATGGGGCAATCTGGTGGAAACAGAATCAGCCAGGGCATCAAGCTGGTCAAAATGACCCCCAGCAGGGCCCCTCAAACCTCAGCAAGGTGGAGGTTTCCCTAAGCCCTCCCTCCCCCCAGAGATCCCCTCCCTCAGTGGATTACAGGAGACAGAATAAAATAATTTGGAAGTACCTCGTGCAAGAAGAGGAAGGGGTGATTTGCAGGATTTTCCTTTCCCTCTAATTTAGGAAGCTGCTGCTTCCAAGTTAAACAGAAGGAAGCACCAATTCTTTGCCTTTTTGTATGAAGTGAGCTCGAGGTGGCTGCACAGAGAACCATGGAAGCATGAAAAGGTTGGAAGGGACCTTAAAGCTCATCCATTCCACTCCCTTCCATGGGCAGGGACACCTTCCACCATCCCAGGCTGCTCCAAGCCCCAATGTCCAGCCTGGCCTGGGACACTTCCAGGGATCCAGGGGCAGCCCCAGCTGCTCTGGCAATTCCAGCCCAGCCCCTCCCCACCCTCCCAGCCAGCAATTCCCAATTCCCAATCTCCCATCCAGCCCTGCCCTCTGACACTGGGAAGCCATTCCCTGGCTCCTGTCCCTCCAGGCCTTGTCCCCAGTCCCTCTGCAGCTCTCCTGGAGCCCCTTTGGGCCCTGCAAGGGGCTCGGAGCTCTCCCTGGAGCCTTCTCCTTGCCAGGTGAACAGAGGGGCTCCAGCCCTTGGAGCATCTTCATGACCCTCTTTTTCTCTCTTCTTGCCTCTCTTAAGCTCCAATCCTTTTGTTCTGGCACCAAGCACATCTCTTTTCACTGATGTTTCCAAGAGCTGGCAAATTAGTTTTTAAAGTACCTAAAAAGGGACTTTTTTCACCTCCTGCTTCCATGCACACCCTTCCAGAGTCGTGCTCTGCCCTTGCAAAGCTTTTTCTTCATTGCATCCACACCATCGAAATAGCCCCTCTGAGGAATTCTTCACCTGGAAATCACCTTTCTGCTGGTAATTTCATGGAGAATCATGGACTTTATAGTCTGCACCAGAATGATTTTAAATACAATTAATCCCAGCACAACGTCAGGTCTTTGTCTTTATGACAATGGGGCGCGTCAGGAATGAAGGAGTTTGGTGAGGCAGAGCTGCAGGAGGGATTTTTTAGGTCTGAAGGAGCAGCGCCAAGGAAGCTGGGACTCTTCCCACTTCTGAAAACACGTGGATTAACCAGCCATTATTTGAAGGATTGTGAGGACAGTTGGAAAATTGTCATTTCCTGATGAGAATCAGGTGGAAGAGACAGACCTGGATTTGTGCACAGGGAGGGAGAAGCCCCTGTGTGAGCTCAGCACCTCCTCCCAGCTGATTAATTCCATTATAGTGCCAGCCCTGAAACATTCCCCAGCTGTGACACTCCTGGGCTTACTGGGGACATACTGGAGGTGGCAGGAGAGCGACTGGAAGGGAGAAATTAAGAAACGGAGGTTGTGGGGGCAGGAATTGGGGGAGCAGAGGGACACTCAAGGGTTATGGGGAGGGTAAATATCCCAATGCCCTCTGCAGATCTGTAGGGGACAATGACAACTCTGCTCCTCCAGGACCTCTTGTTTACTCACCCCGCGGGTGACAGGTGACCTGTCCCTCTGTCCTTCAGGTCACCCACCTCTGCCTCTCAGGGACTGATGGCAGTGGCCAGGGAGATGCCCAAGTCAAGGCTCTTTGACCTTGAACATCCATTAAACCACTTGACAGCAGCTCCCTGAGAGGGGAGAGGAGAGATGAGATAATGTGAGAAAAAAGGGAAAGGAAACAAAAGGGAAAAAAGAGTAGAAAGTGGGGAGTAGATGCTGGTTTTTTGGAGTTCAGCTGTCCCTGGCTGTGGTCACTGCTGTCACCTTGGAGAGAGGTAACATAAACCTCTTTAAATATCTACAAATTCATTTCTGGTTGAATTTTTGTAACAGTTTCCAACCATCCCCGTTGTCTGTGGGGGCTGCATTCCACCATGGTTTGGTGGGGTTTTTTTGGAAGTTCCTCTAATTGATTACTGCTCTGATAAAATGATTCCAGTTAAAAAATCCTCCCTCCATTGGCTCCACTGGGAAGGGACATGGGATGTTTGATCAGTTTTTAGCACAGCAAGAATAAAAAAATCATAAAAAGCAGCGGATGAGGAGCAGCACTGGGCAGTGCTTTTCCTCTTTTCTTTTTGCTTGGTTGATTGGTTTTGGTCTTTTGTTGGGATTTTGGTTTTGTTTTGTCTTTTAATAGTGAATTTTTTGAGAATGGAGATTGGCAGGGAAGAGAAGATATCAAAAAAATCCACGCTGAAATTCCGTGGGTGGCACAAAAGGTGGGAGAAATCTTCTATGGGGGAAAAAAATGAAAGTATTCCCAAGGGCGGGTCCAAAACATCAACAGATTTCCTTGGATATTTCAAAATGGGACCTTTTTGTCTGCAAATTACACTAAAATCCCTGTGTGCAAAGGAAAAGCTGGAAAGGGTGGAGTGAAATGCCCTCAGATGGGAACAAAACTGAGCTCCCATGGATGTCACAGGCTGAGCCAAAATGACGTTTTCTGTTCTCCAGTTTCACTTTTTGCTGGAAAGCCTCAGGAAAAAAAAGACCAAACTCCTTTGGGTATTTCCAACCTACCCAAACTTCCTTGTGTCACCCTTCCCCTGCCTGTTTTTGGGTTCAGCCTGTCCCTTGGGAGACCCACGTTGTCCAAAGCCACTCCCCAGCAGCTCCTGGATGGCAGGAGAGTCCCCAGGGACGTGTCCTCCTCGTGCTCCTCCATCCTGTGGGCAGCCACACTTATTTCAACAACAATGGGAAAAGTGCTGCTCCTCGCTCCCGCTATTCCCTGTCCAAAATGCTGGAGAAAAATGAAATTTTGGGGTTTTTTTTTTTAAGCAATTTCTCTGAAATTGTTGACAGTTGCTGTGGCTCAAAATGTTGGGATATTTCTAGGACATTTAGGGGAGTTATTCCCCGAGTCCACCGTCTCTCCAAGCCTTTTGGGATGAGCAATCCCATCTCATGGAATGCCAAAGGAAAAGGGATCCAGCCAAGAGATCTGGCAACCCTTCAGCTGCAAAACAGCCAGAAACAAACAGAGCAGAAATATTTTTGTAGCCACAACATCAAACCCACCCATCAAAAGCGTGTCGGGGATTTTCCAGCCCTGCTGAGAACTCTCTCTCTTTGCTTTTATTTTTAGAGGACGGGTGATGCCGGTGGTGTTATTTCACTTTTTTTGGACGTTTCGTGCTAATAAAAGTGTTTTATTTCACTGTGTTTTGCTTTCTTTGAAACTGGGCTTATGATTTCCTGCTGGAACTGAAATGTCATTGTCCTGAAGGTTGTCATCTGTCTGGTCCCCAGCCAGAGTGTCTGAGAGCTGGGTGTTGTCACCTGGCTTGGTTTGTGAGCACGGCCAGGTTTTGGCCAAGTTAGAAGAAGGCTCCTATGAGTGATTCCCCGCTCCTGTGAGTAAAATGAGCCTTTTGAAAGAAAACTCACATTCAAAAGCCCTTTTAACAAGGGCCTGGAGTGACAGGACAAAGAGGAATGGATCCAAACTGACAGAGAGGAGGTTTAGATGGGATATGGGGAAGAAATTCCTCCCTGTGAGGGAGGTGAGGCCCTGGCACAGGGTGTCCAGAGAAGCTGTGGCTGCTCCTGGATCCCTGGAAGTGTTCCAGGCCATGTTGGACGGGGCTCAGAGCACCTTGGGATAGTGGGAGGTGTCCCTGGGTGGAACTGGATGATCTTTAAGGTCCCTTTCAACCCAAACCGTTCTGCGATTCTGGAGTGTATTTTTCTTGCCGCTCTACCTGTCTGCTGCCAGTGGTTTTGCCTCCCTGCCCAGCCAAAATACTGAAATAATCATTTTACAAGTTCCAGTTGCTGCTCGAGTTCTGGCAAAGCCCATCCCAGCCTGCTACGTCCCTGAAATCCTTCCCTGCTTGTTTCCAGCTAAGCAGCAGAACAAAACCTACAGCTCTCAGCAGGTAACTCACAGCTGGGGAAAATCTGAGTGTCACCAGGGCCTTCTGTGTTCTCTGTCACCCTTCGTCATCTGCCTCAGCTCAACACCAAATCCACTTCGGGAGACAACGTGAAGCCCTGGAATCTTGGAGCATCCCGGTTTCTGTGCCCTCAGGGCTGGATGTGCCCACCTGTGTTGCCTGGTGGGTGTTTGGGATGTGACATCACCATGTGGGGGGTGTGGATGGTTGGGAAGCAGAGCAGTGGGAAGCAGGGCCCATCCCAGGGGAAAGCTGGGATGGATGTGCACACTCCAGGGCAGGATACTCATCCCAGAGGTACCAACTGGGTCGCTCCAGATCTGGCCCAAACTCCGACTGCTGTCATATATTTGCTTAACCTGACAAGGAATTTTTCAAGGGATTTGTGGGGGGAAGCAGAGATGAAGCTCAGTATGTAGGGGAGTTCATCCTTATTTGTTTCAAATAAATGTTTTTCTCAAAGTTTCAATTCAATTCACAGAGTCATCAAGGTTGGAAGAGACCTTCAAGATCATCCTCTCCAACCATGAACCCAGCACCAACATAATCACCCCAAAACTGGATCTCCAAATGCAGGATTTTCACCCTTTTTTTCACTCTTCTTCCTAGCCCCAAAAGAAATCTTTTGTGTTCTGCTTTCATGTCCACTGTACTAAAGAACTTTGGAAATCCGAGTCAAATGCAACTCCAGGGATCTCTGCCTTTGGGGGACTTCCTGTTTCAGCATTCCTGGGAAGCCTGAGGTGACCAAAGGAATATTCCATGTACCAAATGTACCCATTGCAGAACATCCCCCCAGTCTGTATCCATGTACCCGCCTTGGAAGGGGAGAAAAAAAGAGGGAATCTTCCCATCACAGTATCCAGTTTCTGTGTCACATCCTGATTTTGATGACATCCAGACAGAAGAATTCCCTCCTTTGTATTATCACATCACTCCCTGATTTTCCAGTGGCACCCACCAAGGAGAACGACAGGGGATAATTATGGGACAGCTGAGCGTGAATGAGCCCAAAATAAAAGTCATGGAACTGGATGGTGTTTAAAACACGAGAATGATGGAATTAGATGGTCTTTAAAACACAAAAAGATGGACTCTAAAACACACATCCAGGTGGAAGTGGGTGGATTTTAAAACACAGGAGCGATGGGATTGGATGGTGTTTAAGGTCCCTTCCAACCCAAGCCTTTCAGTGATTCTGTGGTGGTTTGGTTGGGGATGAATCTGACAGATGCAGCCAGGATGGGATGGAACACCATTATCCCCAAAAAAGGCTTTAATTAGTAATTATTAGATAGAGAGAAATGATTAATTCCGTCCCATGTGTTTGGCCAATGCCTCCAGATGAGTAAATCTGGCTGGTCTAGGAGCTCCTGAATTCCCCCACAGCATTCCTGCAGCGTGCAAAAGAGTGGCAGCTCCTAAGCCTCCCGAGATTTGATCCAAAGCATGGATTTGGGCAAGATCAACTTCCAGGGGCAGATGGAAAGGTGGGGAGCAGCACGGGCTTGGCTGCATGAGAGCCCAAACCGAGTCATTCTGTGGCAAAATCCAGCCGGCTCTGTCCGAGAGGCACTTCCAGGATGAACGGGCAGGGCTGGTTTCTGTGTGGAACCCATTGTTCAGCGGAGCAGAGGCCTTCCTCTCGGGTTAATGGCTCAGCAAAGTGTGTTGCTTTAATGGTTAATCATCTACTCACATTGTTCAGCGAGGAAAGGCAGGCAGATAATGCTCCTGGCCTGCGGTTCATGTGACAGGCTGACTTCCCGGCGGGAGCAGGGAAAGGATTTCACACTGGGACAAGGAGGGAGAGGGAAAGTGCCAGGCTGGGAGGCTGTGGTGGTTACAACGTGAGCAAAACCACGCATAAATCCGTATGTGTCTGTACAAACACACATTGCACGCACAAGCAACAAGGTGTGTAGAGCAGAAACACGCAGAGATCCACGTAAAATCAATATTGCCACCCCACATGATTGTGGAAGAGTTAAATGAGCTGATTATCAGATATCACAGAATCAGAGAATGGCTTGGGTTGGAAGGGACCCTACAAATCACCCAGTTCCAGCCCCCTGCCATGGGCTGGGCACCTTCCCCTAGAGCAGGTGGGATGATTTCGCACAAATGGCTGGGAGCTGACAGGCAAAACTCACTCCAAACTCTTTTAGCAGCGGGTCAGACTGAGGGCCATCACCACTCGGGATTTCAGGGTCTCAGCGTTATCTGCTCTTACTCTGATTGCAAGTCCTTGCATGTCACACCCCACACCTGAATAGGTCCATCAGAGATGTTGTGGGGCAGTCAGGGGGTCCAGTTCTACTCACTGGTGTGATTTTGGAGGTGTCTCTCACTTGGGCATGTCTAACACATGGAATACTCCACTGTGCCTGTGACAAATTTGGAGGAAAATATCCTCTGATAGAAGGCAGGTTACAACCAGCCCTGCCTCACCAGGTTCGGGAAAAAAGAAATTTTTCTTGGAGGAAAGTGAAAGAGATAAAAAACTATTTATTTAACAAACACACAGGAAAAGGATAATGATGCTAAATAATAAAACCTCTCGCCGTGGAGAGAAACCTGGGAGGATTTCAGAGTCCTTCCATAGGTGTGGTCTCTCTCCTCCTCCTGGCAGCTGGGTCGGTGTGGGCCCACCTCTGGGGCCTTGGTGGAAAATTCTCCCGGTGTGTTCTGATGTTGAAACAGTCCAGAAGAGAAGAAGGGAAAAGCCAAAGTCCCAGGAAAACAAAGTTCAACTCTCGGTCTCCCTCCAGAGAAGAGGAGCCGAAAGCTTGGCTGGAAAGCAAGCAGGGTGCTTCCTCTGCTCTTGCTGCTGCAGCAGGAGAATGCAGAGGAGTGTGTGTCCGTGTCCTTGAACAACTGCTTTCAGAAATTTGCTCGGGTTTTTTTCCTCTCCCCCCTCTCAGGGTCAGTTTACAGGTGCAGAAAGGCACAAAGTTAATTTCTGGGCATAGAGCAGTGCTAGGGGATACACATCATAAAGTCACCCCAAGACATTCACTATTTCAATGTGAATTCCAGGAATTATTAAGGTTGGAAAACCCTCTGAGATCATCAAGCCCAACCACTCGCCCAGCTCTGCCACAGGTGCACTGGCACCGTGTCCCCAAGCACCACATCTGCTGTGTCCCTGGGGACATCTACCTGGCCACCTGGACTCATCCATATGAGAAATCAGAGTTTGTCAGTGTCAAGGAAGGAGCCTCTGGGTCAAATATTCTCCCTTAGTGTATTCAGTAAATATCAAACTTCATTATTTCATCCTGACCTGAACATCTCTGTGTGGCAGTGACAAATGTGCACTTTCAGCCCAAGTGGAGGGGCAGGCACTGAGCTTTTCTCTCTCTGACAGTGACAGGACCCAGGGAATGGCTGGAGCTGTTCCAGGGGAGGTTTAGGTTGGGTTTAAGAAAAGGTTCTTCCCCCAGAGGGTGCTGGGCACTGCCCAGGCTGCCCAGGGAATGGGCACGGCCCTGAGGCTGCCAGAGCTCCAAGAGCGTTTGGACAATGCCCTCAAGAATGCCCAGGGTGGGGGTTGTTGGGGTGTCCTGTGTGAGGCCAGGAGCTGGGCTGGATGATCCCTGTGGGTCCCTTCAAATTCAGGATATTCTGTGATTCTATGATTCACCCTAATTTGACAGGAGTTTGATTCCACACGTAATCAAAACTAAGCATCCCACTTCACTCCCCTGAGATGGTCACTTCCAGAGCATCTGTGCCTTCCCACAGGGAATTGATAGGAGCAAACACCACCCCAATACACTGGGAACATGTCCGTTACAACTCCCCTTGATCCATTCCCATCACCCTGAGCAGGATATAGCAATTCTCCTATCTCCTAAAACACACAGCCCGGCCGCCCAACACCGGGAAACCACACCCGAGAGGGAAAAAGTCACATCTCAGCCACTCAGGGCTGAGAGAGCAGACACAGGACTGCCCTCAGCAGCCTTGAGATCCGTGTGACTCAGCAGGGTCAACACTCTTCAAGTCCACTCCAGGAACGACGGCCTTGACTTTTTGTCATCATCCCAGAAGGAGAGAGGCAAGAGGAGAATGGTCTGCAAACACTTGGAGTGTTTGTTCCTCCCCGGAGGAAGTTGGGAAGTACTTCCAGCCTTCCAGGGCAGGGATGAGTAAGCTTTGAAGTGCAGGTTCCCTCCCCACCTGGAGAGGCTCCACCAGCACCGGATTCTTTTGTCATTGAGCTGGTTTTATTGTTGTTAAGCAGCAAACGTTGCACAGGATGATTGGGGAGAGGTCGTGGCCACCAGGCTGGAGAAGAGGTTCGGCAGCAGGAATTAGTCCCTGTCTCCAAGGGGGGAAATGTGCTGAAGGTTCTAAAATCAGGGGGAATGGGACATGTTTCTCCTCGAGGAATTAGACTGAGATAAACACAGCCAGCCTGAGCTGGCAGGGATCTTTCTGCCATGGGTCCAGGCAGGAACTTCTCCATGTGCCCTTGTGCCAGAGGTTTCTGCATTCCTGGAGTAGCCTGTGGGACAATGCCCACAGCACAGTACTGCAGATGATGATAATAACCTGGTATCATCATCATCATCATCAATAATCATCAATCATAACCATACCAAAGATGACAATAGTATATAATAAAATACATAACCATAACAATCATACTAATAATTACAACTATAGATAATAATAAAACATAAAATCATCATAATCATAATCACCATATCATAACCGTCAGTCATAAAGGTAATCTCACTGCCCTGACCGAAATATCCAACCTTGCAAGTGGAAGATAACGCAGCAAATCCGCCATCAAAGGATAACAGAGATGGCTTTTCTTCTGCTCAGGGACAGGAAGTCAGAGCCCTCTCACCCCACAGCCCTAAATCTGACCTGTTTCAGGACCCCATCCTCATCCCAGCACAGGAATCCACCTGTTCTTCCTAACAAAAATCCTTTCTTCTGCTCCAAGGAAGGATGTGGCCCCCCTGGAGAGGGTCAGAGCCCAGGAGCTGAGATGAAAAGAGCTCTCAGAAGATGCCTTGTGAAGGGCAGTGGAGGGACAGCCTTGTTTGGTGTAGGGGACACCGAGAGGTGATGGGGTCACTGTATCCACTGGCACTGCTGGGAGCAGAGGGAATAAACTTGTCCAGAGGGGAGGGAAAACAGGCTCTGAATGCAGTGACACAGGCTGGAGTTAAACATTAGTGTGACCTGTCTGCAGGCCTGGCTGGCAGCAGCAGGGACAGGGCTCGGGCATGGAGGGGTCACTCAGAAATCACCAGCCTGGCTTCCAACCCCAGGAACCTCAGGACACCCAGAAAACTCACTCAGGAGCTAAAATTCACCACGGCAAGTGGCAGAATAACAGAGAGTATTTTACTCAAGGGAGCAAAGACAAAGCTGACATGAGAGAAATGCAAAGTAACACAAAAAACCATCGCCAGCACAAAAAATTAACCTATTTAAAATAAACACAGTCCACACCTGCCTGTTTGTCCCCTCTGTTTGTGCCCAGCTCCTCTCCATCCAATCCCAACAAACCCTCCAGCCTTTGGGATCTCATCCCCTGGAAGACACCTGTGCTTTAATTCCTTTGATTTCAAGCCTTTGCTGCCAGGCTGATGTTTTCCACTGGGAATCCAGGAAAAACCTGTCCGAGGAGGACCTTAAAGGCACATTAATGCCTGGTACAAAATCACAGAGTGGCTTGGGTTTGAAGGGCCTTAAGGATCATCCAACTCCCTGCTGTGGGCAGGGACACCTTTCACGATTCCAGGTTGCTCCAGCCTGGCCTTGGACACTTCCAGGGACGGAGCAGCAGATGAGAGGCACAGGAGCTTTCTCCAGTCTGACCAGCTACATTTTGTGAGGCCACTTGTCCTTTTTCCGAGGGTCCAGCCCATGAACTTCAGTTTCAATTCAAATCCCAACTCTTTTTCTGCTGATGAAATCTGCAAGGTACAGAAAATTTGTGATCTGGCCATCCATCAGTCGTTTCTATATCAGTCCTCCCTGCAGATCACTCTGCTCCTTCTTGTAGCCAGTCTCCAGTTTCCTCATTTCACTCTTTTAAAGCTTTTTTGTCTCCTTTTCACCATCCTAACAAAAAAATTCCTGGCTGTTCCAGGGAAGGGAGAGGCTGATGATCCCCAAAAATGCCCAGCACAGATCATTGCAAACCAATAAAAGCAACCAGTAGGTCTGTCCCCAGCCAGGTTTCTCTCTCCAGCAGCTCTAAATTGTTTGCCACACTAATTTTCAGCTAAATAAAAAGCTTCAGGGTTTAAACTCCCAGTCCTTTACAAAGCCATTGCTTTTGACCAGGTGATCCCTGCAAAACCAGCTTGGGTAAAACTCCTGACATTGATCCTTGGGGATTCCCCTTCTGAATGTTCCTGCAGCAAATGGTTTTATTTTATCACTTCCCAATAAAACCTGAGCTCTGGGGCTCTCAGGTCTGTGGCCAAAGGAGAATCTGGCAGCAGCCCAGGGCAGCTCATGACTGTTTAGGAGACTCCTGGTGCCAGAGCTCATGCCCAAGAAAAGGATGCGGAGGGTGGAAAAGCACCCCCAGGTCCCAGGTGCCAGAAATTCACCCATTTGGCTGTTTTCTCCTCGTTCACCACTGCCCCTAAAGCTCTGCTGGCCACAGGAAGCCTTTGGATGAACCTCCAAACCTCGAAAAATGGGATTTGGATGCACATTGAAACATCTAAATCTTGGTGTCTGCACCTCGAGGCACAGTGGGGTTTATCCACAGCGACTTCCTGCCATCTAAAATCCTCCGTGGGATGCCCCACCGGCCTCCAGCTGCCTTCCCACCTGGATGCAGACATCCAAGAGGTTTGATGTCCTGCAGGTCAGGCTCACGTGGATGTCCTCGATGCCCCACAGTGTCTCGGACAACATTATACACTAAGGCAGCTGATTTGAGATTTGGGGTCTCCATGTGAGAGGAAATCTAAGGTTTCATTATGGTCTGGGGGGGGTCTGACCCCCTCACCAAACACGTGGGCAATCCCTCCAGTGATCTTGGACTGCCTTTCTCCTGCTCATGTCTGGACCCCCTCGAGCCACATGGAATGGCCCAAATGTGAGGAAAACTTCCCTGAATTTGCTGGATTCAGCAAAGCCTTGTTCTGGGAGGTTCCTGGCTCCCAGAGGTCCACAAGGGGCTGGATAACTTGCACATCTTTGTCTGATGCCCTCAGCTTGGACCTGGAACGAGAAGCGGAATTTGACCTTGGAAGGAGCCGCAAACCAAGTGTGGCTCTGCATTTGCATCTTTCCTTCCCCAGCTGCCAGAGAGGCACCCTGATCACTGATTTCCAGTTTATCTCCACGTTACTTTTACTCTCCTTCATCTTCTGGCTTTTTTGAATCCATTTCCGAGGCCAGGATAGCAGAAAAATGTTCTGGTGTGTGTGCTGGAGCTGCCGGGCACTCAGGTTTGTTTATGTGCCTCCAAAATAGTCATATCAGGACACTGGGCTGTGGGCACGAGTCACACGTCGGGTGGTTTTTGCTTGGGAATACTTTCCCAAGGTTTTTGTGGTTGCCCGAACCTTGTGCACATCTGGAGCAAGGTGTAGAGTTTGTCTATTTGTATATGGATATGAATACTCTGGGGTTTTGGATGGGATCTCTTATTTTCCAGAGTATTTTAAGGTAAAATTAATTTCCCAGGAGCCAGTTTGGGGCAGCCCCCCTGTTTGGAGCGGGGACACCGTGGGGGTGTCTGGGTGGGCTTTGTCCATGCTCCAGCTTGGTTTATTTAGTGGCACAGGATCCTGGCTCAGACCTCGGGTTTTTGGGCAAGCACAGGCGGTGCTGTGAGCAGCCTGGCACACCTGAGCTCCAAATGCAGTGAGATACTCTAAAACTGATGCAGGTTCGATGCCCTGTTTGGTGGGCAGGGTTCACCCCAGGTTCCTCCTGCAGCTGAGTGCCCACCACCCTCCTCTGCCCTGTTTTGGTTGTTCCTAGACCTCCACGAGGAGCACGAGGGAAGCAATCTGCTCTCCTCTCACATGGTGGCACTGGATGGAGAGGCAGAACCCATCCCCTGCCCCGCTCCCAGGGCGTGTAGCTGCAGTTTGCAAGGGCATTTTGGCCCCTGGCAGTGTGTGTGGGCATGCAGAGCTCTCCTGGCCTGTAAATCATTGTCAGCACTCACACAGAGCAGGCCACAGTTCAGGGGCTGAGCAGTGAAGCATCCCCTGCCACCATCCCCTCCTGAGATGGTTCCTCACCCAAGCTCAGTGGGGTCCCAGGTCCTGGGACCATTTTCAAGTGGTTCTGTGGGTGCAGGAGGTGCAGCTCTGTCACACTGAGATG
This sequence comes from Corvus moneduloides, assembly GCF_009650955.1. Classification (NCBI taxonomy): domain Eukaryota; kingdom Metazoa; phylum Chordata; class Aves; order Passeriformes; family Corvidae; genus Corvus; species Corvus moneduloides. Next base: position 2,004,839 of record NC_045476.1, read on the forward strand.
CTTCAAACTGGCAAGTGCTGGGTTCAGCAGGAAAGAAGTGACGGAAAGGACACAAATCGCCTGCAGAGAGGCCCCTTGACCACTCGGCTGCTCTCAGCATGGCCCCGCTCTCAAACTTGTGATTGGTGTGGGTAAGACTTGGGCAAGGCACAGGACACCCAGAGCAGGTGCTGGGGTCTCCTTGGGGTGATCTGCTGAGAGACTTTGTGCTTCCTCAGCACAGCGGTGGTTGTTGATGTGAGCCTGAGCCCGGCAAAGAGCAGTGAGGGAGAAAAACACAAAGATCATCAGGATCACCTCGCACAAGCCCCTCTTAATCCCCTTTTATGAGCCCAGGTCTTCTCTTCCCTCCACGCCCACATTCTTTCTGCATCCCACCTCCAGGCCAAACAAGGGTCTCACATCCACAACCAGACACTTTTTGAGATCCCCACCAGCCTGGATCGTTCAGCTACAGCTTCTTCCTGAGGGGAAGGGGAGGAGCAGCTATGGATCTCTTCTCTCTGTCACAGTGACAGGACCCAGGGAATGGCTGGAGCTGTGTCAGGGGAGGTTCAAGTTGGAGATCAGGGAAAGGTTCTTCCCCCAGAGGCTGCTGGGCACTGCCCAGGCTCCCCAGGGAATGGGCACGGCCCCGAGGCTGCCAGAGCTCCAGGAGCGTTTGGGACAGCGCTGCCAGGGATGCCCAGGGTGGGGTTGTTGGGGTGTCTGTGCAGGGCCAGGGGCTGGACTGATGATCCCTGTGGGTCCCTTCCCACTCAGGATATTCCATGATTCCATCTTTCTGCAATTATCACTAACTGCAGTCCCAACCCGTCCTAGTTAGGCCGGGGCTAGGCAGGGTCTCCAGAGCACCACGGTGGCGGCAGGAGGGGCTGCCGTGGGCGTCCCCAGCTCTGTGTGGTCCCACGTGGAGGAGAGGCTGCAGCACTCGGGGTTCCTGCAGGGAGGATCCCGCGTGCCCTGCGTTCCTCCACTGGGGCACGCTCAGAAGCCAAAAAGGCGTGTGCAGCTCCCAGGAGCGTGTTCCTGCTGGCCTGGGCTGCTGGGCAGATAAAAGTAATTCCCATCTCATTTAAGCACTCGTTTTAAATCCTCCAAAGTATGTGCGAGGCGGCCAAGGCTCGCTGGCACTTCCAGCACAGGCTGGACCTCGTCCATCCTTCCTTCAGGTCCTGTCTTGAAGCAAAGCCACGCTGAAAGTTTAAGTGCTCCTGCAAGTTGCAGCAAAGCCTGGGACTGGCAGGCCAAGCTGGAAAACGCTGGGATAAGTCTCCAGCAGCAGCTTTTGTGGTGAATGAAGGTTTAGGTGCTGAAGGTGGCCTTGCTACTCAAAACTGGTGCTTGGGCCTGAAGCAATAGGAGGAGCCTAAAATTTGGGAAGAGGGTTTTGGGTGAACCAGTTGGCCTTGGGAGAAGGTGAAGGACATGGGGACTGATGGGAGAGAAGAACTGGGGTAACACAGCCTTTCCTACGGTGCAGAGTTGGGGTATTTTCTCCCTAGAGGTCCCTTATTAAACCACAGTGTGATTTTTGGGGTTGTCCTGTGCAGGACCAGGATCTGGACTCCATGATCCTCGTGGATCCCTGCTGGCTCAGGATGTTCTGCGATTCCAAGCGTGACTGGCAGTAGCCTTGTAAAACTCCAGGACTAGATCTTACCTGTGCTGCTGGCTTATGGCTGCGTGACTCAGCCTTGTCCTGGGCTAAAACTGCTGCTTGCTGGGCTTTCCTTTGATGTTCGGGGTTTTTCACTCTGGTTTGGGGGCTTTCTCGCCTTCCCACAGGACGTGAGTAAGAGCTCAGCAGCCCAGGCCATGAAATCCACACACAGGATGGTCCCAGGCAGGCCAAAGCAAGTGCCAGCACTGCTCCCTTCCACTTGGCAACTGGATAATATTTAAGGATTATTAATCAGCAGGAAAATTCCTGCTGTAAAAGGTTGAATACCTTTATTTTGCTTTTTACAAGTTGAGGTCTTAAGGCGCAAGGGATTAAAAGTGATGAAGACGGAGTAAAAGAAGGGCTCTTATTTGCCTCTGCAACAAGTGTTTCTCCATTTTTTCTGCTTTTCCAAATGTGAGGAAAAAATTGGGTTTTTTCTGTCTTTCTGATGGATTCTTCGCTAGTCCCAGATCCCCAGTCTGGGAAACCTGTGATTCCTCAAAGTGCCATGGCTCACTAAATTATTAATAACTGGCTTTTCTCAAGGCACAGAGAAGTCCTGTATCCCCACAAGCGGAAAGTTCAGGAACAGAGAGGATGGTCCTGATGGGCGTGGAAAAGGTTGGGAAAAACCTGTGCTGTTCTCCAGGCTGGGAAAGCCTTGCTGCTCCTCTGAGGAACCAACACTGCCCTCGGGGAGTTTTTCCAGGTTTTTTTGGCAGAACTGGCAGGTTTCATCATGGGAGGAACGGGATTTGTTGGAGATTTGCTCCTGCCTGCCTGCTGGTCTTTTCCAAGACCTTTTCCACTGACCTTTCTCCTGACACCTTTTCCTCAGCACAGCCCATGGAAACTTCATCCCGGAGACTCCAGAGCCACCTTGCTGTGGGCACTGGGAGAAGCTGCTGGAGGGATCTCCAGGTGGAGGGTTTGGAAATGGCCCCATCTATTGGCCACGAAGCCGACCCGGAGCACAGGGAGCTCCAAAGCACGTTAAAATCAAAATTGGTCATTGATGTCAAGATAAAAACCCTCAGTCTCCCACTTCTCCCATGATTTCTGTGGGCTTCTAGAAGCTGGAAAGGCAGATGAACATCTCCAGTGCAGAGATAAACAGCAATTAAATAAAATAATCTGATTACAAGACGATTACACTTACTCCAGGTGCTTTTTCTCCTTGGGAAACAAGGCTTTGAGTCGAGGGAGCGAAACGCTGCAGGAAGGAAAAAAAAAGGGCTTTTCCATACATTTACAAGTGAGGAATCCACCCTGCATGGTCTGCACTCGCTCTGCGGGAAAAGCTGCGAATTCCAGGACCTGGGTGGGAATAAAGCTGCCCTTGGGGCTCCTGAGAAACCCCAAACCTGCGGGATCCTTGGGAAGGAGCGAGTTGGGGATGAGTTTTAAGGCAAGCTGAGGAGCTGGAGCAGCTGGGATGGATTGGGATGCACCTGCTGCTCCACAGGCGGCTCCATGGAGAGCCAGTGCCATCTTCTGGCAAACGAGACCTCTCCCAGCACAGCCCCAGCCCGAGGATCTCTGGCTGGGCACTGCAGAACAGCAGATTTTAGGGTCTTTTTGGGCAGGGAGCGTGTCCAGGGAAGGGAATGGAGCTGGGAAGGGGCTGGAGAATTCCTGAGGGAGCTGGAAAGGGGCTCAGCCTGGAGCAAAGGAGGCTCAGGGGGGACCTTGTGGCTCTGCACAAGTCCCTGACAGGAGGGGGCAGCCGGGGGGATCGGGCTCTGCTCGCAGGGAACAGGGACAGGAGGAGAGGGAACGGCCTCAGGCTGGGCCAGGGGAGGTGTAGATTGGATATTAGGGGGAAAATTCTTCCCAGAAAGGGTGGTCAGGCACTGGAACAGCTGCCCAGGGCAGTGGAGGAGTCACCATGCCTGGAAGTGTTCAAAAGCCGTGTGGGGACGTGGGTTAGTGGTGAACACAGCAGTGCTGGGTTACTGCTTGGGTTTTATGATCTCAGAAGGCTTCTCCAACCCTAAAAATCCCAGGGATGCTTTGGTGAAGTTCAGATTCCCTTCCCACCTCCTCCGGAAATGCCAAACGAAGGGACAACAAAATGCCTTCGCCCGTGACTCCGTTTAAGCTGAAGTTCTTCACCTGAGGCCAGGTGCTCATCTCATTTCTCATTTCCATCGTGATTGCCTCTCAGCAAGCCAGAAAAGGAATTTTCGGGAGCTGGGAGCTGTTCCACGGTCACTAGATGGCGGTGGCCGTTTACATTTGGCAGCTCTTGACGGGTGAGGAGCAGCCAAGGGTGAGAAGGACAAGTTTGTGGTTGCCAGTTTGGGAGCCAGTGGCTAAAAGGTTTCAGTGCTGTTCCCATCCCTACCTGAGAGATGTTCCTACGCTTCGGTGTTCCACACATTGTTCATCGGTGGAACTCGCTGCTGCAAGACGCTGAGGGGAAAAACACCCTGCCCATAATTAATTTACAATTAAAAAATGATTTCCACTTTTATCCTCCTTGCAAAAGGAGAGGAGACACAAAGCAATGATGGGACAAAGGGGACTGGCTTCAAGATGAGAGTGGAGATTTAGATGGGATTTTGGGAAGGAATTCTTCCCTGTGAGGGGCTGGAATGGATTTCCCAGAGAAGCTGTGGCTGCCCCTGGATTTCTGGGAGGGTCCAAGGCGAGGCTGGACGGGGTTTGGAGCAACCTGAGATAGTGGAAGGTGTTCCTGGCCATGGCAGGGAGTGGAATGGGATGGTCTTTAGGGCCCAACCCATTCCAACCCAAACCATTCTGGGATTCCATGATAACAAAAGCCAGCAAAATAAAAAATTAACATTGTGACAAGGTGAGGAAAAAATTCTCATTCCAGGACAGAAAGGGACCCGTTGCTGCTCTGAGTGATGTCCCACAAGATCATTTCCAAGGAGAGCCCTTAACTGGGCTTAATTTGTGACAGCAATTAAAGGAGGTAATCAACTACTCTGGTCAATTATGGTTGACCCAATGTTTGCACTCTCACCACGTGTATTTATCTCCTGAGGGGAAAAAAGCCTCAGGTGCTGTAGGGATGCCTGTGAGAATGTGGGCCTCAGGACGTGGAGGAACCCATGGAACGTCATTCCTTGGGTGTCCACACCTGGACATCTTTGGAGAGCTGGCCTGAGGTGCTGGAGGCACATCCAGCACGAGGCTGTGCCCCTCCGGACACAGAACATCCACAGACCCCGACAGGTCCTCTCCTGGATTGGTCCTTGGTGTCTGGCACTGGTTTCCCCAGCTCTACAACCAGTGGGATTTCTCTGGGATCCCCAGTGGGCATCCCAGGGCCTGGGAAGCAGAGAGGATGTTGTCCACGGTGTTGGCTAAAGCATCCTGAGGGATGGAGAGGAGGAGGGGGAAGGAAGGGACCCACTCCCCATCTCCTCTGCAAGGGCAGCGCTGTAAGTAATGGTGGTGGTCACTGCCCTGCAGACAGCCCTGGAAAAGGGAGGAAAACATCTTAAAAATAAACTTTTTGTGCAGTCATAGGACATTCCTCCCATTCTGCAAGTTTTTCTTGAAAAACCTGAGACAAAGTTTTCAAAATTCTTCAGACTCTAAAGAGGAGTTGGAAAAAACATTCCCAACCTGTCCCACAGAGCAAGGCTGCCATGGTGCTTGGGACTGTAAGGGCCTACCCTAATAACAGTGTGAAAAATCAGGCTTTTTCCAAAATTATATGGCTCAATGTGATTTTCAATTATTGCATTTTCCTGCCCAAATACCACCAAGTAACACAATCCTTGGGGAAAACAAATTATTCACTAATTTGGTCTTGTCAGTTTTCTAATTTTTGATTTTTGAGGTGTGGAGGAATTTTATTGCAATTTTTGGGGGATGGTCTGATCCCCAAGATTTTAACGGAAGCTGAGACTGGACCTCTCTGAGGGTGCCCATGAGATGGGCACAGGACAGCAGGTGCTCATCTGGGATGTGGGGTTTTAATTTTGAGTGTAATACCCATTAATATTCTATAATTACCCCTGGTGACCAATGAATGCTCATGCACTGAGCGTGGGGGGAAGAAAATCATATTTATTTGCAAGATCTCCTGCATTTTAGCTGTGATTTTGGCACTTGGGATCGAGTGCCATCACTTTGGGATCACAGAGCAGCCCCACACCCAGCAGGGACCAGACCTGAGGCTGGACATCCTTGAGGATGAAAGGCCCAACCCGGAGACTCCAAGCCATGCTGGAGGTGTTATTAAACTTCTCCAAAACAAAATCTGGAATGATTTGATTTATCAAAGCATCAAACTGCTTTTTCACTGCTTCTGGGGTTTGTTCTTTTATTATTAGAACCCCGAGCTGTCTTGTGGCAGTGAGTTGCTCCGCTTAATCATCAGCCATCTGTAGAGAAGTGGCTGCTTTGACCGGTTTTCATTTCATTGCTTTTAATTCCGTTGGGCTGGATCGTGAGTCAGAACAAATTACAGCTTCTTGACTGATTTCTCTGCTGTTCATTTTGTCTGCAGCTCTTACTCACCACCCCTCAGCAAAGAGCCCCTGATATTTTTAACCTGCTCCTCTTTTCTGCCTCTCTTTCTCTTCCTTTTCTGTTTTGACAGAGGGTGAGTGGAGCTGAACAGTTTCACATTTAGCCAATCTCACGAGGTACTCCCAGCCTTATTCCCATTTTCTTCCTAGATCTATTCTGACTCCATTTCTCTATTTTTGGGGGATCATCCCTGCACAGGGAGCTGTCCATCAAGGACACAGCTTTTTTTGGAGCAGAAACCCTGCGTGGTGCCCACCAACCCGGGTTCTTCAAAGGCAACATCACCTGCCACCTGTGCTTGGTGACATCAGCCAGTCTCATTTGCACAGTGATAATTAAACCCCAATTTAATTTAGCCTAAACCATCACGAGGTTTTTTTACCACTTTGCTTCCACGTCCATCACCTATTTTTTAACCAAGTAGGACTTGGGTGATTCCTTCTTCCTCGACTTTAACCGAAAGTGGCATTTTCCCTCTGGTCCTCCTTTCCTTTTTCCTGCTCTTCCCATCTCTTCATCTTTCTATTTCTCTCAGCAGAATTCAGGGATTTCTTGCTGGTTTTGCCAATTTTTTTAAATCTGGCCAGCTGCTGGTTTCTCCATGAGCCATGATCACTCTGAACCCTGGAGAATCCCTCCCATATTCATAGTCCATGGCAACCCTTCAGTCTAAAGGAGGTGAGAAGCCAAGTCTACATCCAAGATGACACAGAAAGCTTGAAAATGCTTGAAAAGCCTTTTTTTTTTTTTTTTCACTTTGCTGGATGTTTTCATGCTTCCAGGGAGTTGTGGTGGTGTAGTTTTTTTGGGATGTCATTGGTGTTAAGGCTGAGAGAATTGGGATTGTTCAGCCTGGAGAAGAAAAGCTTTGGGGTGACCTCATTGTGGCTTTCCAGGACCTGAAGGGAGGTGACAGGAAAGAGGGAGAGGGGCTATTTACAAGGGCCTGGAGTGATAGGACAAAGGGTATAACTTCAAAATGGAAGAGAGTGGATTTAGGTGGGATATTAGGGAGAAATTCTTCATTCTGAGGGTGGTGAGATCCTGGCACAGGGTGCCCAGAGCAGCTGTGGCTGCCCCTGGATCCCTGGGAGTGTCCAAGGCCAGGCTGGACATTGGGGCTTGGAGCACCCTGGGATAGTGGAAGGTGTCCCACGATGGGCAACAGCCCTGAGAAGGATTTTCAGGTAAACCCTAAAAACCTGAGGTCAAGGCCAGCTCAGGAGTTGTGCTGTGGTGGTTGAGGGTGCAAAGCTCTCGAGAGTTCATTTCCTCCCCCCATCCTAAAAACTCCCTGTCCCTCATGGCCAAGGGAGTTCCAGGGTTTGCCGCGTCCAAAAACCGCAGGAAGCGGCACCTGGGAATTCGTGGTGAACACGGCAGTGCAGGGTTAAGCTTTGGGCTCGATGATCTCAGAGGTTTTCCCCAACTCCTGTGATTTTGGGAAGTGTCCAGGTTCTGCTGGAAGGCAGCCCCTGGGTGGGGACGTGTGACAAAAAGGAATTGGACAAGGTGGCTTCTTGTCCTCTCGCAGCAGCAGCTCCCCCACACCTTCCCTTAACTGGACACACTGAGCTGGTGGGGACCTGTCCCAATGGCCTCATTCTCCTGCTCTTCAGAAGAGCTTCAAGGAGTCATTAAAACTGTGATTTTTCTTCCAAAAATAAAAATATTTCAGAAAATTTGCATTCTTTAGGACCAAGCTTGCCAACTCCACCTGAACATACCTGGCAGTCTCTCCATTTCAGGCACTGCGGCCCCAAATGTCTGCATCTCCCAATTAAATTACCAAATACCTCAATATTTGATGGTATTTTGGGGTTTATTCACAACACAACAGCTTCTGGTGCAAATATACATCAAATTTCATGGTGGGCAAAACATTTCAGAAACCCCCTTCCCCACCTATTTTTAAAAGCTCAGAGACTGGAAAGTAACTCGTGACTCCACATGTATTTGATTCCTTAGAATCTTACGAGCTCTGGGAGAAGAAAGCAGAGGCAGAAGGAGCTGATTCCTGATGTCTGGAGCTCAAATTTCTTGATGTCTTCCAAATTTACAGAGTCAGATTCGTGCAACTTCAGCTCCCAGGAGTCCACTGAGGGGGACAGAAGGTGAGGAGAGGATGGGGAAACATCTCACAGAGATGAACTCCATCCATGAACCGCCTGCAGGGCTTCCCTACCCGCTGGCTGGAGATCCAGCTCCAGTTCAGGCAGTGGTGCCACCAAACTCAGGGACGGGAGCACAGCTCTCCCTTTTCTGGGAAAAGCAGGGTTGGGAAAAGATGGGCCAAATCCTCCCAGGAGAGCCAGGACTTCTGAACTCACCCAAATATCCCCGACACTGTGCAGTCCCTTCCTGCCACGGAAGTTCCTTTCTCCTCCTGTCCACTGATTCCTGGGAAGTTCTGCAGGAGCTCAACCAGTGCCTAAAAGGAGAAATAACCTTTTTTTGTCCCACTGCAGCTCCAGGATTTAACACTTGCCTTGGTGAGTAAAGGCATTTTCCAGACTCTGGACCAGCTCATCCCTGGTGTGAGACCAGCAGGGCAATGGCACGTGTGTGACCCAGTGCCCTGTGAAGACCCAAGCACTTTTTCTACCTGCAGAGGAAGAGTATAATCTTTTTTTTTCTTTAAAAAAAAAAAAAAATATATATATCTATTAAAATGTTTTTTTGAATTACATAGCTGCCAATGGGGCCAAGCCCTGCAGATTTTACTCCCTCCTTACTCCATGGAGCCAACAGGATTTCTGGGCAGGACCGAAGCCAAGTAGGGCTGTTAAGAGGCAAAGTTCATCAAGCCCTGTGATTTCCTTGCCATTCCCATGAAAAAAACCAACTCCAGCAGAGCCCAGCTCTGCTCCCTTGCAGACTGCAGCCAAATCCAACCCACATTAAGGGAGCTGCTCCACATTCATATTGAAAAGCGGGCGCTTGCCAACCTCGACGTGCCTTAAACTCCTCGTTTTAAACTCCTCAGCACTGGCCTGGGGAAAGGATTGTGTGCAGGAATATGTTCGTGCAGTGCCTGGCACCGGGGGTTCTGGCTCATGACTGGGATTTGTAAGCAGCTCCTAAGACTTGTGAAGCATTTGAAGTCTGGTTTCCTTGGGAAACTTGGTTTAGCTGATTATGTCGAGCGTCTCCATCCGCTCGTTTCCTCCCCTCCAACTTCTGAACCCCTCGGCCAATCCCAGCCCACGCTGGCAGGAAGATAAAAGTTTCGGGGAGATTAAGTTGTATGAAAATAAGGGCACAGGTAGGGGAGGGGAAAAAAAAAAAACCTTATTAGTGCATTTGCCTCCTTTCCCCCGGGAGAAAAGGGAGCTCAGCCCTTATCAGGGAGCCCACAGAGGAAGGGAGAAGGTGCACCGAGCACCAGTAGCAGCGTTTCCCACTGAACTTCGTGCTGCTAAAGCCACGCTGCTTCGTGCCCAGGGCTTGGAAACAGCTTCCTAAAGCAGCGGGATGAACGGGAGGATGTGGGCTTGGTTTTGGTGCTGTAAACACGAGGCTGGGAGCAAAGCAGAGAGATGCAGCCCCAGCTTTTGCTTCCAAATGCTCCAAATTCCATGGCAAAATTCCCTCAGTAGAAACAGAGGACCATAGGAGGGTTTGGGCTGGAAAAGGCCTGAAAGGTGATCTGGTTTCAACCCTCCTGACACAGGCAAGGACGCCTTCCACTATCCCAGGCTGCTCCAAACCCTGTCCAGCCCGGCCTTGGACACTTCCAGGGATCCCAGGGGCAGCCACGGCTGCTCTGGGCAACCTGTGCCAGGGCCTCCCCACCCTCACAGCCAAAAATTTCTCCCTAATATCGAATCTAAACCTTCTTTCAACTTAAATTCATTCCGCCCTAGGAATGAACAGCACCAAATCCATCAAGGTCCCTGCCTGGGAGCTCAGCCCTTCCCCAAATCATCTGGTGGACACTGCAGACCCAGGCGCTGGCCTCCCCCACTCCTTACACCGCAGCAAGGAACCCGACTCGTGGCGTTTTGCCCCATTTTAATCCTTGGATTTGGATGCTGGGCCAGAAACCATCTGCAGGTGTCACTCCTGCACACGAAGTAAAGGCACCAGAAGGGAGCTGGGGACAGGTGGCCACCCGGCAAGTGCATTAAGACATCATAACTTTGACTAATTTGTAAACAGGCTGAAAGAACATCCACCCTCCCTGGAAGGGGGAGAAGTGGCTCTTTAAACCCCGGGGATATGACCTCTTGTCCTCTCTGTTTATAAGAGGGAGGGGCAGGGGGGGAAAAAAAAGGAAAAGGAAAAAAAAAAAAGGAGGGAGAAAGGGAGAGAAAGTCAGACTTGTTGCCGTGTTAAAACCTGCCCCCCACCATCAGCTTTTGTGATGAAAATGGTGCGGGACACTCTCCAGCTCCTGGATCTCGCTCTTTGTCATTCAGGCTTTGCAAGGGAGAGCTCCTTTCTGTTTATTTATCAACTGGGATCCTTTGTCAACACCTCACTTGACTGAGGTTTTAGCACCTTGGTGGGGTTTTGTGGGTTTTTTTAACTGTCTCAGCCAAATCCTTCTGGTCTCTTCCTCCCCTGGGTGCAGGCAGATCTTTTCTTCCCACTAATTTTGCAAGAAGTCTTTTTCTCTTGGCAGGAGAGTCTCCTGCAGCAAAGCACCCGGCAACCCTCAGCCAGCCCCTGACAGTGAATTTTGGGGTGCATGGGAGATATTCCATTGCTCATTATTTATTTCATTGTTCATTATTTCTTATCTCACCATTTCCCACCTCGTGGCAGAGCTCTGGCCCCCTCCAAGCTCCCCTTCCCCGTCCTGTGGGTGCACCATGCCACCACAACTTTGCCGTTGTGATATTTCTCATGAGGCCGTTTTTAAAAAAAAACTAATGCAAAAAAAAAAAAAATTAACCTTAAAAAAAATTAACACTCTGCAGTTTTAAAACCCATTTAAAAGGTTTGAAGACCTTGACCAAGGCACTGCTGCAATATCAGGCAGTAACTGCAGATGCTCCTGTGCTCTCAAATTGTACCCCACGTTCCTATTAGTGATTTTAATGTATCTTAATTAACTTGCTCTGTGGCTGAAGAGAAGACACTCCAGTCTGGGCAGTTTTTCAGTCCAGTGCTTGTCAGCAGCCCAGAGTAATCCCTGTTTAAAATGCATATTGATTTGCAAACACGAGGCTGAATCCCAACATTCATCTCAAGCGATGCTATCACTTGAGTTTCAAAGAGGGGGGTTAGGAGCGAGTTCACAAAGGGATCAAATTCTGGTTTAAATTTTAAATTTGTTTTTTCCTTTGTTTGCACCTGCAGCAGGAGTGTGGCCAGCCCTTTGAAAGGGAGTGATTTGAATTGAGTGTTAGAAAGGGATTAGAAAATTTCAACATCAGTGCATCCATGATTTAATAAATAACTGTTCCTCTTATTGTTCTTTCTGTCTCACAAACACTTGGCTTTCCTCTCTTTTTTCTCCCCCTAATCCAATGTATATCTCCACCCTCAAAATAAATAAAGAGAAATCAGACGGAGCAGAGTAAAGAAACTGCAACTTTAAAGCCAGTCTTTATTCTAAGAGTTTGGAGGAAATCTTCATAAAATCATAGAACATTTTTGGTTGGAAGGGACATTAAAAATCATCTCATTCCAATTAATGCTGGACTTGAGCTTTCTGGATTTTGGGCATTTAGGCAAAGGTAGTTAATGAAATAGTTAATTAAAGGGGGGCAGAAAACGAGGACCCTCAAAGGATGTTTCACTCCACTCACCAAAGTCTCTTCACTTCCAAGGAATTGAGCCCCTTTGTACGTGCACCTTTAACGAGCTGCCATCCCTTTAGAGGCTCAGACTTGGCAAGAGGGATGTGTCCAGAAAGGGATGCAGGATTTGCTCCGCCAGGAGCCCAAACACCTGACCCTAAAATGCTTCTCTCAAAGCAAGCAGGTGACATTTATTAGTAGCAGTATTATTAATGTTATTATTCTCTTGGAAAGATTTCATTTCCTCCGTCAGTGGCACCCACCCTCCTATGAATGGTTGTTTGTACACTTCACAGCAGGTTTGGGGCCCTCGAGATTATCAGCTTCCATCGCTGATTAATGGGTTTTTAATCTGAATCTGGCCTGGAGAAATTCCACACGAGCAAACACACACTACACACGCAGGGCTTGGGTCATGTCTACGTTTATTGGTTTTCCTGAGGGGAAAACTGCCGCTGATCAGGATCCTCAGGTCGTATTTTGGGTGATTTCCTCTATGATTCTGCAGTTCTCAATGTGCCAGAAAAGCAGGACTGCTCCTTATGGACTCTGATTTGCCTTCAAAATAAATTGGTTTTCCCCAAATTTCATCCTGTAAGGAAGATCCCAAATTATCCTCCGCAGCACTCATTTTCAGAGGATGATCTCCACAGAGTGACTTTGCTGGTGGAGACCACCTTGAGAAGTGTCCCTCACCATCAGCCAAGCACTGGTTCCCCTTGCCATGACCCCAAGACGTTGTGGAAAGCTCTGGAGAAGATCACAGAGCCACAGAATCATAGAAGGAATGGAAGGAACCTTAAAAATCACCTCATTTTCCCCCGCCACACCATGGGCTGGGACACCTCCCACCAGACCAGGCTGCTCCAAGCCCTGTCCAACCTGGCCTTGGACACTTGTGAAGGATGGCAGTGACCAACTCAGTGGGTTTGGGAGGAAGGGATGAGGACAGGGGGTGTTTATCTGGACAAAGACGTGGCACTGACTTCTTGGACTTCCGGACTCTCCTGCAGTCGGACAGAACTGGAGTCCCATGGTCGGTTCCCTTCTGCTGTCACTTACCAGGGGACACTTGGGTGACGTCCCCGTCATTCCCAATGGCCAACAGAAGATGTTTTGCCTGCCTGGGAAGCTGCTCTGCCCCAGGGCAGGTCAGGGCCGGGCTGATGTTGTCGCCACTGTCGATGGGCAGGGGACAGGAAAGAGCTGCCTGGTGACACCAGCCCAGAGCACTGGCCACGCACGGAGGAGGCCAGAGAAGAGGCAGCACCCACTGTCCATCCCCCCACCTTCCAGGGCAAGTTCCTCCAACCCTTCCACCCACCAGTTCTCTGAAAACCCTGTGTCTCCACCAGGGGCACGGACATATTCCCTGTTTTGGTGCCTGCCAGCTCCTCTGGGGTGGGGAAAGGGAAGCAGAGCCCCGGTGCTGCAGATCCCTGTGCTCTGGGTGCGTTTTTCACCCCTCCTTTTCCCTCTCCAGGTTTGTTCTCCCGCTGTACCACTAGGTGGGCCAAAGCTACACGGGTGAGAGTCCCACCTCTCCCGCGGGACACGGGCAGGGCAGGTGGCTCTGCCTCATCCCGGTGGCCGGGGGACAGGAGATGGAGGAAAGGAGCAGGAAGAGGTGGCAGAGAGCCCCAAATCCCTCCTCGAGTCTCGCTGTCTTTCAGGCCCTATCAGGAGAGGTGTCCTGTCCTAAAGAAGTGACCATCCCAGGGAGAGGAATGCAGCTGGCACAAAGGCACGTCACAAAGGCAGGAGCAGAGCCACCACCACCCGTTCAAGCCCTGCCTTCGTCACCTACTGCCCTCCTAAAGCAGCTCCCTGGTGGCCAGGACGTGTTTGTCAGAGCCTGGAATGGAAGGAAGGGTCAGCAGAGGCGCCTGTGGAAAAAACTGGGGGCACACAAAACACGAGAGGGAATAACAACACCCTCCTCAAAATAACATTTTTCCCACCCAGGGTGAGGTGGCAGAAAAGTAGAAGCCTGTACATCAAATTCCGAAGGAAAGGGTCACCACCCGCGGCAGATCCGCTCCGCTCTGCCAAAGGTCTGGGGCACCCCAGTGCAGCTCTTTGGGTGCTCTGCCTCCATCCAGCTGAAAGATGCGATTCCTCCTGCCCTCCTGGGGACATTCCAGCACTGGATTTTGTGCTTTTATCCTTCCTCCACTTCCCTTAGGAGCCCTGGGATCACAGGACAACACACTCACACAGAAATTTTTAAATGGGAATCCAGGAGCAGCCAAAATTCCAGTCACACATGGAATAACCTGGACACATGGCGGCCACAGCCAGAGGTGTTTCAGGCAATGTCAAATGTCTGCTGTTCCCTTTCATGTCTGCTGCCCCCTCCCAGCTGAGGGCGTCTCTTTGAAGAGCTGAGAAACGCGCCCGAATTTGCCCCTGATTTGCTCAGTGCTATCAATGCCTCTTCGGGGCCCAGGGAAGGGGCGACGGCCTGTGGGCATCTCAGCCAGCTCCAGCTCTCTGGAGATGAGCCCAGAGCAGATCCCAAACACAGGAATGCAGCTCCAGGAGGACCTCACGCCACCTCCACAGGCCGGTGTCTGCACTGGGATGAGTTTCTAGGGTCTCCGTGACTCCGGGGGCAGCCAAGGAGGGTTGGACAGGGGGAGGTGGCAAAGTGGAATCCTTTCAGTGAAAAACCCCATCTCCAGCGTGGGGCCAAGCTCCACGTCTGGGCAGCAGCTACAGCCAAACCGGCTGGGCCTGTCTTGACGAGGGGACACGAATTTGTCACCACAAGCCACCTTGTCACCAGTTCTGCCCCTGAGTCACACCACGAGCCAGGTGCTGCCTATCTCCTGCCTCGTTCCCCACACTGACGAGGTGGATATCGACCCAAATCGTCACTCTTTGTGCTGCTGTGACTCCTGGATGTGGGGATGGCACGGCTGAGATGGATCTCAGTCTTCAGGGACATTAGAAGTGTAAAAAGGGAAGCAGAATGATGTGGCACAAGTGAACAGGCCCATGACAAAGCCTGGCCTCCAGCACCCCAGCTCCCACGAATCCAGAATCCCAGCATTTGGATAATTTCCCCTCAATAAGACAGAAGAGGTTGAGTTGTGTTTTGGTATCTGGGTCTCTCACGTGCTCTGGGTGTTCCGCACCAGGGCTGGCTTTGGGGAGGGTTGCAGAGCTGCCTGGTGGGGGTTTACTGGTGCTCCCAGTGCTCCCAGTGAGCCTCCCAGTGGCCTTCTGGGCACAGCAGGAAAAGCAGGCTGTGCCTTTCTCCCATTGTACCATCCCTGGAGAGCAGAGGGCGATGAGTGGGGCAGAGAGTGAGTAAATTGTGAGTGGGGAAGATCAACCACAGCCCCACCAGAGCTGATTCCAGCTGAAATTTGCAGAAGCAGAAAAATAATCAGA